>NC_061496.1:18782791-19101006 GCF_022539355.2 Hippoglossus stenolepis | reverse complement strand
TTCAAAGAGGAGATTTTCAAAAACTCCAGTTTCCGTGTACCACTGTTAACATGTAAAATGGATCGTTTGGGAAACTATGACATCGAGCGTATGCTAACTGTTGTTTGCAGCTAAGTTACAGTATCACATTACTGGCATTCACAGGTGTCTGTATCGCCAATACACACTTGGACAATACAATACTTGGACCACAGTGTTTTTCTGTGGTATTTGATGGATGGTTGAAGTAGACTGCATCGCCACCTACCGGCCTGGTGGCTTGTTCGAGCGTTTACAGTCATTTTGTGTTTCTCGACTGGAGGGAGATATTTTATTAAAATGACCGATTGTGTGTGGATGGTTTTTTTTTTAATGGAGGGGAAATTATCCATTACAAAATATCCCCATTACTACATCTACTTACTGCTCTTTATTTATTCAGGTTAGTTCCAATGAGATTAAAAATCTCTTTTACACGTGACGAGACTTGACCAAGTAATTACCAGACAAACACATAGAGATTAACAACATTAAAACTTTACCAAAACTTCAGCATTTAGAATTAGTTCAAGCATACAAGTTTTAGGAGCTACATGAGTCTGTACTGGAGCGTTTAAAGAAATGATAAGTGGCCTTATCACCTGAGTTAATGTAATGAAACAGATTAGACGGGGGGAAATTAAAGCCAACTATTAAGTGCTAATTCCTCTCCGCTGAATCCACCTTCAGTGGGAAAGTCAAGAAAAAAATGAAGGTGCTCCAGCCTGAATATGAAGTCATAAAGTGATTTAGTTTCTACTGCTGCTTTATTGGAAGTAAATTAACCAGCGTTACTGTGATGAACAGTGTTAGCAGCCTGTAAATCTGGTCACATTTATTATACTTTCACTTGCTCAGAAGAAAGGATGAAGAGATGGGGGACTTTTAACTTTGTACTTGTGAGTTGATTAATCATTTCAGCACCGCAGCGCTAAAGGAGTTCACTCAGGAATGTTGTTTAAATGGTAATGATAACTCAACAGCGTTGGTGTGTTTTCCCAATAACATGTCACACCACATGCTCAAACACACACACACACACACACACGTCCTAAAGAGAAGTCCTCCTTTAGACCAACACCACTCAGAGCCTGAATGAATTAACTTCAACACTCAATATTTTGGGGTTTCCAGTATAGACAACAGATGTTTGGGCCAAGGCTCCATCTTCCAATCGCTGTACACAAGATGAAAGACGTCATTCTGACTTATCTATATTGACAGTCATCTGGTTATGAAATCAGATAAATTAAAAAGCAATTAGCCGATGCATCTTAGCCGTTGTGTTCTGCCTCTTTTGCTCCCACATGGACTGTTTACCTGTGGGCAACTAAAGCATGCTCAAATGTGAAAAGGTTTGAGAAGGGGAGGACAGCCAAGGACAGGAAACTGCTACTCAGATATTGGGTGTGGCCACATAAAAACTCCATCAGATAGTGATGTTTAGCTCAACATGTTAATCGCAAAATCGCCAAAGATCTGTTTGACTCCCTGACGAAGGCTAGATGCTGAAATGCATGGGAGCTTTGTTTTTTGAGACCATGCCATGAAAACAAAGGCATTTTAATAGAGTGCCTTGGTGTTTTTTGTCATTTTGTTTCCTGCTCAAACGTTTATTGGTCAAACTAGAAATGGAAACCAGAAGCTCCCGGCCCTCATCTACAGATTCTGCATATTCACAAACCGATTCTGTTTATACTGAACAAAAACAAATAAAAAACAATCCTAATTTGGATTACACTCACCCGTTGTGATACAGCTGCCATTTATGTTAAGTGGTGGATCTAATCATGTTGATAATAGCTTAATAGTTCTGTTGTTGCCCCATTATTGGTGCTGGAGTGCGGAGCTATTAGCCCGTCATATATCAAGCCCTCAGTGTCATGTGCAATGGCTAAGTGTTTTGCACCAAGCGGCTCGTGGCAGCATGAATCTTCCTGAAGGCTGGTGATTATTCATGACAGTGGCAGCACCGAGTAGCCACCTTCAACCACAGTGCAAGTAAATTCTGGTCCCACACCAAAGAGTGTAGAGCAGGGATGTGTGCTTTAATCCCCCTTTCTCCAGGAATTAATCAGCCCCGCTTCTAATTTCTCACCCGACCGATGTTAATGCCTTTAGCTGGTGATACTCCAAATAAGAGATTCAACACCACATGAGCACACACACACATTCAAACACAAATACGCCATTGAAGTGATGACAAACAAGGATGCAAAGGCTCATTTGAATATCAGAGAGAAGTTGCGTTGGTGTGCCAGAGTAACCTGCTCCAGCCTGTGCAGTGTTTAGTCAGCAGTGGAACAGGGGAGGAAAACACAGGGCACGAGGCAGGTTTGACAAAGAGTTGTGAAAGAAAGACAGGAAGACGAAGAGTAGAAAACAGAGGTAGACGAGGCTAAGTTGACAATAGTAGAAGTGAAAAAAGATTTACAAAGTTGGGGATGATTTAGGAAGAGGAGGCAGCCTGTATCATCAACACCATCCTTCTCCTCTTTATCGGGCCGACCTGATGCAGGGCAGGCTCCTCGGACCATCCGTTACATGAAAACCCACTTGTACACAAAATCTTTAGACGGAGAGCCCGGGAGCAGACAATTTCTCTGGATGACGTCCTACTTATTGCTTGTTTAAACTTGCCTTGTCCCCTCCCTCCGGCTTTTCCTTCATCTAAATATCTTCAGAAGCATCGTCCTCATATGTTCTATATTTTTGTTTTGCATTTCTCTTCACTCCCTCCCCCCAAATGTAATGTTTTCTCTGCTCGTCCATAATGTTACATTCTCTTTCAACAAGTCCTCGTACTTAAAAGACAAAATGGGTTATTTTTGTCATCGTCATCTAAATTGAACTACAAGGGACTTTTCTGATCTGGAGTCAGCAGGATCATACTATTTTACCATCTCCCATAATGACAAATGTGACCTTTACAAAAACATTCATATCCCTATTATACCTCCACTAAGTTACTACAATCCATGCAATGAACACCCCACCAACATTGTGAAAGATAAAAATAATGCTAACGTTTATGAAACACTTTGCCTATGAAGATTATAAGTCTGGGCCTTGTAAAAGAACCTGTAGGTCTGGTAGTTAGCTGCATTATATAAACTGCAATACACAAAAGCTGCCAGACGCATTACCGCAAAACTTGGTTGCAGGATGTGATATAGATCAGAAAGAACCGATTAAATTTGGTTGCAGAAGCAGATGTTTTTTAACATTTCTTTAACTTTGAAAGTTGCAAATTTTTACCAATTTCCCAAGAAATATTTAACTGATCAAGAAGACATTTGAGTGTGTGCTTGATTGAATTATAGGGGAATGTTGGGCCTTGGCGGAAGTATGTGCTCTACTGAGTGCTGTTGTAGTTTTGACATATTTGGAAATGGATCATTTTTATTTGGCAGTTATTTTTCTGTGTGAAGTTAACAGTTAAACTCTACCCAGTGGCCCTGTGGATTTTTCAACGTGGATTAAGACAATTAGCTTCAAGCAAAGGATTCATTCATTTGAAACCTACATTATCAAAGGTCAACTAGATTAGATGGAAAGTCTCCAGTGTCAAAGTCAAACCCATTGTCTGTCTTACAATCCATGTGAACAATACGATGACATATCACCCAGTGATAGTCATTAATCACATGACGACAAGCGACCACTTGAAATGTAGATGTGTGTAAATGTTTTTGAGACAGAACAAGCTTTCCTTATTCTAATAAAAAAATACATTTTTATTTGACATCCTCTGATATTTCAGCAGGCATTACACTTATCGGAAACTGGACCTCTCAAGGTTATTCAAAGTTACATCAACTTCAAATTTGACATTATATTACTACTATATCTTGTTCGTTTTTGTGGTTCTATTTTTTTTAAAGTTTTTTCTTTTTTACCTTGATTATTTCTTTCAGCTATATTTCTCTCTCTCTCTCTGCTCTACCTTTCTTTTTTCTCTCACTACATCCATTTCCCTGCCGTCCCTCCCTCTCTGTGGGAGAACTGACGAGTGTCTCGGCAGCAGTAGACCCAGTGAAGGTCTCGCTCCAGGGGCCCTTTCAGAAATCCCCTCAATGATCGCCCCCCCACCCACACACACACTTTATACCACAGGCAGAAAGAATATGACTTTTATACAATAACATAACCGATTTCTGTGAGTGTAATTAAATCTGATTCATTGTTAGTTTTATTTCCCGCTTGAAAAAAGGACACGGTCAATACTTCTCTACCCTCCCTCCTCACTCCCTCTCTCTTTCCATCTCTTTCTCTTTGCGACTCTCTTTGCGACACCGCAGGTCTCCGCTCTCGGTTCCAACTCAACACCTAATGACTAAATTGCAGCAATTAATTACATTGATCGGTGACGTTAACCTCCACCTCTTCCACCTGGACACTCAGTGGTGCAAACCAACCAGCTGATTCATACTTTAGCCTTGTTCCCTGTTCAACCATTTGTCCTGAATACTGCGACGGTCCTCAAACCACTCTGGAACACCCCAAATGGAAAGTGTCTAAATCGAGGGGAGTTCAGATATGGGTCTGGTATTGAGATACAGATAAAACACTGAAATACGATTGCATAAAAAAACCCAAAATGGATCGACCTTGGATTTTATAGCCTACAGTAACCTCTGTCCTCTCCGATTCTCTACCCTCTACCCCTCATGTCTCATGCACCGGCAGCAGTTTGTCAAGCGGCATTGGCTAATTACACATCTCATCGCTACCACACACAGCCACAGGTTCTCAGCTGCCCTCGCGCATTACCACTGTAGAGGGAATTCACAGTCATGATGTGCGATGGAGGAGTCTTACATCGAGTAATGGGTCCCACTACAGCCACTGAGGCAAATTGCAGAGACATGGTCCATAATTATCTCCATGAAAGAAAAAAAAAAATCTGCTTTTCATATCTCACATGCACTGATGATGATATTGGTGTACTATGTGAATGTGTTTATTAATGCAGCCTATTAGCCCCCCCCCCCTCCTTGGGGCTCGTATGTGGTAACTTGCCTGATGAATGCTGCCCTGTCGGTGCAGCCAACTGTTCAAGTAACGTCTGCCGTTCATCCCTCCATTCCCAACCTTTCCCCAGACGCAGTGCTGCGAGCCCAGGGACACATTGGATTTTAATGGCTGCTTCACACATGTTCAATTAATTCCCCCCGAAAAATATCTATGAAGATTTGCAGTTAAATATGAGGATGGAATATCTACAAATCACTACATAATCACCAAATACAACTGACGAAACCTTTTGGGTAAACAGACCAAGATGCAAGACTCCTGAAAATTGTTCTCTCGTCTGACAAAACATATGCGTCCGCAGGGAAGGACCAATATTTTGGGGTTTCTGGGGTAGACGGCAGATATCCAAACCAAGACTCAATCTTCTGTTGTCCTTTCACTGCTTACAGTCCAACTAGTTTCTTTTTTCAAACAGGTCGAAGGTCTCTCCACACAAAACACAAACAATTGTACTTTTTGGAGGTGTTTTAGGACCAGAAGACATTTTGGCTAATCTTTATCAACAGCTATCTGCATATGAATGCAGATAAATTAAAACTCAGAGAGCCGATGCGTTTCACCTCTTTTTCACTCCACGTGTACCTGCGGGCAGCCATGGACTGCTCAACCCTGATTGGTCAAACTACAAACAGAAACCAGAAGGCTTCTAGCTCCAAAAACGTGTCCCCCTCTATATACACTCAGTATATTCACAATCTGTTTATAGAGGTTACTTTCCCTGCTCTGACGGTGCTGACTCACAGTTTGGTCTGGGTTACTAAGAGTGGCTGGAGGTTACAGTCTCTTTCCAGTAGCTCATTACAGCACTTTAAACTCTTCTTTGTTCTTTAATAATCCATATTTAAAAGTTTTTTCCTAAAATGTTTTCCCTCAGGACCTTAAAACAGCTTAAATGTAACTTTAACAGCTTCCTTCCTTATTTGTGACTGGGATCTATGATTATGCTGATATGGCCCCACCCATCACTCACAGCTATCTCAGAGTGTAGGAGTTAGAGAGTGGATACTTGAACCAAAGCCTGTCAGGAGCCTGTCAAGACCCTGACGGGACCAAACCAGTCAGGTTGGGTCACATTGGCAGGGCTATCGATTTGATTATTTACACTGCAATCAGGGAAAACCGACTCAGGGTTCGGACGCAAAAAACAGAATGCCTGCCGGGTTTGGCAAGGGTAGTTTTTTTTCGGGTTCGGACAGAAAATTGCAGCCAGAGCCGTACTCTAGTAGAAGCCCTCTCTAGCTACTAAGCCACACCCACAAGTTGAAAGGATTGGTTGCTTAAGTTTATTACATCACAAACCCTAGCATTCTGAATACGTTTTCTTTTTCCGCATTTGTTAACTGCAGTGTTGGTGGAAAAAAAGATGGAAATATCCATTAACACTTGATTTTCACTGGAGGGGGACTTCATGCTGCAGTCAAAGAGGGAGCTAACAGACACTGGATAATCCATTGGAGAAGCAATGCATTGCATTATGAGAAAAGGGGCATATTCTCCAGCCGTGGGGTGTGAATAATGTGTCTCTGATAGCAGTTCAAGTGTCTGGATCAGTGTTCACAACACATCATAACATTGACAGAGGAAGAGACAGAGCAATGACAGTGTTATAATGTGAGAGACAGGAGTGGAAATTAAGGAAGTGCTGTATAGACAGGACCGTGCAACACAATGAAGGAGTAATTGATTTCATGCTAAGAAATAGATGAGAAGTGGATTCAACTCCAAAGTCTGTCCATTAAACTGTGTAAACTCTCAGCAACTTCAGTGGCACAGAGCAGATCTTTCCTCCTGATTGGTTGATGTGAACCGAAACTTCTTCATGTTTACCTGCTGTCTTGATATGTTCAGTATTACGTATATATATCCACAACTTTAGTCTGATCATCATTCAGAATAATCCAAAAATTCATGGCATCTCGTCAAAACAACAACTCGGAAAGTCGGCGTAGAGTCGGCAAAGATTTGGGGATGTGAGTTGCCAAGTTGCTGACGTCATCACTTATAATCAAACTCACGTAATTTTACAATCAGCTTCAAATTGTAGCTTTTAATGTGAAATTGTCACATTTTTTCACTTGAAAACTGCATGTCCAGTTCACAAGCTCCAAACACAAGACTTCTTAGCCAGTAAAGACATTTTTATGATTAACGTAGATATGTTTTAAATGATTTACATGCCTGTCGCACCTGATCCTTTTTCTTTGCTCTGCATTGTCATGCAAATACTGGGAAGGGGTCAAAGTGTTGTCTAAATGTTCTTAACACATAAATCCAACTCATTTTATTTACAGTGTTGTTTCCACTTTCCGACTTCAAAGCACAAACGCACTGAAGTTGGAACAGTGATTTCACGACTGGGGAAATGGAGCCTTAAGAGGAGCTGGAGTTGACCAGCTGCTGCTCGTAGCTTCATATTTAGCCGACAGACAGCAGGATTGACCCTCTTGTCATTCCCTAACTCTTAACAAGAAAGTTCATTTCTCAAAAAGTTGAACTTATTCATTTAACCTTTAATATAATACACATAAAGTGAATTTGGACTGCTGCCCGGACCGGCACACCGCTCTCTCTCTCTCTCTCTCTGGATTTAATTTCATTTAACTTTTACCAAACTCCCTCGATACAACTTGTCAGGCAACATCTTTTTATCTTTAAAATTTCATTTCAGAATATTAAAACGATAGTCCAGATATGAACTGGACATTTTTCTACCTCAAAAATTTGTTCCCCCTCATCCACTCTGACAGCTACAAGACCACAGATGAATACCTGCTATCACTGTTGCTGCTGTGTGGGGCAAAAAACTAAACTCTTCTGTCAGACACAGACAGTGGAAAGAGGTGAAAAAGACTTTTAGATCTTTTTGAAAAGCACGGGAAGGAGACAGAGATGTTTGATACTTTATTGATATTTTACAACTTCCTTTTTTTGTCTTACATATATGTATTAGATGTTTGTAAGAAATAAAAGCTTTCGTGTGCAATATCTTGTTAATATTATGCCACAGCTTTGTGTGAAATGACTCCCTCTGGGTGTGAGAGAGGCTCAAACAAAGAAACAAGAAGCAGTGAGTCAGAAGATCAGAAGCGCACAGTCGCCATGTTAATGGTATGAGCTCCTTACGCGCTCAATATTTATGTAGGGATTGTATAATTAATTACAACGAACACGAGAGCCCGGACTGCTGCAAGATAATGAGTCACAGTGGAAGCTAGCTGCAGACCACTGGCTACATCCAGACGCTGGGGGATTTAAACATTACCTGAGGAAGAAAAAAGAAAAGACAGCTCCAGACAGGCCACAGAATGAGGAAAGTCACAAAGGGCACTGAAGCATGTTGACTCCAAAAGACTAAGTGGGCTTTGTTATTTTCCACATTAAAAAGCTAATCAAAGCTGAGAGCCTGGCCGTGAACTCCGAGAACGAATCCGAAGCCTTGGTGCTCAAGCAGTGTGTCGTTGTTTATTTATTTATTTATTTACTCAGTTATTTGTACCAGAGCCCTTCAGTTACACTGTTGTTCCCACGCCACGTCTCCTCTCTCTGAAGGAGGAGGCGTCTGCAAAGCTAATTTAACTCATCAAACAATGTTTACTGAGAGAGGAAAAACAAACACCTGGCACTAATTCAATACCTCGCAGTGGCTGAGCGGAGGCACGAGACGGGGGGGCGGGCGGTGCCGGGAGGGAAATTTGTTAAGTAAATTATCAGCCGGAAGGTTTAATTGAAAGAAACGGAAGAGGGGAGGTGAGTGAGGAGCGGTGGGAAAGTAGCTGAGTGGAAGGTTGGCGTAGCACGCACAGGTTAAAGAATATTAAACATCGGTACACGGAGGGAGAGTTGCTGACTGAGGATGTTGGCACAGATTGTATTCAATTATAGTTTCACTCAAGGGTGACCCATCGAAAGAAAACAAAAATCTTCTCACCCCAAAGGTTTTTGTTGTTTTGTATAATAGATTAATAAATCTGGTAGTTTGAGTCCAGCAGGAGACCATAGTTGCATGTCATACCCTGTCGTTTCTCTGTTGCCTCTGTACCGTTTATCCTTTCAGGGCTGTGGAGGCGGCTGGAGCATATCCCAGCTGACATCGAGCGAGAGACGGGGTTCACTCTGGACTGGCTGCCGGTGAATCACAGTGCCAGCATACAAAGACAAGCAACCATTCACTCTCACATTCACAACTCTCCTAACCCCAAACCTTCATGTCTTTGGACTGTGGGAGGAAGCCAGGAAAAACAACAACAAAATGTAAACTCCACAAAGAAAGGAACTGAAAAAAAACCTACTTGCTGTGAGGCAACAAAACTAACCACGGCACCGCCATGCAGACAAGTCTGCAAAAATACTCAAAAAGGAAAGAAATGACAGATTCTTAAATGTTTTCATTCTGAGGACTTCTGTGCAAGTCTCAACCCCACAGTTAATTACAACAAGAAAATCCCCAATCTGTGGATTACACTGTATATCTGCAAAGACTAACTACATCAAATCCATTGCACAGCTTTCAAATGTCACATTGTGCATCCAAACTGACATCCTGCTTCCTTACAATAAACACACAATGTATTCCACTATGATTACGGTTTGTCAGACCATGAATTTCCCTTCATTAGCCATGTTTGAAAAAACACAATACGCCCCAGCCATGCTAGTGGCTCTGTTGGCAGTGCTTGGTATTGGCTTTTAGGTTTTCCTGCCCAGGGACCGCAGATGCAAATAACCACACATAGCGATCTCTGCCTCAACAGTTGTGTTGTGCATGGCCCCTATTAAATAACCGCATTTCACCGCAATCAATCCAAAAAACATTGAGATCCTTAAATCTAGTTGAAAGACTTAACCATCCAAATGGCGAAAAAATGGGAATATCTTAGTATTTCCCAACGTTCTAGGAGGCCCCATTTCTAATTCATGTCAGTGGAAAATCTAATTCTGTTTCACACGCTTGTATCTAATCACAGTGAACATTTAGTTGATTTATTAATGGCAGCAGCGAGTCTTGAGAACTCTACTTAGCATTTAGGCCAAATAAGATGTTGCAACAAAACCTTGGGAAATGGCAGCTAAAAAGGATTGAAATCTGAAAATCACGCCTGAAAAACGGATCATCCAAAAATGAGATTTGCAAAGACAGTGATGTTTGTTTGGTTTCGGATTCGAAACCTTTGTAAAGTAGCAGATACAAATCTGAAATGTTGGACTTCCCATAAATGTGCAAAGATGTAAAAACTGCAGAAACATTTTTTCAACCTGTGTGACTGTACAGCATTGGAACAGGTTGCTAATGGATGGCAGTAACCTAAAGCATACACGATTTGTGGTTAATGGGCCACCAGATTCAGAACCACTATTCCTTTTTAAAGAAGTGAGTGATGAGCTGCACCAGCGGAGCTCACTTCCCTCGTGACGCCACCTTCTCTGACCTTCTGAAATCTACCGCTCTGCCAGAGAAAAGCAAACACCTCATTTATCTGGTGGCCGATGCAAAGAGCAGATGCCACAGGAGGCCCGGAAAGCCACTGGTCAGATCCGTCGCCGTGACAAGATTAGCTGCCTGAGGTTCGGGCAGGGAAAAAAGCATTAGCAACTTGGCCATATACCGCTGCTCGATGGCTCACGGGTGGGCAGTTTAAACAAAGCTCAGCCCCGAAATAAAACCAGCCAGGTCAGGGGACACATAACGCTGAGTGATCAAGAGCAAGATCCATCTGAAAGAGAAAGAAAAAACACACCACTTCCTACAGCCATTTATAAATGGCACTTCCATTCAAATAGCAATCTTGAGAATTTGTTTATAATGCTAATTTCATCCTTTTAATCCTGAACAGCTTCATCCGTGGCAGCAGCAGCAGCAACAGTAGTGTGGTTGCAGGGGAACAGTAGCCAATCAAAGCCGTTAGTGATAGATAAGAAATGTTGCTGTGATTGCTGCGGTGTGGGCGGATGCGCTGGCGTCTGTCTGTTGCTGTCCTGTCTCAGATCCTGATTAACGACGAACAGCGCAATCAAGAAATCAAGAAGCATGATTGTGGATTTGGCCCAAAAATGCGAGAGGTCAAATGTGACGTTGATGAGTTGCATTCAGAGACGCATGGAAGGAGGAACCAGGCGAAGAGAGGGTGATGTCTGTGGCACCACAACACCCCACACAAGTACATCCTCCTGCACACACAGTTCAGTAACGAGAATCTTCAGGATTGATTCAGTGTGATTCTCCACTGGCCTCTTTAAATCCACTCCAAATTGCTCTCCTGCTACCTCAGCACTGAGCGTATGAGTGCGTGCAAACTCAATGCATCTGTAGCTTGTATGGTGGCGAAGTGAAGGTGGTTGGACCGGGGGAAAATGTTTTCCTAATAAATCACAGGGGAACTTTTAAAATCTGTGTGCGCTGCGTCGGGGAGTATTTCTTTCTCCTCTCCCTCCGAGAACACCTGAAGCCCACACAGCTTGACTGCTAATGGCTCAGCAGTAAATCACATCACGCACTGGAGAGCTGACTCGCTATTTGGACCGTTCTCGGCCTGCGCATCTTGGGCTGCCACAGCCAAGACAAACACAAGATACACACAGACCAACACAAACACACTAAGGTGAGTGCTAAAACATCCACTCCACAGCTTCAGACAGCTTTGACCCTTTTGGAAAAGCTCAGGGAGGCAGCTAATGGCCGCCCGAACATTCTTTCTCCACTGCTGAGCCAAGGGGTTTGACGTGAAGAGGAGAAGAGGGACGAAGAGATGGGATAACCTCAGCTCTGGAGTGTCTCCCTCTGATCCCCCCTCTGTCAAAACAACGAAGGTCACACTAAGATGAGGCCAATTAGGCCTCGTCCTCAAACGCCTGAGGTGCCTGCTGCCCTGACTGCTTTCGGAAATCCTTCTGCTTTTCTGCGTTTGGAGTTTGTGGTTTTTTTTCCTTTTTCTTGGGAGCATGTGCACGACAAAATCAGCAAGCATTATGAGAACACACGTCCACACTTACATTAATGCAAAGAAAAGGACATCAGCGACGAGAGTCATTTTACTACAATTATGCCTTCAACAAACACGCTGCTCTGTTTTCTCTGCCGCTCTCTGCTAGGCCCACGAGCACTAATGTGACGGCTGGACGGCGCAAGTAAACAGAGATAAGAAGAGTCGGAGTAAAACAATTATTTATTCACGAATGCACAGACACAATCACAGTAAAGCACAGTCCTCAGTGCAGCTGGAGTAACCCCTACACAGTGACAGACAGTGGTCAGTGATCAACAGCTCAGCCACCAGTCTGGGGCAGAGACAGATCCATCACCGACAGCAGTCCCCAATCAATCTGAGCACAGAGCTGGACTCCTGGGAACAGCAACACTCTTGGACAAACTGCTCTATCACACATGCGCACGCCGAGAAGCACATACATGCCAAGTCACAGGCTTGCTCAGTCAGTGGAGGTGCCCTAGCAACAGTCCTGGGAGCAGTTGCCAAATTTATCAAAGAGTAAACCGGAGGGCTCCAGCCCTTCTGCACAAAGGGCAATTATCAGGACAGACGGACAATCTCTTTAATTACAGCTGAGGGGCGAAAAAGGAGGTTGACAGAGAAAGGACACAGGGGGACATACAGTATTTCATCATGGTTGATCGTGAACACTGCAGTCCTGTTCCAAATCTTCCTGTTGGTAGGGCTTGATTCCTTGGCCTGTGTTATTTCTGGGCTGCAGTGTGTGTGGTTAGTTGTTTTTTTTACAGCAGAACATGGCCACTCCCGGCCAAAATATGGGTGATGATGGCGTAGAAATTGCCGTCACATTTCAGTTATGCCTCTCATAAAAACCCTGGAATACAGGCACGATGTAAATTGTCCTGCTGCCGCACTGCCCTTGTAATGGAGCTCCACCTCTCCACTCATGTCAGCTTTCTTGAGAACAGATGAAGAATGTCCACTTCAGGTGACATTGTCATCCTTTATGATGTCACAGAGCAAAATTCTTCTGTCCTAATCAAAGACAGAATAAATATATAACATATCACTGTAGCTGCGTCTAAATTCAGTGGCTGCATCCTTCGGAGGAGAAGGAGGTAGTCTTCGTGGGCTGGGTTGACCGTGAAGGCCAAATCATAATGAAACAGTCGAGCAACAGAGCGGAAGTAAGAAACAATGAGAAAGTTCTAACGGGCTTTGGTGTTTTTTTAATGTGTGTGCCATTAGCTGTTCAGTTCAAATTGAAACATGATACTTAAGCACAGGACCTGGGATAGGTTGGGGCGAAAAGAATCCAGCAGCTGGAACCTTCATTTCTTGGAAATAAAAGGAGGTTACCCCGCTGTGGTGCAATCCTTCAAATGCATCCTCTGAAGGATGCCGCCCCTGGATTGAGACACAGCTCTGACTGTTGGTTGGTTGCTTTGTTCTGATATAGAATATTTTTACGTCTGTACCATTTAGATTTTCTCGAAAGAGATTCAGAAATCCTTGACTGATACTGCACTTCCTCGAGTTATACACCTGCATAGGCGGTGTTGAGAAAATCAAAGGACAGAGAGAGAGATTTCTCAATTTAGTAGTTGAAAGGGTCAAGGGAAAACAAGGGATGTTTGAGCAAGAACTCTCTCATATAAATGATTCTTTGCCCGACTAATATTTGTTTGACTGCAGCAACATCTCCCCATTTTCTGCATTTCGCATGCTCTATTTTCATCTACATTAATTCTGCAGTATGACAGTTATTTACAAACACTGAACTGTTAACCACCCTAAGAGTTGATTTTTGAATTTAGCAGAACGGAAATTAAAAGCTACTCAAACCACCACAGAGGGATTTGTGTGCAGAGCTTCAGCAGCAGGAAGCCACAAAAGGCTAATTGTTTAACAGCCTAGTGCGTAACAAAATCTGCAACCAAAGAAAGTAACCTCTGTATTCTGTTGTACTTTTGACCACCAAGGTTAATGATTTTTTTTTCACCTGATTTGGAAAAGTTTTCCTTTGAACAATTTAAGAAACACTAAATGCACTCCTTCCCCAAAATGTTGGTTAAATCCCACATTAAACAAAGGCCTGAAACAAAACTTTCAAGCTATGACCTGCTCACACAAACACATCTGCTAGCCCCCCCACCCCTCATCCACCCCTCATCCACCACTCTGTGCAGCGATGGCAATCTTCTACGGACTGCAGAACAACTTGAGAAAGAACTGGCAGGACTGTGATGCTTAGAAATTCCACATTTAATCAATTTGATAGTGTCTCCACTTTTTATTCTACATCCTGAGGTGCTGCAGGGGAGCTGAGGTGAAATCAAGGAATCAAATTCTAATAGGATAAGATACTATAATTTTACTTCTGCTCATTGTAAAGAGCCTGAGGGGGTGATATTAGACACACTGAGCAATTATAGCAATGATAAGTTGGATGGATTGTTAGATATCACTCTGTCACTCTTCTGTTTCTCTGTCTGTCTGTGTCTTTATCTGTCTCTCATTTGTCTGAATCTTTGCTGACAGCCTTTTGAATGGCTGCCGGTGAATGCCATACTTTGTTGCTCTTAGACAAGTTAATGACTCTATTGATGGTGATGACGTTCAGTCGATCCATCACTTTGGTCAAGACACAAACAAAAGCATTTGTGAGATTCTGTGCTACAGCCATGTGAAATTTTGTACGAAGTTCCATAGAGACGAGTGGAGGAAGCCTAACTGTGAGGACACCTTCGCTTAACTCAAACACCAAGAGTTGGGCCTTTTTTATTTTTTACTAGTAAGTATTGGATTGATAATGCGAGCTTCAATTGGGTTTTTGCACTCATAACAAATTATCTACAACAAAGATTACCACAGAATTCAATTTCACAGTGCACAGACCCTCACGACTGAAATCTGTGGTTTTGTGTAAGATGTCTTGACAACTGTTGTATGGATTGTAATGAAAGTTGAAACACACATTATTGTTCCCCTCAGGATTGATACAAGTAACTTTGGGGACCCCTTGACTTTCACCACCAGCAGGTCAACATTACATTATGTCCACAACTTTGTGACCAAACACAAGCAAAATAACATTTGCATTAGCCTCAGCTGTACTTTGTGTTTAGCGCCAAGTATGCTAAGCTAAACTAAGTTGGTAAATGAGCACAAGTTAGCAGTGTCATTGTGTTTGATTGTCTCTGTCTGTAGGTATGCGTCTGTCTTACTTTGTATAAAGCTGCATGATTAAAAAAAACTGAGTGATGCGGGAAAATATCAAAAGGGAAGTATTTCCATATTAGCATAACAAAAAAAGCATTAAAAAAAAAAAAGAATTATAGTTCAGCGCCCACAGGGAGCCAGACAGGAGGATTAGAGGAACCTGTTTTTTCTGGTTGGTGTATGGAATAAAAAGCAGAGCTGGGTTTTTTTCTCAAAACGACAAAATACACTAACAACAAACCTTTTGACGCTGAAATATTTTACAGAAACTATAGACTAAGGCACTGTGCACATAATGACGGTCAAATACTGTCACGCACAAGCCAACAAAGCTAACGAGGAGGATAAAAGTCAGGAAGTCAGCAAGCATGGATCAGCCCAACTTTGGCGCAAAGGATCTGAATAAAATTAATTATACTACTTTCCTCTTCTCTCCCATGAATCCCTTTGAGTTGTCTGAGCAACCCCAGAGATGCATCTCTGATTAGCAAGGACAGCTTTATAGGCATCACACTGGTGACCGGCTTCATAAATATCCCCGCTGTGTGGACCACAGACAGGGTGAGGTAGAGGAAGACAGACAGAAATCTGTCTCTCTAACGTTTCCCTTCTTCCACCCACTTGTGTCTCGCTTTTCTCGAGCTATATTCACAACCTTCCTGACTGGAAATACACAATCAGATCCGGGGGGCTCCTCTACCTTTACAAATTAAAATCCAACACTTGCACACAAGGGACAAAATTCACTTCTCCTTTGGGAATGGCAGCACACAAGAGTGGAACACAATGGCCATCTGTAGGCCTCTTGAGCAGTCTCTGTTTACCAGCTCATCAGAGTCTGACACATGCATCCTGTACAGCGCTGATGCCAACATTACATTACTTAGTATCCTTCAGTGATGCACCTCGTAGTCATTCACTTTGTCTGGCGAAGATGGGACTGTCGAGTTTTTGTTAACCACGAAAGAAAAACGAGGAGGTAGACAAAACAGACGACGCTTCAGGAGCTGTCCGGTGCTGAAACCACATAAAGAGCCCACAGGGAGCTTTTCTTTTCCTGAGGATTAACTCACACAGGACAACACTGGCATAATAGCAAAATAAACAGCTATCTAGTATTTGCTTTCCCCTCCAGGGTGTTTTAGCGAGTGAGTAATAAAGCCACAATCTCATTCACATGTACTGACACGCTACCTGACTTCAACAAAGGAGGCATCGCACTCAACTGGTGCTGAGACAAAGAAAAGGCCAGGAGAGGAGAGGTAGCCGTGAGGAAATTCACCCTCCGACACCCCCTCCTACAATCACTGGAAGACACTTGACTGTGCCCCTGTCATTAATTCGGCTGACAAAAACTGTTACCAGATGTCATTAATTATTTATAGTATTTAATAGGGAAAATGCTTTCTTTGAATAATACATTTGGTGGGAGAGGGGTGCAGCGCAGGGTTGGAGGACGAAGAGGACTGGGTGAAGAGGAGGGGGACGGGGGTCTTTGATGAATATTCATGAGCTGCGTCTGGAGGGATTGTGTGTAAACTACCTTTTTTTCTGGCTCTGTACCTCTAGGCTTTGTTTGCTCTGCCACTGACCACGTTGGCCCAACCGTGCTGCTCATTTGCTTGGCTCTCTGTTGCGGTGGCGAGCTCAATAGCGGCCAATGCCAAACTATTATATTACTAGCCGAGGCGAAGCTAACAACGGCCCACTTAGGCTCGACTCCATCTGCGCCGTGGTGTCAAGTTGGGGGATTGAAAGGATGCAGGGCTGTCAATCAAGTGGATTGACGTCCGCCAGCGAGCAGAGGTACAGCCTTCATTAAGCCGATGAAACGACCCTGCGACGGAGGGAATGGAGGTGCCAAATGGATCACAGCCTAAATTATGATTTATGGTCATATGGGCGAGCATAGGTGCTCCACTGCCACACACAAAGTGACGTTAATCTGACAAGAGAAGGCACACTGTCCTCCATCATTTACACAAACAGAATTGAATATGTGTATAGGCTGCTGTGAGGCTTTCCACTGCTTAATTGGATCAGGGTTTCTAAGTCTGTAAATTAGTCTCTCTCTGCAGGAGACCGACAGCATCCCTCCCACCCCTTCTCACACCACTGCCAAACACCATATAGCCACGTGCAACATATGCAGTGGGCCAATAGCTTTCAACCTTCAGCAATAACATAAAAACATTATATTGAATTTTTTTTTTTCTACTGTAAAATTATCAGCCAACTTTTCTTCCAACTATAGCTGGAGGCCTTCAACAGTCAAACAGCCAAACTTAAGCTCAGAGATCCTCTGTGCAGTCGCTTTGCTGATCTGCCTCGTTTCTTCCAGTGCCAAGGGCTGCTTTGTTTGTTTTAAGAATGGCAGAAGGGTTCAATGTAGGAATATTAATGTTCGACATTTGCAAAATCTCTGTAAAAAAATTCAGTTTCCCCATTCACTTGCTTGGACACTACTCAAGTGCAAAATTGAATTCTCGCCCATTCACGTCCTCGGCTACAAGTGTCTGCGCTAAGCTGAGCGCAGCCAGGCAGAAAAGACACATTATTGAAATATGTGACAAGACATCCTCATGCAAAGAGCAGATAATGCTGTGAAAATTCTCCCAGTCTGTTAGCACCTTCACACCCTCTCTCTCTCTCTCTCTCTCGCCCCTCTGCTTTCTTTCATTTTCTCCAATACTCCTGAGGTGTGATGACAACATTTTTGAGCTGCGTTTTGCTCCTGACCACAATTGGAGTGGAGCCACTAAGACGTGATAGACCTCTCTCTAAAGGAATATTGTTCATCTACTGTAATGCCTCATCAGACAGAAAATGGGAAAAAATGTGGGCAGTGAACTGGCAATGCCAGAGAAGGAAACACTTCTTCTGAGAACAATGCCGTTAACAGTGGAGCCAGTGATCCGGTGCAAGAGGGAAGGAGTCCAAACAGAGCGAGGCGACAAGAGGAGGACCGGGAGACAAAAACAGACACCTGATACAATATGCAAGACAGCGCAAGAGGCGGAAAGAAGAAGTGAAAGGCAGCAGAAGGACTAAAAGAGCAGTTTAATGTGGAGCCAGGTCCTATTAGTGCAGCTGGAGCTGAGGATGACGATACTTCACCGACACAGTTCAGGAGCGGGCAGCACAAGCAGCCAACAGACACACACAGGAGCCAACATGTATCATGTACAAAATGGCAAGCACACAGCTGCTCAACCAATGAGAAGTGAACATTTGATCTTAGGTCAGGCAGAGAATGAATATTAAGCTGGGAGACTCTTCTACATCAGCTGGGAAACAGTAGCTCCATCCATGCATTAATCAGCCAGCCTGTCTGCAGGTACCAACTATGACCCAGGACAGAAAGAATCAGTTTGCCAGTGTTAAGGCCAAATACAGAAGCACACATGTGTGATGACGGGCATTAGGGATGGACACAATATCAATGAAAAGAAGTGCAGAGTCAATGCTGCCAGGGACTGCTTGTGGACACTGAAGGTAAACTGTCTGAGCGACTGTGTGTTGTGCCTTTGTATGTGCAAACAAGAGAGACACGCTGAAAATAACGACAGACTAAGAGGCTAACAGAGCCAGAGCAGGAGAGAGAGAGAGACAAGTAACCGTTTCACAAACTGCTTGGTTGAATCTCTGCTTAATTTCCCAAGGGGTCATGAGCAACTCTGCTCCCACTCCCGCTGCCATTCTCCACCTGACACACAGCCATACACCCACAATGAAGACAAAATAAGCCCAATTTTGTTTTACTTTCATTTTCTTCCACTGCCAACAACATCCTGCCCTGAAAGGTATATAGCAGCCATGTTGCAGTAAATGACTGTGGCAGCCCGCCACAGTGCACGGACCTGCTTCACTTTTGATCAGCTTGTAGACTTGAGGTGCTGCCTTGTAACAGCAAAGTTCACCCTCCACCAGAAACAATAGCGTGTGTGAGTGCCATCCACAGATAATGTCTCGGGTCTCCCCGCTTTGGTTTGCTGACAGCGCTGACAGCCGGGGGCGCCGCTGCCTATTGGCTTTCACCAGACTCCCTCTCTCCCTATATCTGCCTCACCTGCAGCCTTACAGGGGCAAGAGCAGTGGCCAGAGGTGGACAGACCGGATACACTGTTAACCTGTGCTGTATATATATACATTTAAATACCTCAAATACGGTTAGATACCGCAATGTACAATCATCCTGTGCCACTGCACTTTCCTTATAACATTTCATACAAAGGTGAATATAATGTACATACTCAAACTTTTATTTAATTCTTTTTTTTATTCTATTGCCTTTTATATTTTTTATTCGCTTGTCTACCTCATTCTGACGTGCCTGCTGCTGTAACAACTGAATTTTCCCCATTGTGTGGATCAATAAAGTTTCATCTTATCTTGAATGGCATTATGAGAATAATGCATGATGCAAAATGCAATTCACAGTAACTTACTGTATTTCTTTAAATAAGGTTGACATGAAGACATTTGTGGTAGTGCTACTGTAAATAGCTTCTCATGGATAAAACAAAGGAGGAAATGTTCTGTGCTACATGTATTACAGCAGAGTTGGACTATACGGCAGAAAAATGATAAAAATCACCACAGTATGGTAAAACCGGTCAAGATTTCTAAAAGAAAAATAACCTCATTTCCAGGTTGTAGCGTGGACTTAGTGACAAGGATCGAAAAAGAAAATATGACAATTTTAAAAAGTATTTTATAAAACTGAAATAAATATCTGACACATTCAAATCTGCCACATAAGCATTAATAAGATCAGTCTAAAGGCTTTTAATCAATGAATAATGTTCAAATCAAAGCCACATATCTCTGTCATTAGAACAATGCTGACATCCTCATCCCCAAATTATCACTGACCGTAGCCAACAAAATCTGTCAAACACCTTTTTCCACGTGTTTGGGAGTAAAAATTACAACTATTTGACTTTAAAAGGCTTTTCCCGCAGAGGAATGCCAAAAGAAAACACGTGCAAACAACTCGCCTTCACCTTTCGGACTGAGTGAGGTCCGGTTCACAGGAATGTGGAGCGATGCTGCAGCCTGAGCCAGGAGCGGTGCAGGTGGTGTACAGCGCCGCAGACGGGGGAACCGAAAACCATCCAACCACGCGTAAAAAGCAGCTCCGCGAGTGTGCGTGAAGAAAAACGCAGCGGAGAGGGGGCAGGCCGACGTGTGAAGGACTGGGTCGTGTTCAGAGACAGTGGGTCTCTCTCTGTCTCTCTGTCTCGGAGCCGAGGCTGCAGCCGCGATGAAGTGGAGGAGAGGCCGCCGGAGTGGTGCTCACCTCTCCAGCAGCTGAGCGCTACTGAACAAAAGAGCGCTCTGCAGGCTCTCGATTCAAATAGCAGGAGAGGGAGAGAGAGAGAGAGAGAGAGAGAGAGAGAGAGAGAGAGAGAGAGAGAGAGAGAGGGATGGCGGAGGAGGAGGGGGGTTATGTGCGTGCGTGTGCGTGCGCGTTTCGTGAGTTGAGAGGGCTGCATCTGGTCATGGTTGTGACGCAAAGAAGAGAGAAGTTCATGCGTCTGGCACAATCTCACGCCAAAAGTATTTGTTTCTTTTTTTATTTAAAACTGCATTGAATGGAAGCTCCTGCTTGTGAGTGATACCCCACTGACGTGTTATTGTTTGTTCAGTGTGATAAATGAGCCATTAGTCAGCCAGTGAGGGAGGGATGCAGGGATGGAGGGAGGGTTTGGTTATAGACAGACATGATTTGGCATCTCTGTCCTATACTCCAGGCCCTATAATCCTGTCCCTGCCTTTGTCTGAGCGCTGTAATTAATAACCGCAGGGATGGAATTACCTTGTTTGGCAGCTCGGCACTGACCTCGACCTGCAGATCTACATGCAATGGGGATGGCTTAGGCTATCAAATTAGATTAGCACATATTTCCTGGGATTTAGCCGACATGGCTTTAAGCAGAAAACGGTGATTCAACACGTTTCACCTGACTGAGGGAATTTGACCACAACAGCAATAAGGCGCACATGCCTCCTAGGTATTTCTTAGACTTTATAGCGTGATGGCAGAACATAAAGATCATTGTTATGGTCCTTGTTAAAAGCACAGTTGGATTGCGATGCCTGCAGTCATTTAAAAGGGGTGTTGCTATAACGTTCATAGACAGTGTGAGCGACCCACCGCTTTGTTGCATAGAAAGAATAACGATCCCCCATGAGACGTTCATGCTGCATGCAGGAAGATTAACGCTTTGTTCAGCAGAGTTGTACAGCTCGGGTCACTTGCATTAATTATTTTGTTGGTTTAACAAAAAAATGAATCTATAGGCAGAAGTCTTTTTTTCTCCAAATGCCAGCAGTATCGTTTTATAACATAAGAGAGGATGTTTTAATGAAGAAAACACAATAGAAGGAAAGTTTGGAGCCTCTGAAGACCAGCGGAGCTGTCCGTGGTGCTGAAACAGTGAATCTATGGAGCGTTCACATAAACACACTGATAAAAGAAAAATATTTACCAACTTTTTAAAAAATGGCAAAAAAATAACAAATTCGTTTTTTCAAATTAAAGTCCACACTTGTGTTGATATAACTTGCTAATTTTAATTGAACAAACTTAATTCATTTTCATGTTACCAATTGATTTATTTATGTTGGTTCATTAATTGTTTCCAGCGCATGGAAGACTGAAGATTCTAATCTACAATGAATAAATCAAGCCACTGTTGAAAGTTGCACAGTGAAGCGTAAGTCTACATCTTTGCTTAAAAAGTTTTTTGTTTGTTTGTCTCACCCACCACAATTAGGAAATTATACCATTTTCCATTAAGGACACTTTGAAAATCATATATTATGAGTAAACATAAGACAAACACAATCGTTAAAGATTCGCCTCTGTTGTCTTTGACTGTGTTTGTTTGTTTATTAGTTAGCATGATTACACAAAAACAATTTCCATTAAATTCAGATTAGGGGTGACCCAAACAAGAACTCATTCAATTTTGGTACCGAGCCGGGCTTTTTTGTAAAACTTTCTTTAACATTGCGAGATAGGGTGTTTTTCAAAAATGTTCATGGATCTTGATTGGTTTCTTTGAGTGTGTGCAATTTGTTGCAGATCCAAATTTTAATCCGGATCTAGCGATTATAAATGTGGTTTCATAACGGGACTGTTGGGCCTTGGCAGAAGTATAACCTCTACTGAGTGGCATTCTAGTTGTATAAGTGCCGATCCCACATGGATTCATAAGCCGCCCCAAAAAATTAGTTGCATACCAGAACAAAACTATATTGTTCATATAGAAATGCACTTTATACAAAGAACTTTGTCATCTCTAGAACCAACTGGAAACATTGAATATTCCTTTACTCAAATAAGTTTTTTGATGGATAGACACACACAACTTTTTCTCTTTAAGAAGACCAGCCTGTGCATTATATACTGTACCTTAATGCAGTGGTTTTCAAACCTTTTCTGCCTAAGGCACACCGAAGTCACACAGTAGTAATTGCCATCATCTGACAGCTCAACTGCGCCAAAGGCGAAAATTAGGGTTGCAATGTTTTATTTTTTATGATTTTTTATGGAAAAGAATTTACCTATGTATTGATTATTGAATTAAAAAGTTTTTCATAACGTTTTGTAGCAGGGCTCTTGAATCATTGGCGGCACTTGTGCGCCTTACCCTTTTCATTTAGATGCACCAGCACATCATTTTGGGGCACCCAAAGTTTTTCACTGCCCCTTTTGGCACCGCAGTAATATACCTATTATACATTTTCTTGACAGTTTCCATATGCGTTGGGTTTGGGCTGGGTTTGATTCCATTTGATTTGTTCAAATATTGATTTAGTTAAAGGAATTTCAGTGTACAATAACTTTGCCTCGATAAGAAAGAAATCTCAGAAAACGAAAGATGTAAACTGCAAGTTCACCTAAAAATAAAAAGTCACTCATTATCTACTCACCGCTATGCCGATGGAGGGGCGGGTGAACTGTTAGAGTCCGCAAAACTCTTTTGGAGTTTCGGGGGTAAACAGCAAATACAATTGAAGTAAATGGTGGATTGCATAGTGGTGAGTAGATGAGTGAATTTTCATTATTGGGTGAACTATCCCTCTAAGGTAGGCCCTTCATAATAATCAATGTTGTGTGTGTGTCCGCTCGTCACATTTTCAATGTGTTTGAATACATGTCTCATAAACTGTGGAGCGATCAAACAAACACAATCAACTTCAGGACTGTTCAGGTGCTAATAACTTGGGATGAGCGTCTGTGTTTATTGTTAAAATGTGAAGTGAGCACAGGTCAGCAGGAGTGTGGAGGGAGGACACTCAGAAAGAGACTCTGACGTGGTACAAACCAACCGCTGTTTCTGCTCTGATCCTGAAGCTGTGGCACTAATAATGTTACAGCGTTGGTCTGAAGTGGAAACTCTGTATTCACACTTTTTGTCGCCACTGTTGGACATTTCGCGCCTTGTTCACCTTCTCATCTCTGCTTCCCGTGTGTGAATGAGTGGGGGCGGGGCCAGCCAGGGGCCTGTGTGTGAGTGTAAACTCCGCAGAGGAGATGAGATGGGGAAGCGACATGACTCCATCAGATACAGAGACACACCAGATAAATGTTTGGCACAACGGTGCGACAAAGGAAACGTTTTTAGTCGCAATTCACAGATTTAAATGGTCCCACTCTGGAGCCCTGTAGTAGTATAGTAGTATTGAAATGATAATATTGTAAACCTCTCTCACAATCTCACGGCACACCTTGACATACCTCGCAGCACAGCATTTGGCAACCACTGCCTTAACGTATCAAAAACCTGACACACAGCACAGAAACATATGCTTACTTTTGGTTAGAGTGTGGCGAGCAACAACACACAAACGCTAATATGCCATAAGGTGCTAGTGCACTAGATCACTAGTGGGATCTGGTGCAACACTAGTGTGCTTAATATGCAGGCATTTTGCAGATCCATATCATGAGTCATGGCGGCATATTTTCAAATAATCCAATTTCAGCTCCTCAAACTAAATAATACCAGTGCAAATCTCTCCTATACAAAAGTTTCATGTGTGCATCAAACACCTTGCCAAAGTGTCACTTTAGGCAATTGACTAGATCGCCTATATGGACACGCCGGAATGGGTCCAGGCCCAAATAACCATCTAAACCAAGACTTAAGCATTTGTATTATTCAGGTGCCAGTCCGCTGAGTGAATTAAAAAAAGAGCAGTATTTTAAAGTATATAATGATAATAATTGCAAATAAAAGGGGTTTTAAACTAGTGTATTCTCACTGTATTCTCTTTCTCTGGCCATAGTCAGAACTTGTAATGCTGCATTTTGTTCAGTCTGCAGTTTATTCAAAGCTTAGTTGGAAAAGAGACCATTAGTTGAGCTTCATACAGTTAAAAACAGTGCTTGAGACTTTCCTTGGCATTAAAGAATAGTTACACACTCTACAGAGGCTTTTGCACCAAATGGACTCCAACACCACAAACCCTGAGTCTTGTCCTCATCAGAAGGATCCACACCTTTTGATAATGGTGATGGTTGACATGACAGTGAAGTTTACTCTCCACTTCTTTCTTGTGCTTTTCTTCTCCTCCACTTTCCAGAATGACCAAACTACAATCAAACTACAAACAAGTGACCAAAAAAAAAGCTTATATTGATCCCTCGCCTTTATAGCTCGGGGTAAATGTGTTTATCTTCTGCAGCCACTACATTATACTTAGATTAAATACATTTTTAATGTGGTAGCTGGAGCTAAAAACAATGCGCTCCTTGGAAGCATCCTCTGGCTAAGGCTTATTACATTTTGTTAATATCTTAATTAGGCAAAGCATGAGAGAAATTAATCCCTGGAGAACTGGCTTATTAAAACACTGTCCAGCCACCCCTGAAACCCAGCGGAATAATTAGGCAGGGAAGAGAAATGTGTTTGTCCCTGGGAGGATTTTAGAATAAAGTTTACTCCTGCTTCCTCATCTGAGACAGGGGCTGTTTGTACAAAGACTCAGCTCTGAAGGCATAACAATCATAAAGCCCAAAGTGGCATTAAAGATACCATATTTTACACTTCCTCTGTAATTAATTTGAAGTTCTGATATAGATACAGCTTTATATTTGTAATTTCAATGTAGTTTTATATCTCTTCTTTCACAAACACTCTTCTCACTGGAGCGTGCATGGCCCAGAACCCATGACCATTGGGGACATCAGGAAGGAGGATGATCAGGTGACTGCGACAGCAAGAGGGGAAGACTGCATGTACAAATTATAATATGCCCGGGTAGCAGAGACAGAGACAAAGCTGTCAAGCAGCTTGTACTTTTTACAGAGCTCTGACTTCAGGCAGTGGATTTCATCCCTCAACTGTGAGTAAGCAAGTGTACAGTCTACACGCACTGCCATCATAACAGTAATAATGGTTTTCAGTCCAAGTGTAACTCATAAAACGACAGGATTATTACAATTAGAAACATTAAACAGCAAGATCAAAGTAAACCAAAGATCGGTAGAAGACTAGCATTAAAAAGATTAAATACAGAATAGTCCAAACCAAAACATGATAATGTTTGCAATTGAATAACTAAACACACAAACTCAATGGGATTTGAAATCAGATTGTATCTAGATCTCTTTTAATCTTATTACATTCACACCTGGTGTCAATACTGTATGTGTCTCTATTGGCCACATTGAGATCTGAGTCCTTTCTCCAGCTCACATCTGCCTCTCATTTTCACAGATCCACGAAAAGAACAAACAACTGACAGAGGAATACAAGAGGCCGGTAGCCATCCATGAAACTGTGCTATTGTGTTTACTTGCTTTTCAATTGGTTTCGTCTTGAATAACGTGAGGACTGAGGAGTGGACTGCTTTGTGTGTTTACCGACTAATGGCTGCTAGTGCTGTTACCCTCACTGGTTTGGAACGGTGTTTGTTATTTATGTAGTTGTTGTGTGTGGACTGAAAATACAACTGATCCTTTGGTGCATTTACACTTGTAGTTTCATGTGGTCAAAAATTAGCAAATTGCAATCTGAACACCTAACATGGATTTGAATGTCCAGTGTAAATGGGCTAAAAGTGCAGCGGAAACTTATGAGTACATCATTAGTTTCAAACGTGTATTTGTCCGTACACCAAAGTTTTAGGCAAGTATAAACGACTGACCAGACGATAGCGATAAATGAAGTGGTCACTGCTGGTGCCGCTGCGGCTCACTGACCCGGAAACGACTGAGACGAGCACTAAAACACAATCAACAAACTGCACAGAGTCATTCACCATCACAGAGAATGACTGCCTGCAAGCAGAGTTAAATTACCTGATGGTAAAACTGAGAAGGGGGCGTAAAAAGAAAGAAAGGATAGAAAAAAGGCGAGGAGGCAGACAAAGAGTCGCTGATGCTTGTGTTTGAGACAGCAGAACGGGGAGGAGTGTTAAGCACTGCCGACCAGAGAAGCTGTAAATGAGGGAGTAATGAAGCTGTGCAGGTGGGGGCAGGTGATATATAATGAATGAAGCTGAGGGGGGAGGAGACAAAGGTCTGTAAGCTGGGCTTTGCTTGGGCTATGATAAAAAGATGACCAATCAGAGGACTCCGCACTGACCTGGTGCAGAGGCAGGGAGCACAGACGATTTGGCTTGAGGTTTAATGATGTTCTCAGGCAGGATGCAAAAGTTTTAAAAAGTGGACAAAATATCTAATACTTTCCTACGAAAGCTAGTTTCAATATATACTTGTGTGTTTATAAAGGGTTCATGGACCAACTGTACAAACATGAACATAATAACACAGGTCAGCACCATGTTCATCAACTCTCGGACCTTTGGTGTTGTTCCAATTCTATTTTTGTCTCTTCTGTTTGCTTTTGCCAGCTGCATAAAAAAAAAGCGTACTATTCATGACTCAAAGTCCGAAAAACATATCTGCATTTATAAGGGGACATATGGTCTGAAACTACAACTGGAACTACCACATCCAAAATTTCACATTGGCCACACGATGTATTCGAAAGCTCCAACAGACAAAGAGTTGAAATTGTCTCGGTCAAACAAGATTATATTTAACCATCTTCCACTAACGTTACAGCTGATTGAAATTTGATGTTTTGGCATATTTAGTCAGAAAGCCAACTAATCTGTTCTCGTGGCAGCAACTCGCACCTTTCCAAGGGCATTACTGTGGAATCCACCTCCTGGCTGTGTTTCTACAGGCAGCTCTCCCCCTTCTGTCTTGTTGGCTGACAGACAGAAGGTGCGATCAAAGAAAATCACACCCTGTGCATAAATAACTTCAATATTCTCTGTCGTGTTTCGTCTCCACCAATCCATGCGTCGATGGAAAAGAAACTCGGGGATTATTTTAGCTTTTTTGTGGTCAGAGTTGATTAATCTTATCAGAGTTCATCTTGTAAGATGTTCGACAATCAAACAAAAGGATGTTTGTAAAGTAGTTCTGGCACGGTGGTAACTGATGCCCCTCCGCTGTTTGAGCAGTTTCAAACAGCAGCTGTGGTCAGGGAGACAAAGTGATGATCAAACACTGCATCCTGCGGCCTGGTTATATTACAAACCAAAGCAGGAGCTGCTGAGCGTCTGCAGCCCCGTCAGCACTGACACCGGAGACCCCTCGCTCTCCTGGGGACAAAATATCCTGAGTCTGTTTCATTCTTCTGCACCACTGCAGCATTTACAATACTCTACAGTTTGAAAGGTTCTGCGTCACCCAACCCATCTCACACAAAAATCAGTGGGACCCGCTCATCGTTCATGAGCTCGCAGAGCCTTGAATCGCTGACTGGAAGTACTGACTGTTACAATAAACCTTAAAGAGGACAGTATTGTGAAAAAGCCAGTTGTCAATGTGTCTGTCACGGTCCACAGGGCCAGGAGCTGCATCTCTTGAGCCATAAATCCTGACAGTAACACAACGAGACTTGCAATTTTACGGTCGTCTTTCAGAATATCAATATCAGATCTCATTTGCACAAGTGTCGCCACAATAAGAGCTCCTATAACTAAACTCCTATACTAAGCTCCTACACTATTTTTCTATAACTAGATTTAATGTTTGTATGTATGCATTTCCTGGAATTCAGGTGTATAATCCGTTTTTCAACAGGAGGGAAAATGAACACCGGTTCTTGGTGAATTCAAAGCTATACAAATGATTTTGCATATTTTAGACCCCTTAACTTTCATATAATTCTCAGTAATGCTTCATAAAAAGTATGTTTACAATATTCTCCTTTCATTTTCAATTTTTTGACATGCAGTTTGGAACAATGAACACCATCACTGTTACATGCAATATAGTCATTAAAACTGTTTTTAAAGCTGCTCTAATTAAAAATGTTCTGTTAACAATAGATGAAATGATTATCTTTAATGTGAAGGGCTCAATGAGATGAACACATGACAGATTACATCCCACCTTGGCAGTTTCCCTCAGTATTATGGACTTTTTAACACCTTTCAGCTGTTTGTGTCGTTTTACTGGTGGTTGGTTCAGTCTCAATGTTATCACCATGTTTTTAACTCACAGGGTGGTGGGGACCAAAACTGAGCTAAAAGGTACAGTGATCATTGGACCACATTTGTTGTATGGGGATGACCGTACCTTACAGAGCAATTAAAGCTTGTTGCGATTATACTTTAAGAAAACTTTAACACAGATTTTAAGCTCTTATTAGTACAACATTTACATTTCTAACATTGGAGCCTTTAATGCAAGTGTCCTAAAAGATACTGTGGCAGAGAGCATCCCAGCACACAGTAACTTCTTAGAGAAAGAAATGACCACATTTTCTTTGTTTCAACAGCCTTGATATTTTATGAAAGGAAATCAAAGTTATGCATTAGAAAAAGGCCAGCACTAATATTAAGTATATGGTTTGCAGTTAAATGACTAAATCATGCAAAAACCCCAGGTTGGTTATTTAATGGTGCGGGAACACATTTGTATTATTCATCATCATAGTAAGTAAGTAAAATTATTTTTAAATGAATGATACAAAGCTTTACTGAACTGTCCTGAAAACAGTGGTATCATATTTTTAAATAGAGCCAGGTCTTTTTATTCCTACAGTCCGTCAACAGCCCTCCTGTAGCCCTGCTATAAATCAACATAATGAGGCATAAATCAGCATTAATTAGCATATGGGTTATGGGCACACAGTAAGATGCATAATGGCACATGGCATATATCCTCCATTATCGACTCACACACAGTAACGGCAATCACCACCTCATCTCTCCCTCTGCCTCTCTTTGCTGGCTCATCATTATTGACAGTCAGTGGTGTGTGTGACTTCTACAAATCGCAGGCGCGGGCGCAGAGAGCCAGATGGACGATGCCTGCCACGTTCCAAACTGCGGAGGACTCATCCACGAGCACGCCGGAGTCTCCGAGGTAGAGGGCAGGAAACTGATGATAGAAAACAAGCTAAGTGCCGGAGTTAAGGAAGTCGACACCAGGCAGCATTGAGCATCTCTCACTGCCGGGGAAAGTCTACACGTGGTACAGTTGGACTCGCAGAAAGACGAATGGTATGAAAACAAGTAAATAATATCCAGTTCCAAGAGTTATAAAGGGAGCACTGCACTAACAAACTTCAAATAACTGCAGTATTTTCCTCTGGTCATCCCTTTCTGACATCGCTCTACTTTTCTCTCCTTCTTCTATCCTTGGTTTCTCCCCATTGCTCTCTTCACCCTTTTCCCTCCTTATCTTCTCCCTCTCCCCACAGAGAGCTCTATCAGTCCACAGGGGCGTTTTATGTCTGGCCAGTCAACAAGGAAGCAGTTCTGTCGGCAACGCTCGGCTGCTGGACGGCAAACACACAGCCCGTAGAGGCCCAGCAGTGTTCTGTGTGCTGAAGCGTCTCCAAACGTTCTCTCTCCCCCACGCTCTCTCTCAGCATAATCAAGCGTCCAAACGCAGCTTGCTGTCGCGGGCCCCCTGGCTTGGCTTTATCTGAAAAGACGGCATGTGTAGATACACCGGTGCGGGGAACAATTTGTACAATCGAGGAGCAGGAAAAAAAAACGATTTCAGCGCAACCGTCCGATGTCCAGCTGTAGGGCCCCTCATTCATCTGGGATTGGCAGAACAGTTGGCTCTATTCATCTATTCACCCCAGACTTCACTTCAGATGACTACGTCGTGCATATCATTTCACTCCTGCCCTCTTTTTCCACTGCTCTTACAACACACTGTTCTCTGACCTCCAGCACTTCCTGCTACTACTTTAATTAAGTTTAAAATTAAAATAAAATGTCTCTCATCTCTACAAAAGTTCACTAACAGGTCACATTGTAAACTACAAAATTATTTTTTATTAATTATTAATTTAAACTTAGTTTATATAGAAATTTGCTATTTGCTGTTTACATATATTAATGAATACGTGCTGGTTGAAATCATTGATTGGAAATAAAGAGGGACAGAATGACTGCATTTTGATCACCACTTAGTGGCTGGCTGCAATATTAGTCATAAATCCCACCTCCATGTTAGTAAATGGGACACGGAGCAAATAAAAAAAGTCAAAGTACACAATAAATAAATCTTTCTCAGAGATGGGTTCTGTCATTTTTAGTAGTTCTTATCACACAGATGTTTAATGTTTTTCTTGTTAATTTGGTTTTAATTCGTTATTTGATGCTATGAAAATGGGGTGGAACGTCATGATTGACAGCTGAGACCGACTTGTGATTGGTCGAGCACATACATCACTTTCGACGCACCATCCCCCGATCCCTACTGTGCAGACTCTGGCTCCAGGTGCATAAGATGGCAGCTTTCATATGCAGAGTATTTTTACTTAATCTTTGGATAGTGGGAGGAGGTGGAGACGCATCATTCATCTTTATACACTGTCTGGTTCAAACATAACAAACTGCAGCACATCTATGTATTAGCCCCTAGATAACTGATGAGACAAGAATCTCAGATTTGACCTTTTTACTAAGGAATGCATTTCGTCATTTGTTCAAAGTCACACAGCTACAGTCATTACTAGCACCCTGAGCTGCATTAGTTACCACAGAAAGAGGCAGGCATAATAATCACAGCTTCCTATGCATATTTTAGCATGGCAAAACATGCCTGAGGCCAAATGAATCTGCTTCTTTTTCATGTTGATCTTCCACTTGTCTTCTGGAGTCAGACAGTAAAAGAAAAAAAAGAGTAGCCAAGCTGCTTTTTTACTACCTCCATTATGGTAATATTCAAGAAACGTTGATCGTGCTGTTACAGTAATGTACAATGTCAGATGTCATATGCATCTGTAGGATTTTGAATGTTTCGAACATCTGCTCAAATGGGCCATTTAAAAGGAAAAATCCTCTGATCTCGAAACATAAGTTATGGGCTAATGACTGATGCAGAAACATGATGTGAACAGAGTGATTTCATGTCAAGCACCAGTTTCAGGCCACATTTGCAGCTTTTTTGCTTTCCATCAGCCGGTTATATCTCTTTATTCATGACACTTCTAATAACGGTGACTGTGCTCGCTTGCACCGGTATTGCACATCATTGTTATTCAGCTCTTGTGTCTTGCTCTGTGGTGTCATCTTTTTAACCGGAGACTTATTCAATCCCGCGATTCAATGTGACTCCTCTCGGTGCAGAAAAACGTCCTGTAATTCCTTTGTCTTCAATATTAAACCAACATTTTGCCAATTATAAATAATTTGGCTTTGGGCATGCTGAAAATGTGACTGTCACTTGGTGATATATGGCCATTCAGTCAATGTCATACAACCTACATATGTGCTCATGCCAACACATGGAGAGACTCAACTGGGTCTTTGTTTAAATAATAGACTGAGCTGAGCAGCAGTTGTGTCCATATGGCCGCCTCCAGCTCTTTCTCCTCTAATGATCTCATTGGAGAATAAATACATAGGACTCAGACGCTGTCAGGGGGGAGAGGCTCACAGATAGAGCTATGTACACTCCACTTTCTTGGGAGGGATTTGTGCCACAGCGGAGCTCTGCAGGTTCAATAGGCAGGAAAGAAGATGTAAACCACTTTACCGCAGCAGGAGAGGGCAATTTTCGAGAAGCCACTCACTTCTCTAGACATTTGTCCATAATTAAGACAGAAATCTGGCCAAATATGCTCGTCAATTGAGAATTTGTGAAGGTGGATGAGACGCCTCTTTCTTTATCACACTCCCTCACACACAAGTTTGTGCAGCTATCCTTAGTAGGACATTGCATTGACTTCCATTCATTGTAGGCAGCCTAACAAAACCATATCCCTGACCTTGAAGACTCATTTATGCTCAACGTTAGATTCATACAAAGAAACGAATGGAGCCCTCTGCGTTCATTTTATGATTATTTGTGCATGTCTTCTGAATGCTTAGGTATACACACATAAAAGGGCAGTACCACCAGAGATCCTAGGGGGCTCCACTTCACGCTGCCTTCTAGTAGATGTATTGCTTAGCAACAATTTCAAGGCCAGTGATAAAGGATACATGGAAGTTTGTGGGCAGTGGCGGTTCCATAGTTTAAAATGGACGTATCTCTTTTCATATATAAAGGCAGCATAAATGAGCCTAAACCATGATCAATTCGTGCCTAACTCTAACCTTAACCTAACCATAATTCACATCTTACCACTGACCTTAACCAGGACCTACGTTAAGACTGGGGTTTGGTCCCCACAAGGAAGTCCTGACAAAATCCGTGGTTTTACTGGAAGAGGTCCTCAAGGTGTAACAAAAATGAGTACAAACACACACACACACCATTTGTACACATGGGCGAGTCTGCATCTTCTGGATTGACATTTCTTAAAGAGGTGTTGCGTCCCCTCGTCCCCTCCTCCCTCCTCTGCGCCATTTATTTGCCAGTTCCTCTTACACACAACCTATGAAACTTCCCATGCTCGAGTCAGATGTGTGGTTCATGTGAAGATCCAAGTGTGTTGAGAATTTAATTTCTGTGACTGATGCTGACGGTTGCAAGGTTGTGTTGAAAGGAAGCTTTATGTTTATTATGACTCTGTGCCTGGAGTATTAAATGCCACGTTGACAGCATTACCATATGGTCCCTGGGTGACTGAATGTCACATACATTTTGAACATTACAGCAAAAACCTCTAGAAATCTCTCTTCTTTATTGTTAATCCGCTTCAGCTAATAACAACGTGGATGCGAAAGTATGCGTTTCACAAAAAACATGAAAGCATCAGTTTTATTTACTGTCTCACTCAGTCAAGTCAAACACTCCATGGAATGAACAATTCAGTGGTTATACAGTTACCTGAAGTGTAAACACCTCTGTTCTTTGAGGTAGTTACTAGGATTTGGCTGGAAGGACTATTCCCTACAGAACAACAAACACTTGCAGAGATCGGTGTAAACATACTGAGTGGTAACTTTATCAGACTCCTCTGTAGTCTAACGGATCCCAGAACAACAGCGCTGCCACAATATCTCGCTTTACAAAAGTGACATTTGTTGTTGTTGACGTTGTTGGAAATATGTAAATTCCCTTGTTAATTACCAGGGTTAGTGTTTAAGGTAGTGTTCTAGTGAACTATATCATATTAATAATGAGACTTTCTTGCAGGTCAGAGCAATAACCCAACTAACAAGTATGACTTCTAAAAGATCAACACCTCTATGTCAACTACAATGACACTCTGTGGAGCAGGTACGTCAGTTAAACAACACTCCCATCAAATCAATCAAGCTGCAGCAAATTCCACAAACTCATGGATATAAGACTGACATTGGCGAATAAGAAAATGCCCTATCTCCCAATGTTAAAGAGATTGATGACAAAATACTGGATCTGCACAAATATTTAATAGCTTCTTTCTTGGCCCATATCCCGTCCTCGCACTAGTCTCAGGGAAAACTATTCATTAGTTTTTGTAATCCTGTTGACAAACATACAAAACAAACGTACAGAGGGGAAAACATAATCTCCTCGGTGGAGGTAACAGGACAAATCTTCATGAGCTTTGTAAAAGTTACGGCAATGCTGTTGTGTTGAAATTAATTGCATTATACAAGTATACCAAATTAACACTGATAAATAATATTAAAGTTGAACATTCGATCAAGTATATGATCAAGGTTTATTTTATGAAAAGATTTATATATAGGGGTGAGGACTGACCTCAACATAGATGTGAATATAGAGATTAAAATATTGTGAATGCATTTAATCAGTTTCGACCTCTGGTCATCTTTGACTTTTACAAAGTCTTCGAGGAAAACTGAAGGAGCTGTACATCGAAACATGAGCTAAATATTATTTATAAAGATGAAGAATGATAAAAGATGTGTTTAACAGAACATGCAAATAACTCATGTGTATGGAGAGAATCTGGTGGAAAGATGTGCAAAGATCAAAAGCTGACATTTAACTAGAAAATAAGCTTTTTTTAGGCTCTGTGGTGCTATTTTGTACTCACATTCACTAAATGCTGTAAATGCAACCATAAGGGACAGTATGAGACACACTATTCTAAACCGCTGTGCTGTAATGGACTTATGAAACAGTGAGGAGGTTATACAATGAAGAGACAGATAGCTGATAACATTTTGCTTGTGGGCAGCAAAAAAGCTGTAACGTGAAAACGTTTTAAAGCTGAACGATGGCTCAATGTAGTTCAGGATATTCATTCAAAAGCTATCTATTGAGAGGTCAGGAAAATACTGAATTGAATTGTTAGATATGCAATAAGTAGAAATTAGAATATAAATCTATACATTATAGGCCGTAAGTATATCACCAACTCTTTTAAGCCTTCCCCCCACCCCCGACTTTGCCAAACAAACCTCCCTGCCAACTATACCATCTTACACATCAAGTAGATGGGCAGTTTCAGCCAAATGCATACAAGTGCAACTTAAATGTTCTGTCATAACTAAGTCAAAGTTTAAATTGTGGTTTGGATCCAGTTCCTTCAGTTCCAAGTTAATTACTATTAAACTACAATGGCACTAAGTAGATTTGGCCCAACAGTCCCCTTGTCAAACCACATTTAAATTCCGCATTTTTTTATCTGCACCGAATTGTACACACTCATTAATGTCAGTCCCCTAAAAGTGTTTTCATCAATATCCATTAATTACTGTCTGAGAAATCCATGAAAATATTGGAAAAACACCCCTATCTCACAATGTTACAGATAGGGATACAAAGTTCCTGGATCCGACCCCTGATCCAGATCAGCACCAAAGTTTACAGAGTTTTTCCCGGACGCATATTAAATCCTTCCACCAAGTTTCATGGTTAGAAAAAGAGGAGAAAAATAGGTCAAGAGTCTGGAATAAATAGAAAATCATGGCAGAGCACGACATCGTCACTGACAGAAGATATGAATAAACGCTTTTATCACTGTTTATTTATACTGCAATTTGGACATATTTATATATAGTAACTTTTATGGTAATTTAATGCATAATATCAGATGAGAACGGGTCTGCTTTGTGGATATACTGTACAAACCAAGGTATAATAATTCATCAAACTAATGCAAAATCTAGTATATTCAATATTGCCGTAAAGACGTCCAGATTATTGATTTGGCTACTGCCCTTAAATACCCAGAGGTAGTAAAAGGATACAAATAATAAACTGTGAAAGAAATCTGTCATGGCCAAAAGATTTCAACACAACACTATATCATATTAACCAACTCCAAACATCTACATGTAGATTATTTTATTTGAGTTGCTGGAGAACCAAAAGGCAAGACAGACAATGAGGGGATATTATGCTTGAGGGAGGCTGAGGGGGCAAAAGGGGGGAGAAATGGCTTTGTGTGAGAATAGTGGGCAGAGAGAAAAGAAACAGTGCGAAGAAAGGAGACAGAAGATGAGTAAGAGGGGAGGTGGCAGGGGAGTTGGTTTGGCAAAGCGGGGGGTTAAAAAGGCAAAGGGTTAGTGAGGCACTAGTGGCAGAAGGGGATCTACAACCCAGGTCCAGTGGGGCTGGGGTTAGTCTTTGTAGTCCTGTCCTGAAAGAGCCCTGGGGTTGTGTGCGTGTGTGTGTGTATACATGTGTGTGTGTGTGTGTGTGTGTGTGTGTGTGTGTGTGTGTGTGTGTGTGTGTGTGTGTGTGTGTGTGTGTGTGTGTGTGTGTGTGTGTGTGTGTGTGTGTGTGTTGATTTGATAAACTCCAGACAACCCCTGCGTTCTGTCAAATCAACACAGCTTTAATCTCACACTGCCCCTCTCTCCCCACACTGCGTTTCACCTCACTCTAGCATTGTGTATTCATCAGGAGAGCGGCCGGGCATGAGGTGTTTGTCAGGGTGAATCTGGATCAGGGGAAAGAACATGTTTTGTTTACGTCGCAACTTTAAGTCCAGATGCTCTAATCTGCCCTGGCTCACACAAGTGCTTACACAAAAAATTGCAGGGCATCTTTAATGTATAAGCATGTTTTTTGAAAGCGCATTCTGTATTTTGACGCGTCATTACGCCCCGAAGAGATGATGAACAGAACCCCTTCAGGACAAAAGGTCATTACACCAAATATGTTGCTATAAATAGACACATTGGCTGTTGGCTGTTGGCTGCTTCTTGCTCCAATAAAAATTATTTAATATGATACTGAAAGCAGAAGAAGCTCATTAGGGTAGTTAACATTATCATCATATTCACACACTGGCAGCAACTCCATGGACAAGTTGCCAGAAGTCCATTAGTCATGCACAACCAGAGTAACAGTTTTCTTTTTTACTGGCAAGCAAAAGCCATCCTGTAGCTGCAGCCATGCGCTGACATTATTTTGTGTCTCATTTATTATTGAAAGAGTTGTTGAAGCAGCTGATTGGTTCCACTGGAAATCAGAAGCTTGAAACTGCCATAAGACAGCAACAATGCAATGTAGTTGTTGGCAGACTGCTGCTACACAGAGTGGAATCACATACTGTAGTTTCAGAGATGAAGGCGCAATGAATTGAAAAACAACATGACTGTGTCACACACACACACACACACACACACACACACACACACACACACACACACACACACACACACACACACACACACACACACACACACACACACACACACACACACACACACACACACACACACACACACACACACACACACACACACAAGGTCTGTTCAAGGCAGTAATGTAAAAAATACTGTCACTAGCTACGTTTACATGGACCAATAATCTGACTATTAACCTTATTCTGAATAATTCATGCTCGGATTATGATGTTTACATGAGTTGCTAGTAGAATGGTTATACATGCATATTCCAGTTTACATGATACAGACCATAGTCTTATTATGACTCATGTCATCATTACATCATACGCCCAAGATTCCCAAAATATTGCTATTTGATATATTGTGATGCTATTGTCCTGAGCGGATAGTATGACAACAAAGCATGTGAGAAACAGTGTTCTGAAGTATTTTGATTCACCATAGATTGCAAAGTAACTAACACAGGTACGGCTGTTTGTCGACTTTGTACCTTTCAAATGACATACTACCTTACTCTTCAATGACGACAATTCTGAGGGATCACCACAACCTGACAGCTCACTGGTAGAAGTGGCCAAAGCTGTGAACACTCAATAGGAAGTTAAACTGCCATTAAGACATATAGATGTCTACGTAATGCAACTAAGGTCAGAATACACAATGTCTTAATTCAATTATTGCTTCCAAGTATGACTTTACCAAGGCAATCAGAAAAGCTGTGAACATGGCAGCGTTTTATTGTCTATTGTCTTAATCGGGTTAAAAACAATCATACCAATAGTCATTAGTAAAGTACTAGAATGGTAGAATGGTGCTTGCCAAGCTGGAGCAGGACCATTGGTGATGTCATCAGTGGCATAAAAACATCTTTCTAAAGAGAAATTGGTTTACGATTGGACTAGTTTATAGTTTCCTCTGACCGTGTGATTTGTGGTGAGAAAAGCCATCCAGAGAAAAGGTGAACATTCCTTCATATAAATGACTGTTCTCACCAAAGGGGCCTAATGTCTGGGCCACATTATTATTGTCTGATTTAAAGTTTTTAAAAAAGGAACTAAGTTAACACTTATGACTTCATTGTTGGTTTAAATTTGTAATTGGCTCCATTGCTGGGGGAAATTAAACTAATTGTTTCTTTGAACAAAGAGTTTCTGTTGGCCAAGAAGCACACAGCGCTGGCACAAGAGAGAGAATATCATATAAAGTGCTGCACAAGGTTCTCGTGAGTGTTGGAGAACCATGAGAGATCAGAATCATCCATCATTAGTTTACATCTCGACAAGATTTGTTCAACGCCAATAATGATGTGGGTGATAGACCCTGTCCTCTGATCACGTCACCTCTGCCTGATGTATTCGTCCTTATTTATTCAATTGTACATTGTTGGATTTCATTTGAAATAAGGAATAAATCCCCTTTCAAGATGTTATCTTATACGCTTCGTACTGCTCTGTTTGATCCTGAAAGAGAAACGCAATCTAGGATGTTTTAAATGAGGTTGTCTCTTCTCTCGCTCTGTATCTGTCGTTCATTATCCTCTAACAAATACACACACACACACACACACACACAAACACACAGTCTAAACACAATCAACCCTGACTTACAGATCAATTCAATACAGCTGCTAAAATAGTCCCTGGCAATCTAACATGGAGGGTCTTATGTGTGTTATAGCTGTCTGCACACATTTGGCTCCTGTCAAAATAGATGTGTGATTCTAAATGAATCAGTCGGCTGACACAGAGGAACAGGGGCCGTGTCACAACTAATGTTGGCCTGGATACACAACCATCTCAACAACTTGATATGCATCTGATCTGCAGCAGATACACCAACCACATCAAACTGCATATATACATCCATGATCAAACTGCTGTAACCCGAGTGCTTTAACACATGCATTTCTCACACCCGTCCACAGCGGTGCCATATAAAGGGATGAAAGAAAAGGGCAGAAAAGCACAGCCAGAGTGGGAATTTGAATGCATCTCATGATGGTGCGATTTGATTACAAAAAGGCTTAACGATGCATTTGGATGGACGATATCTTCCATTCCTTAAAAGGTCGGATGGTTTTACTTGCATCATCATTCATTAACTCAAGATAAGCTTGTAGCAGGTTGGTGAGTTTGCTCACACAATGCTTCATTACCACCACTGTATCTTATTTATGGCAACGTAAAATTACAGTCTCTCTTATATGATGAAAGCATCTTTTCAAGGACTGTGATTTTTAGGTTTTCATTAAATTGAATGCTAATTGAGTGTATTTATATAGCGCTGATCCAGTCTAATTGACCACTTAAAGTGCTTCACAGTTCTAGTAACAGAAACCCATTCACACTCATTCAAACAGCGCTTCTACACACATCCCTTGTTCTATCCCACTTCATTCACACACTGTCAGGGGCCATTTAGGGTTCAATGTCTGGCCCAAGGACTCATCACCATGCAGACTGGATGAGTGCGGACTGGTTAGTGAACGGCCCACTCTACCTCCTGAGCCACAGCCGCCATAGCAAATAGAATTATGGTGCCATCATTTTTTCCTGTAGAAACATGAAATCATAGTGAAGGTTTGTGTAATTGACGTGGTGTAGATCTATAGGGTTTTAGCTATGTGCTATACTAACTCACCAGGTTGGTATTTTTTGATAATACTGCTTTATGGTGCCAAATCATAGAGCAGTTATTAATATTGTAATCAATTTGATTTATACCAAATAATACCTAACTAAATAATCAAATATTTCCCCACAATTATGTTCCCTGTCTTTAAAGGTTCAGTGTGTAAAATTTAGTGACATCTAGTGGTAAAGTTGCATGTTGCAGCTGAATACCCCTCCCCTCACCCTCCCCTTCCAAACATGAAAGAGAACCTGTGGCAGCCTTCAGTTGTCATAAAAACTCAAAAGGTGTTTAGTCTGTCTAGGCTACGGTAGAAAACATGGCTGCCTCCGTAGAGAGGACCCGCTCCCGATGTAAGTATGTAAATATAAGGGGCCCATTGTAGTGTAAAGAAAACAACAATTGGTTCAATTTAGATGAAAAACGCTAGTAAAAACATCCCTAGGATTATCTTATATTCAATTTCTGCCAATAGATCACTTTCACCCCAATCTTACACAGTGAACCTTTAATACTGTAGCTGTACTTTTGTGCTGTGCATTCTCTTCAATCAGAAACTTCGTTCATCACCATTTGATGATAACAAGAAGTATTTCAAAATAAAATGTTTTGTGGATGCCAAGTATTTTTGAGGATATCAAAGTGCATCGCATATTTCATTTCCAGCTCACAGATGTGCCATATGTGGATGTGGTTCTCTCTATGAAGGGCAGAAACAAATAGAGAAATGAGCAACAAAGAGAATTGTCTGTCCTGTGCTCCCCTTAACCCCTGCTGCTACAGAAATAGCCAGGCAGCCCAGTGAACCTCATAACTGTCGGGGGAATCAATAACTAAAGTGTGACTGAGCAGAAAGATGCTGTGAAAGACCCCTTCTTTCACTGACATCAGGACTGATCAATTTTATAAATGAAGTGCATCCTCTGCAAAGGATGAGTTTGTTATATCAAACTTTTTCTATTTGATATGAATGGAAGCTGAATATCTTTGGATATTTCACAGCTGATGGGTTACACGACATTTTTCAACCTTTTATACATGTTAATATGTACTTAAAATGAAAATAGCTGGAGACAAATTCTGAATCACACATGAAACCACAATTCCACACTACATTGGACCCACTTGAGCAGGGCTTGACACACTCCAGCTACACGAGGTTGAGCCAAGCTAAATCAAACTGAATACAAATAGGGCACGTTGAGCATGAAATACAGTGGAATACTGTGGAATACTAACAGGGGATACCACAGGCGTTGTGTCGGACTGTGCACTGTCCTGGGTGCCATCCCATCTCTCTCCCTACTCTCGTTTGTTGCTTCTTTAGTCACCATCTAATAAAGACAAAATGCTCAAACGATTTTTTAAATAAAGTAGAGGTAGTAATAAAGGTTATTCAAAAAAAACTATACTAAATTTCAATTACAATCCTGCCTTCTGTGATGCCACTGATAATGTTTCAAGCTCCATTTTCTGCCACAGAATTTAAAGAACTTAGAACTTCTTCTTGGGATAAAGGTGTTTTTAGCATTTGAACACACACACACAGGTTTGTGGGGTTATTCTTATTAGACTTTGCATTGGCTTCCATTCAATGTTAACAGCCTAACCAAAATCTTGACCTAAAAAGCCTATTTATTCTTAGTGTTAGATATATACATGGACACAGACTGTGCATGGTCCCTGAAGGTTTATGGAGACAGATGAAACAGAGTAGTACCACCAGATATCGTGGGGGGCAGTGTAGCCAAGAGCTCAAGCAAGACAACCGCAGGACACAAGGAAGAAATATGAATCCGCTTTCTCCTCTTTATTTACAGATAAATTAACACAACCTCCACAGTCGTTTTTGTTGTTTGTTGTCAGAAACTCTGTGCTCTGCGCTGCCCCCTAGTGGATGTTTTCCTTTACAAACATGCCAACTTTAAGGATGCATGGAAGTATGTGGGCCAAGGTTTACAGCGTTTGAAACAGACATATCTGTTTTTGTACATAAAGGCAGCATAAATGAGCCTTAACCATGACCAATTCATGCCTAACCTTAACCTAACCACAATTAACATCTTAACCCTAACCTAAACCAGGCCCTCGGAAATTATATTTTGACTCAATAGGACCGGGCTATGGTTATGAAATTATGGTCCCGGTGCGGATGATTGGTCCTGAAGAGGTCAGCTTTTATAGTGGAAAAAGGTCCTAAATAGGCAACAAAAACAAGTACACACACACAAGCCGGAGTACAGACTGGAATGGATAGTGTGATCTTTACTATCTGTCTCAGTTCAGCTCCATTCAGGTTACTAGCCCTCGTAAGGTTTTTACAGGTTGTTCATGGGCTCGGCTAAATGGTCTGTAGATGAGGTGATGTGGCGATAAGGGACATGAGCCAAAAACTGCCATTACCTTCCTCTTATCCCCAATTATTTCACAAGGGTCATTGAACATCAACATAATAAAAACGACTGCAGTTATTGTTTTTATGGGGTTTGGAGCCATTTGAAAGTGTTGAGCGAGACACAGCAAAAAAAGACAGAGAGGACAGGAGGCTGGTTTTGTGCTCTTTCCAGCAGATGTACATCTTAAGCACTTCAGCCTTTCCTGCACTACAGGAGTTTCAATTATTGTTGCTGTTAGTGCTGCCTTAGCTGCAGTTTGAAACCTCTTTCAGAGCTGCAGCAGGACCATTCAGGTGTTAGTGAGCAGGGTTTAATATTAAAACACACTCATAAAACGTGCTTCTCTCTGAACTACACAGCACCGAGCTCAGTCGTGGCAGAGAGGAATCTGAAAATCCAATTTCTCTTCATGATCTTATTCAGCAGTAAAGAGCGTGGAGTGCTCGAGTTCCACATTCATCTGTAATGTCTTCACTTGTCTGTGGACCAAGCATCATATTCTTCACTACTTCCTCGAGATGTGAAGTACATAAAGTCATTTCTCCTTTTTTTAAAATCAGTTTACCCACCATCCACATCCACCATCTGGTAAATGGGCCGTGCCCTGCAAATATAGCAGTTTATTTTCATTCTACTGAGTTGGGAACTTATTTCTACAGATAGAGAGAAAATCATATTTCACCAGCAGATCTCAGTCCTGCTTGACATTGATGTATTACTTTGGGCCAGAGCATTTCCATTCACTGCTAAGGTAATTTCATTTAGATTCCAGCACCTGCACACTGCAAGAGGAATCTGAAATGTAAACAAACAAGGAAAATACAATTATCCAGTTTTGGAAATGCGCCTGATGGGGCTCATATAAAATAATATTGTCTGAGACAATAACATGTGTGATGGTAGGAGAGTGACGGAGTGTTGTGCTGGCCAATATCAATAATGTGCGCTCTGCTCGAAGGGAACATTCATGAAATCCAGACCTAACTGCATTAAAGAACTTACTGCAGAAGTGTTAAATTCGACAGTTTAGTTCGACCGAAAGATCGAACTGCATGGTTCGGTCATAGTTCGGACTTTTGGAACAATTGCATGAAGTTGAGCCAGCAAGAAAACAATTGAGGAAGCAAAAGAAGCAGAGGAGGCACAGGATTGCTTGTAGGGTTGGGTATCATTCAAATTGTAACGATTCCGATTCTGCTTATCGATTCCGTTTCTTATCGATTCCAAAATGGTAAAAAAAAAAAAGAAGTCAAACGTTTAGAAAACAGAAATATCAACAATAGTATTGGACTGGGCCGATGCACAGTGGCTGTGCTTCATGTTACATGGGGCAGCAGTAGTAACGCCTTGTGGTAGACAGGCAACATTACAAATGAAAACCCACACAACTCATCTCAGAGCCTTATCAGACATCCTCAATGTCTCTAACCCAACTGTGTAAATTAGTAGTAACTGAGATAGAGGCAATGTTGAAACTTTTTGCCTTGAAATTACTGGTGTTTAAATTATCCAAACAACACATTGTCGTATTTGGGGATAATTAGTAGAAGAAAATGTCTAATTGTCCCTGTAAACTAATGTTACATCAATAATTGTCAACTTTAAAATCTGTGATATTAATCTCTCATATATTCCATAACAACACAGTGTAAATCCGTAGCAGTTGAACCATTTGTGGATAATAACGTTTTAAGCTGCTTGTTGTACGTCTTATTTATAGGAAACCTACTGATATAATTCATACAAGTCATGTTAGTCAGCTAGATGATTCAATATTTGCCGTAATCAAACTAGTGTAAAGTTCTGCCTCTGAGGTTGGTGATGCTGGTAGTAATCCCATAATGATATTACAGTGACAACGAAATCAATGAAAATAATCGGTTCATTTATTTTCTTCATTGAAATGAAAACTGATAACACACAGATATCAACACACCTGTATTCAAAACCAATCCATGTCAAATATAAGTGGGTAGGTATGTCATATGAAATACTTAAGTCTCTATCATGAATTGCAATGTGACACCAAATCTAACTGGATCACATGGAAACAATGTAACAAAGATATGAACCTTGGTTCAGAGTTTCAGGAGTGAAAATGTCCTAAATCCTGTTTTAAATAGAAATAATCTCCAACACCCTGGTTATCTAGTCTCTGACACCCATGTCTCTCTCGCTCTCTTTTCCATTTCCTGTAAAATCCCTAATAAATAACAAAAAGTGGAGATCCATTTGTCATGTCAGGAGAAGTAGCACAGATATACACTACGAAGGAGATCCCAAACAGTCAAACAACAATATTTTGGCCTTTGACCTCGGACAACTACTCTTGTCAGCACCTCCTAGAGAGACAGGCACAGAAAACTTGAATCAGCACAAGGCAAAGAGGCTCTACACATAATCACACACACATTCTGTTCAAAGTATGACAAGTAATTAGCTGCCTTCTCATAGCTCATTTCCACTCACATTCTAGATGACAGAATCATCTGTCAACCTCAAGACACAGGAAACCACTTAGAGAGAGGAACAGAATCACATCGGATAAAACAATCAAGAACCAGTAAATGTTGGAGGGATGCAGTATAATGCAGTATAATTAGTAAATGAGTGTACATAAATAAAACACATTTCACTATACATTAGTGTATGAATAGAGCCGCATACACAAATGGAACACATTTCTAAAACATAGAATTAGAAGATAGCATCGACCTTGAAGTGATTTTAAGGAGGCAGCCTTGTTAAGACTCTCTTCAAAACGTTCGGCCATGATTGAAATTTCTTCCCTGTGTCTTACGGTCGTCTCACTTTAACTTGAACTACACTGCCCCTATGATTCAGTGGCGTAGCTCCATTTCATCTGTATTGTTCACAAATACAGACAAAATGAACACTGAGTACAGACAGAGGGCTCGGACCATTTCTATATACATATCTTATGTTGAGGATGAATGAGGCCAAAGAGAACAGTTATATCACTCAGGATTTTTGAAAACAAGTTAATACATCCATGCACATTTATGAAATCCTGGAGAACAAAATGTGTCCACTGATAAAGAATGGATAACTGATGTTCAGTCAGTTCTACACAAAATTAACTATTATTCCCTGATGAATATTGTTCTCAGTACTGATCAAAGAACCTATTTGTATCTGTTCATTCTTTAAAATGAGGTGTACATTAGTTTGATCACAGATAAAACAGCACGATAAAATCTCTGTTCTACCTCCAGTGAGTGACAGCAGTAAAGTTTCAGTTAAACAAACTGACCTCTCTTTGGGAATAAAGACACAAAAGCCTTTAATGTGACGTCTAATGGCTATATTCATTTTACGCTTATCTGTCACTGCTTGGCAAAGAGCAAGTACTTTACAAGACACCACAACTGTTACAAAAGCTCTTACTGCTAACAAATAACTTCATTTAACTTCAGGGAGTTGTACGTGACCAATTACCTGAAGGGAGCAGCCCTTCCTGCCGTCACTGCACTAATGTGAGCCTGACTGCATCAGTAACTAGGTTGGTTGTGCTACCTGTGCGATACAATATGATCCAATCTGGGACCATATGTTCTCAGGTTGACCTGAGATGGATGGGTCTCTCGCCATCTTCTCCTGATGGATAGCTCATTTACTTTTTGACGCCGTAGTTAATTAGGCTTGACCAAGGACTGTGTCTCTGTTGGCCAGCTGCAGTAGCAGATCTCTGCATACTGCCCGACATGGTCATAAATAATGTCTCATGAGTTGCTGCACCTCAGCTCTGAGGGAGATACAGGGGCTAGGTGGTTGCTTTAGGGGACTTCAAGATACAGAAGAGTGCGGGGGCTCTATTACTTTAAAGCTGCTCTTTTGTTTGTTAATTGTAAATGCTCTATCATTGACTAAAATAGACGTAGACTCTGGGTCAGGAAAAAGAAGCCAATGCAAACCTTTACTCTGTTGCCCAACAGAGAGCTGGTGGCAAATAGAAGTCAGGCTCTGTAGAAGTCTATGAGAAAATGCCTTTCATCTTTCACATCAGTCAGTTTTCATATTGAGTTCAGAGTTTGCATCGCTTGTTTCAAGTCTTCTTCAAAACAGCATGATGCATGGTCCCCATTGACAGTAGAGATGTTCAGATATTGATAAAGCACGGTAAGCAATGGGGCACGGACACAGTGTGATAAACAGCTACTACCATCCAATGGCAGCGGGTCACAGGTGATGTTGGGTGTGCAGTGTACCCGAGCTCGTGTTTAGGCCCCCCCGCCGCTCCTCCAAATATGGTTAATTCTGGTTTCAAAAAGCCAAGATGGCGCAAGACAAAACACTAAACTCAAGGGTTCAAAACAGCCATTCAAAAACCAATGGGTCATATCATGGAGGGTTGCCACTTGCACCCTATCTGCCCATTTGGTATCATAAAAATATACTGCACAGATAGAATTTGTGCTCATGAAAATTAATACCTTCCGTCTGTTCACTTGTATATGGTCCAGTATTTTTATTACAGTCATCTTCCTATGGTTGAATAAGAGGCAAGGCTATTTAAAATATGCTTTTATTATGAACATGTTCAAACAGAAGCACTCCCCTCACGTAACATTAAAGGACCTGACAGAGACAGAGAGAGGGAGATGGCGGGGGGAGGAGGGGACAGGAGGGAGCTGTTGAGCGTCTGCTGATGGGCTAACTCAATTCCAGGGAACACAATGGAGCCAAAGGCTGATTTCCAAAAGGCAAATTGTCATTCTGAGCAGTATGGCACCTGTCTGGTGAGTTCATCTCCTGTGTGGCGGGTGTAGTTGGGGGAGGAGACCGGGACGGGGAGGAGAGGGCAACATTATGGTTGGGCCCCGGTGATGGGAGGAGAATGAAAGTGAAACAGTTTGAATTGCATTTCAAATGCATTGAAATGAAAATTGGGCAGGCTCTTATAGCGACCATTGGATTCCATTCAGACAGGCACTCAGCTGGTTTTGACCAGAATGAGTGGGTGAGCAGGCGGCGATCGAGGGAATCGACCCAGACAATGATGCCGTTGCCTCGGTGACGGACCACGGACCCCGATCCCCAGTATGACTGCCGCCAGTCCCTGTACTCCCAAACACAAGCACCCCCACCCACCCCCTCCAACACACTCACCCATCCAGACGCCCACCCATCCTCCACATCTTTTATTTCTCCATCTTTCAGACTGTGGGTGTACTATCAGCTGCATGTCTCCTGTCTGCAGTGCTCCAATTACAAAGCTGTCTGCACAGATTAAAGAGGCAGCCCATCTGACAGGAGCTTAAACACACACACACACACACACACACACACACACACACACACACACACACACACACACACACACACACACACACACACACACACACACACACACACACACACACACACACACACACACACACACACACACACACACACACACAGCAAGCAAACAGCACATGGAAGCCAATCAACCCACACACATATGCACATGTACATGCCCAGACTGCTGCGCGCTTTAGCAGGTAGCTCACCTGACACAGACATACACACAGACATCTATCAGCACAACACCCTTGACCCTATTGACTGTACACACACCCACAGAAAGAAAAAGACGGCACACAGCAGGTGTTTGCTGCGGCTGTCTGTCACATCCGGGGAGAAAATGAAGCCATAATGAGAAGGAGAGCTCCTAATTGAAGGTGCCATCCATTTTAATTGATGTGGAAGCAGTTTGTAGAGGTTAAACCTGATAGCTGTGCCTGTTCAGGTGTCTGTACAATCACAGCTGCCAGAGACGTTTTGCAGTTCATGTCCCTGACCTCGCTCTGTGACACACACTCTAATGATATGAAACAACCACACGATAGAAGGCTACTTTTCCCGCTATTACAGTCTTTTTATGTCCCCATCATTCACTCACCTGTCTCTTCCATCATCTCCTTTATGTGTGAATAATTACCTTGTACTTGAAAAAAAACAATTCACCTCGTTTGTCCCTAAAATATAATGTGGACATTTAAAACCCATACCAAGTTAATGTATCGCTCCTTTTTTTTTTTTTATCTTTTAACATGACCTGAAAATGTGTGAGACGTGCATCTGTATCAGGATGACTATACCCTCTAAACTTCTTCCTGAGTAATCTGCCTTGCACCTATGCAACTGCAGTTAATATCCAGTTTGTTTAGACCAAAACATAATATTCAAGCTGCATTCATGAATGTTGTATCTATTGGGGGCAGCATAACAATCTGTAAACACTGCACTGATGTATTATCACCTAATAAAATTCTTCGGATTAAACTGTTAGTTAAAAGGTTCTTTTTACACATCCAGCAGACAAAGTGATGTGTATTTGGAGTCAGGTATCTGAGTATCTGGAAAATGTTATGTTGTGACATGTTTAACATACACAACCAATCCAGCATGAATCCTGAGATGAGCTTCAACTGCGCTCTGGAACTAAAGACAGCGGACTGTGGGGGTTTTACAGTGGTCAACCTGGCAACAGCACTTCAGCCTGTTATTGTGATGCCATGAGCCTCCATTTGGGATCCCCCAAAAGCTGGAAAGCCTGGCGAGAGAGAGAGAGATGTCTGGGATACCCTACTACCACGCATGGCAACCTGAGCCAGGATAAACTGAAGACAATGGATGGAGGGATGGAGGGATGGAGAATATAAAATTGGCAATGGTTTCTTAGATGTTGTCTCAAACTCTTATGCCAAAGAAGTGTAATTAAAGTTCAATACTATACAGTTTAACCATAAACTTTACAATAAATAACTAAAGAAAACGCTCGGAATCAGGAAGATAAACATTTTTTTTTTTACATAGAATGTAAACATATATGCACATCTTTTCTGCATTGCTTATTCTTGAGAATAAAAGCTTTCCTATCAGCACCTATCGGCAAACATAGACGCTGATGACGATATAACCGTGAAAGGCTTAAATGAGCAGATTTATATTCTTTTGTCTTTTTTATTGATTATTCTGTCCTGCTCAGATTTTGCCTTTTGTGGTAAGACTGGTTTACACTCTCTCCAAACCACCTTGAGATGCGGCAGGTTAGTAAAGTTCTGCACTTCACCTGGAACCAAGTACTTAGGAAATCAAACAATGTGGCCGCGTACCAGCCCTCGATGATCCCATCTGACAATGAAAAGAGCGAGCGATAAATGGTGCTGAGTGATCTCTGACAATGTAGTGCAGTGCCTGTTCCTAACCTGACATTACAGATTGGAGGCGGACGAGGCGGGTCTGGGATGCACCGCTCCGACGCTTGGCTGCTCATGAGGTGCGCTGCTGTGAATAAAGTGAGACAAAGAGATTAAGAGGATGGGGGGGTGGGGTCATGCATGCAGCTGGACGCGCCCGCTGCAATACAGGGTGCGAGGATTAGTTCTCCTCCACAGCTCGGAGAATATCTCAATGTTGAACGTCACTGCCGTGTAACTGCTGTGTAATTGCTAAATCCACCGACAACTTCGAAAAACAACAGAATGTCACAGCTTTTATAATCCAACTAATTTCTCTTCTATCCTTCTATTGTCAGACTACAACCTGAACATGAGCATTCAAGAGAAATCCCCTGAACCATGTGATCTCCTGCTATTCCTCACCACAAATCCTCCATGGCCCGACCGTAAAATGATACGCTCCAGCTTGTCTCCTCACTATCCCATGAAGGCCTTCGGTGGCCCGGGCATGCGGCTGCTGTAGTGAGGCAGCAGGCCGAGATTGGTGAGCGAGGCATGTCCTGTGGGCCTCCAACCACATCATGAGCAAGCAGGGATTCTGACTGCTGGAGCGTGAAGTGGAAGCAGCCACAGTTCATAAATCCTTCCCACCGCAGCGCTGCACAGACGGAGATGCAGAAACCTGAGGGGAACAAAAGCTTTGATCTGCTTGCGTGCTGTGTTGCTCATGGTCGTGGACGTGCACCTGTATTACAGCTCGCTGTTGTCAGGCAACTAAAATTATTACACTGCTGTATCTTAAATCAGGTTTCCAAAATAACTTCAATGTGCCCCCAAATAGAAAATACATCAAGCAACATCTTGGACACAACACTGACAATCCATCAGGATAACAATCCGAGTGCCACCATGCTCTAGTCATCCATCAACCTCTCGGTAATTTAAAGCAGTGAGAGCGTGCATGTCCACCTTTACCCTGCCTGAAATCCTAATAGAGGACAGAGAAGACGGTGAGCTCCCTCGCTGCTCTTGCAGACATAGCCGCAGACTACGAATCAAATCAGACGCTCCCCTCATTGTGAGTGAATAAATTACAAGTGATTGTGCTTTGTAATGAAGGCAGCGGAGCATATTGTGCGAATGCTCTGCTTTTTAATGATTTAATTAGAGAATCTCACTCAAAACTGGAGCAGAAAATTTCGACACGCAGATGAGCGCGGTGCTCTGCCAGACAACGCCGCCTCGGCTTCAAGATCCCGTGTTAATTGCTGCAGCAGTCGACAGATGTGCCTCACGTTTCTGCCCATTTCCTGCTTTATTAAAATTAGTAAGACCCCCAAAGAATGCCAAATGTTGTCTCCCTAAACAAAATGATTTACGACCACTAAGCGGCATGGGGACGGATGCTGTCTGTGGCTTTAGGCAGCTGAGATCGTGTTAAATCATTAACCACAGCTGCCACACACTGCTGATTCGTACCCAACGAGACAAATTGAACAGGTACTTAGAAAGTTCCACATCCATTTTGTTCACCCTCAGAATACACAACCAGTATAGACCTGCTGACTCCCCACCGCCCCCAAAAAAGTTTCCAGTTTCCAGACTTCTCCATAATCAAAGTACACAACCAAAAAAACATCCGTCAGGTCAGAGAGTTGGTGCAGCCAGTTCGTTATGTGGACCACAGCTTGATGTGCTGCAGCGCGATAGCCTGAATGTTGTGTCCCTCGGCTGACAGCAGCGCAGGCATCAATCACCCGACTCATTAAGACAAACTGCACAAGTGCCCACAGTTCATAAACTCTGGAATTGAACATGGTGACTGTTTTACCTCCTGAAGCATCTGTTCATTTACCTCTCGCTACAGTCAACCCACCCAGGCACACATTTCACATGACATGGGACAATAACTCTGTTTTAACAGTCTAGATGATCTATAGTGCCTGGCCCTGAACAACATGGTGCAAGTGCATTTGCGTTGTATTCCAATCCAACATTGCTAGTTTAAATGGTGGAAAAAAGTGATTGCTGCACCAGAACATTGTTAAAAAGGGTCGTACTCGTTGTTGCCGTAGTGCCGCTGTTGTTACATGCAAAGAACGATCAGATTGCCATTTCCCCATTCTCTTTGAAAGCCAGTTGTGCTTTCACCAGGGCTGTCAGTTTTTCCTAGATCAAGTTTAAACGAATTTGACATGCCACAATTCGCTCAAAGATATCCAACCTCCAGGCAGTTGCAGGGTACAAAGATGACAAACAGCCTCACATTTGACCGTTACTTCCACATGCCGCTTCCCAGATGCTAGGGTGTCATGATTGTTTGCTCTGCTGGAGCAGGAGACAAACTACTTGAGATGATCTGATGCACCTCGAGACTGTATATTTTGAATTTGAATGGGTCATTACGGGTCGAATACAATTTTTTCACCCCTGGTTAAAATTTTGGATAAAGAGCCCTTGCTCTCTCGTTGCCAAATTGCTATTTTTATGGGTGGATTCTCGAGAGACATCCTCCTGCAGAGCCAGAGAGCCCCTGTCCCTGTTCCAGTCTGTATGTGTGTGTGCGTGTGTGTAGGCATATAGCCGTTTTAGATTCATGTTTATTATGTAGGCATACGGCTGTTTTAACTTAATAAATATTTATATTGATTTAAGAAAAATCAATATCAACACACTTTATAGAAGACAAGAAAATGAATGTATATATATATAAAATAATGTTGGCAGCCTTGATAGATTTCGGTTCCCTTGGTTTTCCGTGTATGCGTTTGTCAGACTGGTGGCTTGGGGGGGCGGGGACAGGGGCTCTCCGGCTGTGCAGGTCGATGATATTGGGATTCTCCAGGAAGTAAGAGAGACTGCGTTTCATTTTCACTTGTGCATGAGCAGATCATCTGTTTTTTGTGAGCACATTTTGCACCCAACTATGTGATGGTCCATACTTCTACCTTAATAAAGCGACTACAGACCATGGTTTGTTTACTCCAGACAGCACTGTGTCTGACCACTATGGCAAGCCGTTTGAGCATTCATTCCATATCCTTGATATCACATGTCAGTCCCCTCCACTAGTTTGGTCTTTGTCAGCACTAGTTCGGCATCTTACTGTAGATGAGCAAAAAATCTTACTAGTCACTCTTTTTCAGCAACTAGGGCACTTTTGTTCAACTAGTTACAAAAGAAACTCTACAAGTAACACTGTGCGCCACACTAGTAGCACCAAAGTCCCTACTGCCACACTAGTGGCCTAGTCCACAGCTCATTTACGATCAATATTCCTATGCGCTTCAAATGGGAGGAACTACGTCATTCTGAAACCAGCAAAGACACTTGTGTATCACTTGGCCTTGTTTCACTCTCTCTTCCACTTGCAGAACTTTGCAGAATTACAGTTTCTTAGCCACAAATCTGCTGCTGCGCCAGTTAAATAAGTCACTAAATGAATTCAATTTTAAAAGATGGTATTTACTATTAAATCACCCAAACAAAAGACATTGTTTTTCTTTTCAGGAGCCTATGAATAATAAAATAAAATGATTTATTTTTTACAATGTTGGTGAAAATATATTGAACCCGACACTCGACCACAAGAAATAGATTTTCAACATCGATGCACTTCTCTCAAAAAGAACAATTGTATATTTATAATAGTTCACATAATAAAAAATATATACGTTTCACCTGTGACCTCAATTCTGCTGCCAAAGACAGAGAGGGTTGGTGGAGGTAAAGACGCTGCAGCCTCAATGCTTATCATTCCTAGTACGTTAAAGAAAAAGGATCTTATAAGACTTAGTCAGTGGTGAGTTCAGAACACTGAGACATGAGGAGACAGCTCTCACAATGATACGCTCCAAGGTCCACACTTGAATAGATATGCAATGTTCCTCGTTGCTCCATCATCCAGGGACAGTGGGCGTACTGTACTTTTCATTGAAACAATATTTAATGGTCACATTCAGGCTATGAAAAGATGTTTCGCTCACACACACACACGACCTCATGTTCTCTCCCGGCAGCATTAAGAGAAAAATAAGAGTGTGATCTATTGCCAAGATCACTAATGGGAAAGATGTGAAAGAATTTCAGCAACTGAATAACAGGAGGTTTTGATGATGAATAATGAATGACGTCTATCATTAGGTAGAAGAGGTAAAGAGGTTCACTGCAAAAACACTTTTTAAAATCTGTGTCCAAGTCATAAGCCCGGGTTAAAGGAATAACTCAACATTTTATATTATGCTTATATGTGATGATGAAAAGATGAAGATCCCTCATGTCTGCACATAGGCTGTATATAAAGATGGACAACATGACTGAACCCAAAAGTGAAGCCAAAGCGCCTGAATCGCCACCTGGTGGCTAGATGCAATATAAGTCCTAAATCCCCCAACCTCCATGTTATTGGATGGGACATGGACCAAACCAAAAATGTAACTACATCAAATAATTTATTCTCAAAGATGATTTCTGTCACTTCAGGTGGTTGATATCACACTGACGTTTATTCAAATGTTTCTTTTTCCAGGAGGTTTGGTTTTAATCATTTGATACTATAAAAACAGGGTGAAACATCATGATTGAGACTGACTCACGATTGGTCGAGTCTTGTACTGGTTGGACTGGGAATTTGCTACTGCGGCTCCATCCCCGTGCAGACTCTGGCTCCAAATGCACAAGATGGCAGGTATATTTGGATTCACTTCTGCAAAGTAAATACAGTGCCTTGCATAAGTATTCACCCCCTTTGGACTTTTCTACATTTTGTCATGGTATAACCACAGATTAAAATTTATTTCATCGTGAGTTTATGTAATGGACCAACACAAAATAGTGCATCATTTGGAAGTGGGGAAATATTACATGGATTTCACAATTATTTACAAATAAAAATCTGAAAAGTGTTGAGTGCATATGTATTCACCCCTTTACTGTGAAACCCCTAACAAAGATCTGGTGCGACCAATTGCATTCACAAGTCACATTTGCAAGTCACATAATTAGTAAATAGGGTCCACCTGTCTGCAATTTAATCTCAGTATAAATACACCTGTTCTGTGACAGACTCAGAGTTTGTTGGAGATCATTACTGAACAAACAGCATCATGAAGACCAAGGAGCTCACCAAACAGGTCAGGGATAAAGTTGTGGAGAAATATGAAGCAGGGTTAGGTTATAAAAAATATCCAGAGCTTTGAACATCTCTCTGAGCACCATAAAATCCATCATAAGAAAATGGAAAGAATATGGCACAACCGCAAACCTACCAAGAGGAGGCCGTCCACCCAAACTGAAGAGTCGGACAAGGAGAAAATTAATCAGAGAAGCAACCAGGAGGCCCATGGTTACTCTGGAGGAGTTGCAGAGATCCACAGCTGAGGTGGAAGAATCTGTCCACAGGACAACTATTAGTCGTCTACTCCACAAATCTGGCCTTTATGGAAGAGTGGCAAGAAGAAAGCCCTTGTTGAAAGGGATCCATAAAAATCCCGTTTGGAGTTTGCCAGAAGCCATGTGGGAGACACAGCAAACATGTGGAAGAAGGTGCTCTGGTCAGATGAGACCAAAATAGAACTTTTGGCCTCAATGCAAAACGCTATGTGTGGCGAAAACCCAACACTGCCCATCACCCTGAGCACACCATCCCAACAGTGAAATATGGTGGTGGTAGCATCATGCTGTGGGGATGCTTCTCTTCAGCAGGTACAGGAAACTGGTCAGAATAGAGGGAAAGATGGATGGAGCCAAATACAGGAAATCCTTGAAGAAAATCTGATGCAGTCTGCAAAAGACTTGAGACTGGGGCGGAGGTTCATCTTCCAGCAGGACAATGACCCTAAACATACAGCCAGAGCTACAAAGGAATGGTTTGGATTAAAGAATGTTAATGTCTTAAAATGGCCCAGTCAAAGCCCAGACCTCAATCCAATAGACAATCTATGGCAAGACTTGAAGATTGCGGTTCACAGACGGTCTCCATCCAATCTGACTGAGCTTCATCTTTTTGCCAAGAAGAATGGACAAACCTTTCCATCTCTAGATGTGCAAAGCTGGTAGAGACATACCCCAAAGACTTGCAGCTGTAATTGCAGCGAAAGGGGTTCTACCAAGTATTGACACAGGGGGTGAATACTTATGCACCCAACAGATGTCAACTTTTTGTTCTCATTATTGTTTGTGTCACAATAAAATTTATTTGCACCTCCAAAGTACTATGCATGTTTTGTTGATCAAACGGGAAAAGTTTATTTAAGTCTATTTGAATTCCAGTTAGTAACAGTACATAATGGGAAAAAGTCCAAGGGGTGAATACTTATGCAAGGCACTGTATATCAAGCTAGGGCCAGCAGGCTGACCATCCTATCTTAGGATATAGACTGGAGACATGAGAAATACTAACCTGGCTCTTATTAAGGCCAAAATACTCTAAAGCCAACACATTATATCAAGTTTGTTCATCCATAACAACAGAATGTCAAGTAGTCCTTTTACATGGCGTTATATGATGGACTATACTATTGGCTGGGTGTTTTGTGCCTGATAGCCTCACATTCACTAAAGATGTCTTTGATTTACAAAAAGAGCCCACGATTGCACATGTGAGCCCCACTAGTTAGCAGCATTAGCAGCCCACACAGGCTACATGTAATGAACTGCAATGCCAGCTCATCACTCTCTCATGTTGTTGACAAGCAAATATATGAAAACCTGTATAAAACATGCGCAGATATACAGTATGTCACCATCATTCACAGATATGAGAAGTGAAAGTTATTACAGTAGTTTTCCATCACAATTTATACTCAATCTCAAATACATGAGTCTGTAAAACCTGAACCGATGCTGCAATGCGCGCAATATAAGGTTCACAAAGAGTGTGTGTGTGTGTGTGTGTGTGTGTGTGTGTGTGTGTGTGTGTGTGTGTGTGTGTCGCAGCCTCACAGTCCAGTCACCCTACCCAGTCCCCTGCACAATTTTCACGGAGGCTGGGTTTCATCAGGTTTTGTATTTCAGACCTATTGATTATCCGCAGTGAGGGGGCACCGTGACAAAACCTCAGCAGGAGCTCTCTGTCGGTAATGAGCCATGAGCCAAGTACACGCTCTCTCCTTCACACACACTCACACAAACACACACACTCATCACTTTTTAGGACATTGCATAAATTTGCATTCTTTAACCCAACCCCTAACACTAACCCAACCACTATTTCCCTCAATTTAGGGGATAGGATTTTGCATTGACTTCCATTCATTGTGAACAGCCTAACCGTGACCACTTCATACTGAACCCTAACCTTAACCTAACCACAATTCAAATCTTAACCCGAACCTTAACAAGGAGCTCAGGAATGATGTTTTGCCTCATTTAGACCGGCCTTTGTCCCCATTAAGACTACTGGTCCTGATAAGGTCAGTGTTTGTACTGGAAAAAGTCCAAAATCAAGCAGACACACACACACACACACACACAGTCACAGGTCACTTTTGGGGACATAACACACATTTGCATTAATTTCCATAACCCTTTACACTAACCTTAACCACAGACCAGCTTGTCCCCCCTAATTAGAGAAGCTGTCTGCAACTAATAGGACCTAAGTCTGAAATTTGTCCCAAAGGTAGTCTGAGAGAGAGAGAGACACACACACACACACACACACACACACACACACACACACACACACACACACACACACACACACACACACACACACACACACACACACACACACACACACACACCCTGTCATATTGCTTCCCAGGTTTATGAAACAGAACTGTGCTCTCTAGTAAAAGCAGTAAAGCTCTGTTCTTGGATTCTTTTAAGATCCAATCTGCTGTGAATCAATAACACAACAGTCAACAGAGCCCAGCACGGATTCACCTGAACGCACATGTTACATCCACAGACTGTATATAAAAACATCCTGCACTGGACTTCCTCTGTTGTTCTGCATGTTCCATTTTAAAGGAGGGCAGTGTTTCTCTGATCGATTCACCTTTAGTCCGTGCAGCCCTTCTCTTCCTGATCGATCCTTATGTGATCTGTGTGGCTCATGCAGACAAGAGGACTGAACCACCTGCAGCTACACACACACACAGGTGGAGGTCAGCACGTGCACCGCCTCTCTACAGCCATGACACACACACACACACACACACACACACACATGCTTTCAACTCTAGTCTACAGCAGTTGAGAGCTTGGCTAAAAATGATAAATTGTTTACCTTCACAGTGGACCTTCTTCCCTTGTTCCCGCGGTACGAGACCCCCATCTTGTGGCTGGAAATAAAACAGCTGCACATGCACGTCACTGTCGCAAAAAAACCACCTCGTGGCCGCGTCGCTTGACGGCAGTGTGTGATTTAAGCAGGGTGACATGGCTTCATCGGTGATATGCACAGAAACACAGAGCAGGTACACTGTCATTAAATCAAGTGTATTCATGAAGACTTGCACGTTAGGGACGTAGCTGTCATGACAACACGTACTAAGCTGTACACGTGTTGTTGCGCTGTGTAAGGGAAGCTAGCAGATGTGTAGCTAACAGCTGGTGTGTTGTTGTTGTTGTGCTCTCTCCAGGGTGAGCACTGTGCTGAACAGAGATGTGAAGCAGTTTGGAAAGAAGTTCCTGTTTGACAGTAATGAAGAGACATGTTGGAACTCAGACCAGGTAAAACTACTGCTGCTCTGTCTACATATACTACATACACTACTTTATACCTTGTACTTTGCACAGCATGTACTATTTGCTGCCTGTTATGGTTTTCTATTATTGCAGCTGGTAAGTCTTCAGATACTTCGTTGTTTTTTCCTAAACGATACAATACTCAAGATAAAAAATGTTCATTTTTTAGTTGATATCATTATTATTAATATGATAAATCTCACATTTCATCTTCATCTTTCTTTTAAGTTTAAAGTCAGATTTTACTCCCGAGTGAACGTTGTGGTTTTAAACGCTTTATTATGAGCAGAGAGACACTTGATGAACAGCAAAGCATTTTACAAATCAGAACCAGATCAAATATGTTTTATACCTCCTCACTGTGCTTCCACAATATTGGTTTATATTGGACTTTTCTTTTACTACTATTGATGGAGTTATATATATTGATATTCTCTAATACCCTGCTCTATTAGATTGAGATTTTTTATTACATTGTAGGGGGGAATAGTTGCAGTCATATCAGAGTGTCTTTAGTACCCAGTAGTACCTCCTGTTTTGACTTCACTGTGTTACTTTTTCAGTGTAAACACACAACATACCCCAAACCCTGATTTACAATTTATATAGTATGGAATAGAGATACACAAGATAACGAGCAACAAATCCTCCACATTATTCAGGCGAGAGGTGGAGCAGCCGGGTGCAGCAGACAGAGACAGGAGCAGTTGTATTAACTGTTGAGATCACGTGATTTTCTTTACAACACACAGACACCGGCGTCAGCTCTTATCACCACAAACCCTCTTGACATCTTCATCTGTGTTTTCTACGTGTATGACGCTCTTTCACTTTTTTCTTTTTGTTTATTAAATTTTTGCGTCTGTCGCATCTCAGAAGCTTCATTAACCCCACCCCCACTCTCTCGCGGTGAATCTGTCCACACATCGAATTCTCCTGAATTTCTACAGATTATACCAGGAGGCCAGTTGGAGAAAGTCCGCACAAACTGCATATCTTTTCCCTCGGACATTTGCGTTCACACATGCACCTCCTCTGGAGAATATACAGAGGATCTGCAGAGTTCAGTGCACGTCTGAAAGCAGCTAGGAAGTCATTATAGGAATGATATCTTCTGCAGGGTGAATGTCAGTGGGTGTCTCTGGAGTTCCCGCAGTCTGTCCGGGTGTCTGAGTTAAAGGTCCAGTTCCAGGGAGGCTTCACAGCAAAAACATGCCGACTAGAAGGTAAAAAACGCCCAGAGACTACATTTCCCTTTTGATAAACCCCGTCACAGATGATGTGACATCTCAGTGTTTGCTATTGCAAGTGTTTTCTAAGTCAATGTTAATGATTTTCCACTTGTGCTTTCTGTAGGTTGCCCAAAAGATGGAGACATCACAGTGATCGGCCAGTTTTACCCAGAAGACAACAACTCCCTTCAGATATCCTTTATTCTTATTACACAGTGTTCATCAGGGGAGATTTGAGTGGTTACTTGGCACACATTGCAGCGGAAATTAGAAAAACTAAATTTGAAGAGCTGCTCTCTTTATTTGTTGAAATAGATATTACATTTGAATTATCTGTAATTTACCATGCATGATGTATTTATTACAGCATATTTGAGTCTAAACACAGCTGCTGTATCAGCCAAATGAGTGTTGCTTTTCTTTTAAATGCATACTAACGTAAAATTAATGCTGTTCGACCAGGGTTATTACAGCAGTTCCAGCTGTACCTGTCACTCTTGTTCCTGTTGCTTTTCTAGGTTCATATTAAGTATCTGATAATATTTTCCTGGACCTGCTTTTCATTATTACCACACTTATCTTGTTCTTAACTCCACACCCACAGCTTTCCCATACAGGAGGCTCCTGCAGTGGCCAAAGTAAAAATAATATTTGAGAATAGTGCCGACTTTTTTGGGAGAATAATTGTTTACTCCTTGGACATCCTGGGGGAAAAGGCTTCATGACCATTTTTTCAACCCCTTCATGAGACAGGAAATGACCCCTGGGTAAAGTACAGGGCACGAGATGGTGTGGTGGCACTTGGGAAACATGTCATCTGCACTGCCAACTCCTCAGCTGATGTGAATGAGGCCTTTTTTGGAATGGGTCGCTTTCAGGAATCCGTCAGGCAATCGCTCTTCGTCACTCAAAGAGAGGAGGCTTGGCGTGGAGTCTGAACCAGAGTTTTAATTGCAGATTAAGTGGCTCTGCTGTGACCATAAACGCACTTGTATTCACTTGTAAACTGTATCAATATTGTGCCTTTTTACTGAAGCGACATTCCAGCAGAACAAACGGTATAAAAATACATTTTTATTAAAACTTGTTTACAGTCATTTTTTGCTGTCCTTCACCCACTGCACACAGGGTAATGCACATACATGGAATAAATGCTTTATAAATTCAAATGCAGCTTACTAAGTGTAAATGTCTCTGCATATGTAATAGTCTATTACAATAAGTTGTAACAGAGGTCTAAGTCATCTGAGATCAACTGTTTCATTTATTTAAATTCCTGTCATGTTGCTGTTGGTGTTGGCTTGTAGAGTTTCAGAATATGGTCCTCCAACACTTTCTGAACTAGGAAACAAAGGATATGAAAATGTTAATTCGCTGCAGCAAAACTTCTGTTTACAGTAATCTCTTGGATTTGTCAGGTATAAAGACAATACATACTCTTTTTGTGTCCGAGCGCAACAGCTAAGGCCGTTGGGCTGTACCCAGAGTCGGACTCAATGGTCATGTCTGCTCCCTTGGCTGAAAGAGTAAATTTAAAAATATTATTTCAGGGTGACTGCGGGTCCTTCAAGTTTGATGCTTTAGATTCAGTTTTACAAAATAAGGCTGTCTGAAATTCTGGCTCTTAATTATTAGACACGTCACCTCTAAACTTTCTCTACTCTGCCAGACTGAAGAAGAATTAGAGTTCTGGTATGCGCTGTGTTGTTCATCTGTTTCTGGTTGTGTTTATGCAGTGAGCTAATGCCTTTCTAGTCAGCCTACTCACTAGTTTATGGTGGTTAAAGATGGTGCCTGGAAGAGCTCAAGAGGCAATCTGTCTTTTGTGTTGAAAGCAGTGGAATCTAATGGACATAAATGTTTTAACTTGGTACAAGTATATTCTCAGTTTATGTGTATTGGGTCCTAAATTAGATTTCAGTTGGTATTGAAATGATCTTAAAAAGTCTTAAATTGAAATTGACACCCTGAGTTTGCTTGAAAGCATCATGACTTGTAGACATGCAACGTACCTAAGAGCACCTCCACACATTTGATGTGGTTCCCTCGTACAGCATAGAGAAGAGGAGTTCCACCATTCTGACATCAAAATACACGAGTGTTCATTAAAAATAAAATCAAACTGTAGTTATACTTCAATGTTTACAAATAAATCTTACAGGTTTTTCTTGTCATGTGACAAAAGAAATTCATGACTTTACCCAGTCGTAAGTGTTGATGTCGACTCCATGTCTGAGAAGAGACTCGACGATGTCCACGTAACCTCCAGAGCTGGCCAGTGTCAGGGCACTCTCTCGCTCCCTTGCTATTGTTTTGGGGTCTGCCCCCTTAAAAAAAAAAAAAAAATACATTAGTGAGATGGGACATTCGGTCTTAATGATGTGCATCTCTAACTAGTCATCAGTTGCTTACTTCTAACCTTTTCCAAGAGAAAATCCACCACTGCTTTCTCTCCAAACGCTGCTGCCCACATCAGAGGAGTGAAGCCCCGTTCGTCCTGCTTGCTGAGCAGTGAAATGTCTGCAAAATGGAAAGGTCACGGGCCAACAGAAGTCATTTTATACGGCCTAATACTGGTGCATTGTGTTGTTCTGCTTGTTGGACGATTCCCAGCCTCCTCACCTTTACTCAGGTGTGCAGCCACTTGTGAAACCTCGCCTTGAGCTGCCAGCTGGTGTATGGACAGAGCTGGTGGAAATAAATGATGCGAGTCATGACAATGCAAAGTTTTCTCAGCCCTTCACCATCAGAGCACCGGTGCCTGTGCTTACAGTCTAACGTCGCTGGACGCACGGTGACCTCATTCCCACGCTGTTTGTTGGTCAAAGTGGTGGAGTGCCTGAACAAATCGTCTTCATCCACATCCATGATCTCTGGAGACACCAGCCATGTGGGCGGAAGCAAGACATTCACCGTTAAATTCTTTTAAATATGAGGTGGCTTAAAAAGACACTATAGGAAACTTATATTCAAGTTTTTATAATATATAACTTCTATATTTAGATACAAAACTCGAAGGGCACTTATACCATAGGACCTGTCATCTGTGGAGTCGCAGGGACATGCATCAGAGTTACGTGTATTTCTCACATCTGCAGCCTCATCTTCACCTCTGGCCTCCATGATCACTGCAATAGAAACAAGACACAGATGATTACGTGCTGTGCTGCCAACAAGACAAGTAGAACTCGTGTGTTTACAGAGCATATATATATCTATATCATTCTCTCACCACCTCCAGCATCACGGTCTCATTTGCGCTAACTTCCTGAAAGTAAATCATTTCAGATCGCGCGGTGGGTTCCCGCTGGTCATCGGAGTGGTTCCACCGTTCACTGCTTATCAATCAGTTGATTCGCTATTAAACTCAATCGGTTAGTCGACACAAAGAGACGCGAACCCGTTTGAATCGGTCCCGTGTGCCACCGTGTTTCTGTGGGGGAACATCGGGTTTGTTTCCCAATCGCTATTTCTGTCCGGAAATATTGGAGTGTGACACATGACAACAAAAACACGGAAGGAGCAGGAGTCAGCTGACACCGCTCGCGCTGGTTTGCTGTCAGTTTGTCACTGGGACCATCGCCGTTCACTATGGAGGACCAGGAGATGCAGCTGAAAGTCAGACGGGGTAAATACCAGCTGTATCTATTAGCATCAGCATGTCGCTTACCTCATTGTCACCTCGCAGCCATGCTAGTAGTCGTTAGCTCGCCTTAGCCGTTAAGCTAACGCTGCACCACTAGGATTGTGTTGAGCCGAGCGTCTCTTATCCCTGTCCCCCCTGATGCCTGACGTTTCCCTGTGTTGTGTCTAATGTCGTGTTGTCTATGTGTGTGTTTGACCCTGCAGTGACTGACAAGTTCACAGAGAGCATGTACGTGCTGGCCAACGAGCCGTCCGTGGCTCTGTACCGACTGCAGGAGCACGTGAGGAGGTCGCTGCCTGAACTGGTGCAGCACAAGGTAATGGAGGTTTCCACCCATTCACACTGGTGCAGACTGAAACACCCTTAAAGGTCCAGTGTGTTAGGTTTAGGTGGTCGATTGGCTATAATCAGAGTGATGATTTCACTAGTGTGTGATCATCTAAATTGTACAAATTGTTGTAGAATGGGATCTCTTTATATTTAAATACTTTACGTTTACATCAGGAGCAGGTCATGTTTTTTTCTACAGTAGCCCAGACTGGACAAACTATACACCTTTTGAGTTTTTATGACACTTGAAGGCTAGAGGTTCTCTGTCATGCTTGGAGGGTGAGGTGAGGGGGATTCAGCTGCAACATGCAACTTCACCACTAGATGTCACTATATTATACACACTGAACCTTTAAAAGCCTGTTGACCCTCTTCTTAATTTCACATGTTATTTAAATACATAAAACTGAGGAGGACACTAATAAAGATATATAGCGTATGAATTATATTTTCCCCTTTATTGTCTCTTCTTGTCACTGACATTTTCACAAGATACTTTGACTCCTCACAGAAGCAAAAGCAAAGGTTTTACCTTTAACATTAACAGTGGCTCTGGTCCCAGTTAAGTCTCAACACGAGTGTGTCACTGAGTCAGACAGTACAACACCAGGACCCTAAAACTGAAGCAACAGAATGGAGTTCATCAATCATTATTTTATTATTTACATCTGTGCTTTTCCTACTGTATATGTACAATTCAACAATATCCAGTTATAATATTCAAGAGGTATCTTTGCTGGTATAAGTCTCTTTCTTCTTTTCAAGCTTCAAAGTCTTTTGTGTTTGATGCTGAAATAGTTGTCTAGTAGCTTTCAGCCTGGAAGCCGTATACCTGTGTGTTGAGTGTTTTTGCTGTAATTTGTACAGTGAGTAAAAAGCTGAGAATAGTACTTTGTAAGCTATAGATTTCTGAAGACCGATGTACAATTTACCTTTTGTGTTCTTTTTTTACCAGGATGCAAACTTTACGTCAAATGTACACTAATGATCATAAAAAATTATGATACGCATCAGGGTTTCATGCACTGTGTGTTCTGACAAATACCTGTCATAACCATGTTGTAAGATTTCTACAACTTGTAGCACTTTAGCTCTTCTGTTGCTTTGGACCAGACAGGATACCCTTTGTTCGTGGGTTGTCCCTTCTCAGACCACTGTCAGTGTGTTTCCCACTGTTAAATGAGAGCATGCACGTTGCTGGGTCACACAGTGCTTCATCTGGCCATAATGATTCAGCAAAGTCACTCAGCTCTTTTTCCCAAATCTGACACATTGTCTATGAGAACTGACTGTTTCCTGAATATAACTAGGTCATGTGAATCAAACCCAAAGGCCACAACTAGCAGTATGATGGGATTTTCCATCTCACCTTGGTGGGATTTTTTGTAACTTTTACTTTGTGTCACTTCCCACGCAGACAGATATGCAGAGCTGGGAGGAGCAGAGTCAAGGAGCCATCTACACTGTGGAGTACGCGTGCAGGTGAGAAGACGCACAGAACATATTTCCAGAATCCCACTGGCCCACTCCCATGACTGTTAATGCTTAACTTGATCTTCTGTTTTCTGCAGTGCCGTGAAGAGCATGACCAACAGCAGCATGTATTTCAAAAACATTGATAGCCTCCTCCGTCAAGCCATCAGCTTGAAGGAACAGATAAACAACTCTCAAGGACGCAGGTAGGAGGCAGCAGTGACCATTGAGAATACACAGACACGGTGTTCTCCAGAGTGTAGAGGTTTCGGTGTGTGTGAATATTTGAAACCTTGATGATATATGACAGCAGTAATAATACATATCTCTACAAAACACCTATTTCTACAAAATGCGCACAATCTCTCCAAGTGCCTCGATAATATCAGTGCTTTGCTCACTTTGCCAAACGGGTGGTTATCTTCAAAGGTGGTTTTCATGCACAGTTATCTTTGCAGACCAAACATAGTCACAAACACAATTACCGTCAATGGATAAAAAAGTCACACACTTGTAGAAAATAAGTCTTTGCCGGATCGTCCACCCCTACAAAAATGTCCACTTCATTCTTTATTCCACATCATAGCTTTGTTCCTGTATAACCTTTTTTTCTGTTCGTATTATCTAATCAATATTTTATAATAATTTATTTTTGTTGATATTTTGGGACATCTGCTATTATGACTTGTTTATTTGCACTTTATCCCCCCAATAGCTGCAAAGTATTCTTCAGGCCTGTTCTGAACTCTTTGTAGTTAATGGGAGCTTCATATTTTCTGTTGTGTTTGTCTGTGCCTTTTTCCCCTCCCAATGACACTTGCATGCAGCTGTCATGATGTGACCCCCCCTCCCAGTCCCCTTGTCTCTGCTCTACATGCCCCACCCTCTTCCTCATGACCTCTGAACAGAGGTGTTCAAGGTTAGTAGTTCCTCCAGACATGACAAGATCAAACTTAGGCCTATATTTCAATGCGAGACATTTTGTCAGCCAGAAAGTCAAACATGCAGTAAAACGACCTTTTCAGATTTCGTGAACATTGTTTTAATGTCTTATTTAAATGCAAAAATCATTCTACTTTGAAATTGAATTATATTTTACATATTTGATTTAAGACAAAAACAAAACACATCTGCACATTGTGGACAGATATTTGGCAAAAGCTACAATATACAGCAAAATAAAGTATTTACATAATCGCAATGAATTTAAATCAAGTTCAAAGATACAAAATACTTCAAATTATACAAAATATGCTCAATATGTTTTTCAACAAATTCTAATACCAGCATGAGAAATCAGTTGATAATAGTGAAGTATATTTTTTTCAATCTCAGTCGCATGTTGTCTGTAATCAATCAGAATAAACATGTGTTTATAATACAGATTGAAAGTTCTTCGTCTGTTTGAGATGACTCTTGTGTTCACATTCCCCTTTTGAAAAATTGTACATGAAAGTCACCAGTGTCTTAAATCATATTGTTAAATCAGAGGGTGAGCTTCCTTACTGTCAAACAAGGGTAGAGTCTTTTGCAGAAATCCCAGACTTGCGTGCAAGGACACTCCTCATCTCGTTGTTGACCCCATTCCAGGGTTTTGCCTGGGCCTGCAACAAACCTGATTCAGTCGACAGGGTCCTGTGCATCCGGGGACCGCTGCCACTGCTGCTGTAGCCATCTTTGTCGCTAGCATGTCCCTGTGAGCCTTGAGCAGGGGAGTACTGCTGCTGCGGCTGGTATTGTTCTTGCTGTCTCGGGTGGCCCAATTGAGGGTAGGCGAACTGATGTTGGAGGTGAGACTGGGTGCGGTGCATCCGTGGTTTGTCCACGCCAATTTTGAGCTCACAGGGACGAGATACAGGCGTGCTGCTGCTCCCATGGTCGTTCTGGTAGAGGGTGTCGAGGTGGTCGCCTTGATAGCGTTTAGAACTTCGGGAAGCTTTGACCAGAGAGTGGATTACAATGACCAGCAGGACTAGGATCCCTGAAGAGAGGACACAAGCACTGGCAATGCCTGTTTCCACCTCAAATATCAGGAGCATGAAAATGGACATTGCTGCAGAGGAAGAGGAAGGCGAAAATCAGATAATTTATATTCACAGACATAGGGTTAAATACCTCCCTCTATTTTGGGCAAACAATGTTAATCTGTAATCAGCTAAATAACTATACTCAAAGCAGATTGTGAAAGTTATTTTCTAACTAAACCCCAGCTTCCTGCTCAAGTCTTAATAGGCACATTTTTGGGAGTTTGGAATCACAAAAACGTGTTTAATTTTGTATAAATGTCATTTAAGAGGCAGAGTGTTCACATCTGATATTTTCTGTTTTTTGGCAGGAAAAGGACCATTGACTCTGGCGCACCAAAGGAAGGTGGAGAAAAGCACAACTCTGGGATGTGACGTGACTTCCTGAGCAGGCAGTTTTGCTTTCTACAGCTCTGGTACCTCATGATTGTGGCTAATGTGGGGTCATAAGGACGACACCTCCTCATCACAATGGAGTGACTGCCTCCACTGGCCCCATAGTACAAGCCGCTGAGTGGAACAGAGCACCACAGCGCTGCCAGGTTCAGCATTAAAAACACTTAAGTCATGGACGCTGCTCAAAGAATGCATTGTTCTCTCTGGACTGGCTGGACGGACCAGAGAGAAAGCAGCAGAGCTGTTTTTGCTTCTGCTGTTGAAAATCAACAGTAATGCCAGTGTCTTGGACGCTAGATTTTAGTTTTGTTTTTCTTTTTTTGTTTATTGTTGATGGCTACATACTGTGAGTAGCCTGCATATAAATTATAAAAGCTTAAAACACATTCACATTGAAAACACACAAAAGTGTGCTAGAAGGCAGCAACAGGTTCCCAGCTCCAACTCGTGTTTCAGTGTCTAAGAATATGTTCATGTCAGATTGTGCAAAAATGTTCTTCAAGAGAGAATTCAGACTTTAAAAACATAAGAATCCCATTATTCATTCAGTTTTGTTCTTACCTGCTAAGTAGACAGAGACCCCCAGGCAGAAGAGTCCAATAGCCACATGTCGCACAGCTCTGCTGTCCAAGAGGAACCAGTCTGCTCTGTTGAAAGAAATGTCATATAGTTTATGTCATGCTTCAGATGCAGTATGTGTACACTTAAACATTTTAGTTTTTAGAATGAATATTTAGTTTTAGTTTTTTTTGCACCTTCTTTGCCATATAATCAAACTTCTCTTGCTCCTTTTTATTTCTCCCCCAATAAGTCGTCATATCAGAAGTGTGAGCCCTAAAACATTCAATTGATTATTTGGGTATGTTACTTAATGATTTGTGTAGCTCATTGCTATTCACATTTTCTTGGAGTGTCCCCTCTGTCAGTGGGGAGGTCGAGGGCCATACTTTTGGATTTGTATACCGACGTGGGAAAGGACCGGCTAGAGGCCGTGCACTGGGTGCATAATGAGAGGAAGGCCATTGTTTGGATGGGATTCACGGGGGTTGTGAGGTGGGGGTCGACCAACAACATTGCAGTGCGGGCCTCTGCACTCTGACACATGAGGGCTTTTATGCTTCTGAGGCCGTGTTTTCTTTTAATGAAACTTAATACAGTTGAACTTAGATAAGGCTGAGGTTTACAGGGGAACAATTAAAGGAGCAGGAGAAACATACTAAACAGATTAAATGCTGATTTCCACTAAAAGCAACAGTGTTGTACACTTACAATCAAAGACTAGAAATTACAAACCCATAAGAGATGAAGTATTGTTTTGCTCTGCTCTGTATTTCAATTTAAATGTCCAAATACATGTGTGTTGGAAGGGGGAGGTTTTAAAGCAAACCCATTCACCTCAAACTACAGCCACAAAATTTGTGATAAAGTTGTGTCTCTTTAAGACTTTTATAATAAGTATTTTAATTTGCACCATGTTTATTATTTATTACAGAAACGTTAGATTGTATATTGGTTTCAAGGCATGTGAAAGGTCATTGTTAAAGTGAAATTATGTAACTTTTGGCCAAAGAGTAGCGACTGTGGCTCCAAGTAACAATGGCAGATGCTAAAATGAAGCATTTTAAGGCTGTAACAGTGGCATCAGTGAAGAAGTAAAAAAAACTAAAGATTGATAGAATATGATAATTGAATAATAATCATAATGTTGATCCAAAGTTCCTGTCCTCTCCAGTTTTTTCAGTCGGTTCCTCATTTATTTGTCTCATGTTATGGCACTGTAATGTTATCGCCACCATTGTGGACTGAATGATGTTCATTGCTGTCTTCTTTCCTAGTCATGTTTTATTTTTAAAGATTTTGTTGAATAAAGTTTATTCAAGGGAAAGAGAAAAATGTCTTTCAAGAGCTTGCTTACCTTTGCCACCAGACACAAAACTATCATTCTTACTATTAATTAGTAGCCTGTAATTACTATTATTATTATTATTATTATTATTAAATGATGAATTAAGCATTTAACTTCTAAATGATAAAAAAATTAATTGATTTGTTATTTTAAAACGTACAGACAAAGGAATGGTGATTCTCCTGTGCGTATTGATACTGTAAGTGTAGTGAGGTCCCAGGTGTGTTAAAGCCTTTAAACGTGACGCAGCCCATCAGGAGTGGCCGGAACTATCTGTCTAAGTAATACTAATACTAATAAGTAAAGTGAAGTAATGGCCGCCGCAGCTGCAGGTGCAGTCTGTCTGTCAGGTGATGGAGGTGAATACCTGTCGGTGTCCTGCTCTCCTCTGCAGACCTCAGTGGAGAAGTAGCTGTGCAGGAGACACACCGACACGGAGCTGAGGTTCAGGGTGAGGGACAGGGCGGACAGCACCGTGGACACCGGCAGCAGCACAGCCCACACATGGGCCGGGATGACCGCCGAGGTGGAGGGGGGAGACTCCTTCACCGACGCCTGCTGCGACTGGAGCTGGAAAATCAAAATGACCGACAGCACCGACATGATGGCGGATAAAATCCCCAGCAGAGACAGGACGATGAGGGACCGCTGGCTGTACTTGTGCGTCATCTTGGTCCAGAATCTGGTTCCAGCGCGTAAAAACTTTGCATCCGCTTCGAAAACAATCTCCCCGGCGATCCTACACTCCCATAAAGTGCGCTGGCACCGCACACACACACACACACTATTCAAAGTAGTCGTGTGTCCCTCCAGGATGAACGCTCTCCTTCCCACACGGCCGCTGTTTGCGGTGGTTTCGCCTGTTGCGCGCCCCGCTGCCCAGTCTGAGCATGTGATGTGCTTTAAATCCCCAGATTAAAAAGTTCCCAACAACAATGGACTTTTTCTCCTGGATCCTCGGGAACAATGCGTGGACATGCCGCCGCCACATGCAGGCTGAGCTCACTGAACAAACACAAAAACACCGGGGCTGAACAAAGGGCTTCCAAACTTTTTTATATCTTCCCATCATCACCTCATCAAACACCCTTTTAAGTGCATTGCATTTATATTAATAAAGTGAAAGTTACACCCCAAAAAAAATTGCTAAAGTTCCAAAATGTATCGTCAAGATGAAAACGTGCATTTTTATACCCTGATATGATGACGAAACCTCTGCAGTCTTCTGTCAGATTAGCCTAATTCGTACGGCTGCTGTCCTCATGGAGTGATTAAAGGATTACTATAACTGTGGGATTGTCCACTCGCTTCAAATGCAAAAGCCGATAAAGGAAGATGCATTAAATAACATAATATATTTTTAATCAAATGTGACTCCTCAAGGTTCAAATGGTTCCTGTGCAAAATGAGACCATGGCAGTTGCATACATTACAGCAAACTTTTCAGGAATTTGCAGCAGCAGTAACCACCTCAGCTCACCTCTATTCATTGTAGAAAAGCCCTTTTATTCTCGCTGCAACTCCTCAGACTGTCTGACTGTTGCCAAACATACCAGGGATGCACTTTTTTTTTTCATTGCATCCACTTACTTTACAAGGTCTGAAACCTACACCTATTGCGACCATGTAATAAAAATGTTTAATACTTGTCAGGTATAGCTATATGCTTGATTTAAGATGTTTAATATTCACTATATAATGTAGTTATTAATATAGGCTACCGCTGCCGGACTGCAAACACCCTGACATACTTAAGGTGTGTGACTGTTGCTACAGAGGCCTTATTGTTCTGTTGGAGGTTGCGGGGGTCGGTGAGACGATGAAGGTGCAACCCTCGTTCTGTTGAGACGCAGATAAGAATGTAGCTATTAAGGTTCACAATGTGAACAATCGTTCTCACACATGTACACTGACCATGGAGGCTATTTCTGAATTCGACAGCCTCACCACAAGGCTCTATAAAGGGTCGCGGCTGATCTTGTCGAAAGCAGAAGTGAGAAGTTTCAGGAAAATGAAAAAAAAAAATGGACTCGATGAGGAAGGTTCTCAAAGGCACTTTCATCTCTCTGTAGTTTCTACTGAATGGCTGTTATAACCATGGTTCCATTCAGCCTCCAGTCAGATTGACAGATCTCTTACAGTGCTAAGAATAAAGGTGTACGTGCATAAACATCACACTGAAGAAACTACCATTTCCCCTTAGCTACAGGTGATTAGCTGCTGGGGCTTTGCTCTATCCTCTGTCGGCTTCATGTGGCCCGTGCAGATGAATCCTGGAGGTACGGGCTGCGGCGGTCTGCAGGGATGTTACTAACTATTGCATCAGATTCCCAGTTTGAGATAACCTCTGGGGATCACGAACCGTGTGTGTGGCTCTGTGAGACTGCTGCGTCTGCTCCCGTCGGTGTGTGTGGGAGAGAGAAATAGAGCTGTTGTCCACACTTCCACAGACGATCTGTGCAAATAATTTGTCACCATATTATTTTTAGGAGTACATCTTGTCACATCCCAAAAATAGTCAATAATGCAGCTCATTGGGTTATTACCTCTAAATATATCTTTTAAGCTGAGTGCATGCTGCTTTCCATCGGTGTCCCGTAGCTTTGTGTTGGATCATTTTATTCCCTTTTCATTATATCGGAGAAGTGCACAGGTTTTCTTTTAGAGTTCAGACATAGGCTGTTTTTATTCTGGATAAAGTGTTCACATGGAACATGAAAAATCTGGCTATTCATATTCATGTTACATAATACTGCTTTCTGATCATTCATCTGCAGGTTTGTCTAGATTTTTCACCACCACAGCCACTGTGAGATAATAATAAGAATAAGAACAAGATTAATACATTTTATTTATATGGGGCGATTTTAATTTACATAGGTTATAAACAGAGAAAAGCAGGTGGGTCAGAATCATAGTTAAGGTGTTTGAATTACAAATCTATCCTGGTCTCTATCAGAGAACTGCAGGTAATATACATATATTCTCAAAACTGGGATTATGTTTAATCCAGGTTTCTGAAACCGGGATCACTGGTGCGCATATAAACGCTTTCAGTGTGATGCTTTCTGACGGCCTCGCCACAAATAACTTTGCTTGTGAACCTCATGTAGAGAACATAGGAGTCAGAGGAAACTCATGTAACTTCTTGTTATGAGCTATGCTGTTAGGCGCTCCTGTAATTTAGTTCAACCCATATAGGCCTGTATGTGGACACACAATTACAATTCACTTCAGTTAAAATTCCATTTTGTGCAATTACTGAAAACAACAGCAGAATTCAGCCATGATGTGGAGACGCAACTGTGACCTGACCTCATCCACTGAGTCACAGCACATAAAGATGTATATTAAACCTAATTAATCTGCGGGGAGTCAGTAAATTGCCCGAAGACACTTCAGCAGAGTGAACTCCTGCCAATTGGCATTAACCTCCTTCTTATGGCTGAAGAAATGACTCCTCAACCACCGTAAGTTTTTAGCCCCTAACGTACACAAAATATTGTGTTTTTATTCTCAGAAACTGTCAAATGTTTGTTTTAAATGAGGCTGCAATTTAACTGCAATAATATATTTCCTATGAATACTACAATTCCTTTATTTTTGCCCACATTAAAATGGACTCTATTGATTATAAAAAACTAATATCAGTGCAGAATGGAAATTAAATCATGCTGCACTCTTGTAAATTAAGGTTCATGATTAACACGGTACAGTTGTCCTCATAAGGCAGTGGCTTTAACATTTAAAATATTGTTTTCCTGCACATTATTTATTTACTTTTGCTTTTGTGCATAGTTTTACTTCTTAAGGTATAAATGAGGAAATCATTCTAACAACTCCTGAAGCCGGTGTTGATCAGGCTCACACTTCTCAAGACACATCTTTATAAAAACTATTTTATCATGTGATGTCTCGCGCTTTTATTATCTGTATGTTCATCATAATTAGGGCCCGAGCACCGACGGTGGGAGGCCCTATTGTATTTCGAAGGATTTTTATTTCCCTTTTGGGGCTTTTTCAGGGCCTAGCCATGCTCAAATTCTCACCAAAGGTTGCAGGAAATTCAAACCCTAAAAAATATTTGAATTCTGGAGTAATTTGAAATGGGCGTGGCAAAATGGCTCAACAGCGCCATCTAAGGAAAAGCCCCTCAGTTAGCTTTCACCGATCTTCACAAAAATCGGGACACCTGTGTATCATGACCAGACGCACAAAACAGTCTAGAGGTGGATTGTGAAAAACACAACAGGAAGCCCGCCATTTTGGATTTAGTGGCCATTTCGGCCATTTTCCACATTTTTACTTTGACGAACTTGTCCCAGGGCTTTCATCTTTTTGGAAAAGGCAGACATCACAGAAGATGTATAACAAATAATAATATTTAAACTTTTAAAAATAATTTCCCTGATCTTATTTACTTGGGGAAATTATTGCCATGACCCATGACCATGATCACTTTTGACCCATGTTGTGTATCAAAGGGTTAAGCTGAAAGAATAACACTTGATTGTGACTCACTATATACAGACTAATAGATCTGTTCAGGTCAAAAACACTTCAAAGGATTCATTAAGCAAATAATTAAAAATTAAATAATTTAAGCAAACTGACAACAAATAATGATTTGCTTAATGAATACTTTTAAGTCATTATTTGCTTAATGAATCCTTTGCTTTAATGTCACAGTGTCAGTGGTGTTAGATTCCTTCGATGTCTTAGATGCAAAGGTGAAAGATTTATACGATCTGAAGAGAGAAAAGAGTGTTTTTGACCTGAACAGATCGATTAGTCTGTATATAGTGATAGGGATAGCCCCACCTACTGCCAAAAGGAGGTAAGCCTCGTTTTAAAACTAAATTCGATTTAGATCAAATTTTCACCATGGGGTCTAACTTGATGGCGTGGACCGTAATGCGTGATTAGTGGGCGTGGTCCAGTGGTGCATGACGGACGCAGGAAGTGACGTGTTTATCCTTCCCGCGGTGCACAAAACGCACGCAACAAGGAGCCGTTTCGCCCGGTCCCTGTTCTCCCCGCGGCCGCTTCAGGTCCCGAGATCTTAAGTGCTCAGGCCCGCACAGTGCTGCTCGTAGCCCTAGTTAGGGCCCGAGCACCTCCGGTGGGAGGCCCTATTGTATTTCGAAGGATTTTTATTTCCCTTTTGGGGCTTTTTCAGGGCCTAGGCATGATCAAATAACTGACTAGCGCCCCCTAAAGTGCAGCCCCGGCACCACGATTGGCCGACATGTACAAAAATCGGTAGGGCCATGTGTCTTTACATAACAAACAAAAAAGTCTCTTGGATAGATATGCTAGACAAAACAGGAAGCCCGCCATTTTGGCTTTAGTGGCCATTTTGGCCATTTTAGACATTTTTACTTACATTTTTACTTTATTTTACGAACTTGTCGTAGGGCTTTCATCAGATCAACTTCATATTGAGATGAGTGTCATCTCAACAAGATGGAGATATAAAGTACCTCAGTATATAGGATTTCATAACACGGTGTGACCGTGGCATGGAATCTTGATGATTCGCCAAGAAAGAAGGATTTATTATAACTCCTCTCTGCATTGTTCTATCAGCCTCAAACCTCATTCACACATTCACAGTCCCGCCCTGATCAGATCCATGTGTCAATATTCACTCATCATTACAGCGCCACCTGCTGGCAACAGGAAGTGACATGTTTTATACTTTGATGAACTGCTCCTGGCTGCTTTACAATATGCAGCTCAAAAGAGCTCAGTCAAGTCATAGGACCATGGTCAGAATTGTGACATTTCCTCAAACCGTGTAAACATTGAGGTGCGGCGAAGGTTCATCCTTCGCCAAAGGAGACAATGTTGTCATAACTCCACTGTGCATTGTCCTATCACCACCAAAATTCTGTCTCATGATCAGAGTCCAAGCCTGAACAGCTTCATGTGTCAATATTTTCTCAGCGTCATAGCGCCACCTACTGATTCGCAATGAGACAGGAAGTACTTTGTAAATCCATTCTGCATTATCCAACCGGCCCCCAAATTCTGACCTATGCTCAAAATCCTGACCTGAACAGCTCCATATATTAATATTAGTGCAGAGTCATAGCGCCACCTACTGATCAGTGTGAAAATGAAGTTGTTGTAACATTGTCCAATCGACTTAAAATTGCTCACGCTACATCAGAGCCCCTACTTGAACAGATCTATTAGTCTGTATGTAATAATAGTGATGGCGCCACCTACTGGCAACAGGAAGTAAGCTTTGTTTTACAACTATTATTCGATTTACATACAATTTTCACCGTGTGATCTGCAATTGATACCGTGGACCGTAATGCGCAATTAGCAGGCAAGGATCGACGTCTCGTGACAGACGCAGGAAGTGAAGCGTTTATCCTTCCCGCAGTGCGCAAAACGCATGCAACGCGGAGCCGTGTGCCTGCTCGCCGATCGCTCTCTCCACCAACAGCAACAGGTCCCGAGTTGCGTGTGCTCGGGCCCGTTAAGTGCTACAACGTAGCCCTAGTTGTTATTATTCTCTGATTTTGTGTTTGTGAGTTTCATATTGTCTGTTGTAAAGCACTTTGTTACTTGAATTGAAAAGTGCTGCACAAATAAAGTTGTTATTATTATTTTCATTATTTCATGTAGACGTTGTTCATGAGCAAAAAAACATTATGGCTTTACACACATCAGTTCAAGGGAAATTAATTAACAGCTTATAACAGTTACAAAGATGCAATGTGGCATTATTCTAATAACTGTGATGGCCTATAGTCATTCACCTGGTGAACAAGGCATTACAGGAAGAAAAAAAAACACCCATCTGTCATGTGAATTATTGAATTTATCTATTTTGGATCACTTTTAGTATTTTTAAAGAAATTACACTTTTAGCTCAACAGCTCTGTATTGTGTTGTTGTTTTAGTGTGGTTTTAACTGGACGGTGTTTAACCCTCATTATAGTTGTTTTGTATTGTATTGAAGCGAGGACATTAATGAGAAGCGCTGGTTCTCAGAACGTGAAGCGGGATCCTTCAATGAAGTCCATTAGGGGGGCTTTAGGCGGTCTCCATTTAAGGAATAGTTCACCCAAAAATTCACCTCTATGCTGATGGAGGGGTGGGTGACGTGTTTGAGTCCACAAAACCCTTTTGGGACACTTAGGCTTTAAACATGGTGCGAGTGAAGCCGTTTCAGGACAAATTTAAATGTCGGGGCTTACGGACACTTGATGACACCACAGGAGCAGCATGGAGGCATTTTATTTATTTTTTCTGTAGTTTTTTTTCTGTTTGTAGCCTTGGTCTTCAGTTACTTCAACTGTATTGGATTTGGTTGGATTACCCCTGAATCTCCCAAAGTGTTTTGTGGACTCAAACACTTCACCCACCACTGCACCGGCATAGTGGGGAGTAGATAATAAGTTTTTGGTTGAACTATCCCTTTAAAATAATTTCTGTCCGTCATAATAAAATAAAGTGATTCAGTAGAAGTGGAGTAACTTCTGCAGTGAACTTGCTGACGGCCTGTTCGGGGGTGGGGGGGTGGGGGGTGTTCGGATGGAGGCTGGGAGTTGGAGGAGTGTGTCCAATGGCAGCGCTCGGGGGGCGGGCTGTGCAGACAGGGGGGAGGCGGGCCTTCGCAGCCAGCTGTTAGAGAGCAGCTCCCCTCAACCATCCGCTTACTACTACTGCTGCTGCATCAGGTGAATATCTGTCCATCAGCCCGGGACTCGCTCTCCTCCACACACACACATCTATGTCTCCTCTTTCTTCATCACTCGCTCCCTCGCCTGTTTGACCGATCGCTTAGGGCGTTGATCTCGGAAACCCAGAAGGAAACAGAGAAGGAGAAGATCGAGGGAGCAGGTGAGAGAAGATGCTCTGATTTTCATTTTCAGTGTTTCTGTGTTAATATCTGTGGTTTGTGAATGTAAATGAGTTTCCTGGGTGTTCGGATCCACGAGCCAGCAGCTGTGGGAGCACTACCTGTTGCAGTGGTATTGACAGCCGCCTATGGATCGGGCTATATTAGACAGGGATGCTTGGCAACTCGTGGCCAGACAGGCTATTCTTACACGCTCTGTTTTGGATGACGTCGGCAATTTGTTTGGCCTAATTCTCTGCCAACATTTTATGTATTTATGCTGTTTTTAGTTTTAGCTCGCTGTTCGACTGCAGCTCCAACTGTTCCACGTTTATCCTTTGAGATAGATATACTATCTATCTAATACTTATTAGATAGATAGATAGATAGATAGATAGATAGATAGATAGATAGATAGATAGATAGATAGATAGATAGATAGATAGATAGATAGTTATTAGATAGATAGTTATTAGATAGATAGTTGATAGATAGATAGTTATTAGATAGATAGTTGATAGATAGATAGTTATTCGATAGATAGTTGATAGATAGATAGTTATTCGATAGATAGTTGATAGATAGATAGATAGTTGATAGACAGACAGACAGACAGATAGATAGATAGATAGATAGATAGATAGATAGATAGATAGTTATTAGATAGATAGACAGACAGACAGACAGACAGACAGACAGACAGACAGACAGACAGACAGATAGATAGACAGATAGATAGATAGATAGTTGATAGATAGGTAGATAGTTATTAGATAGATAGATAGACAGACAGACAGATAGATAGATAGACAGACAGACAGACAGACAGACAGACAGACAGACAGACAGACAGACAGACAGACAGACAGATAGATAGATAGATAGATAGATAGAATATAGATTGAATATTCCCCCTAATTTCACTGCTCAGACATTAAATGAGACCGTTGGTTCAAGATGAAACTTTTTTTCAGCCAGTTTAACAACCGCCACCAAAATAAGTGTCCGTCCGTCAGCTGTCACAAAGGTGTGTCTCCATTGTGAGTCCGCCAGATCTCGAGAGCAACTTTATACAAAGGCATTTTTTTCTCTATTCGTGGACAGATCAGATGTTCAGCTTGTCCATGCCTGCGTGTTCTAATGCTATTCTGGCTCTATCAAAAAATATCGAGGCAATTCAATTATCTCCTGTTAAAATTAGACAAATATTTCCTCACCATTTCACTGCGAAGGCCCGGCGAGCACATGAACCGCGTGACCCCTGAAGATGTAACACACACACACACACACACACACACACATAGACATGCATTTATCCATCCATCCTGAATAGGGCAACTTGTCCTTTGACATAAACGTGACATTATTTAAGTTAACATGTTCGCTGTTTGAAGAAACCTCGCCATGGCCTGAAGTGAGCAGAGAGATAAATCTTGAAGGAATAATCCGCAGCACAATTGTTTTTCTCCTCTTAAAATGCACGTCAGGTTTGTTTCTCACGGTTTATTTCAAAGTTATAATTTTCCATCAATCTTTTTCGACTTGAGTTTTGGATGAGTAATGTCTTGGTTCATGCAAATGTGGTTCACATCTTCTATTTTTGGAGGCAGCTATGGGTCTGGTTTCATATTTTACACATATGGCGTTTGACTAAAATGAATCAAACAGTGAAAACGAGGGCTGCTGGTTTGGAGTCCTGCGTAATGCAACAGTCACAGAAGGGGCAACTGTGATTTGAGTTTACATTCAACCCATGAATGAATGAAAGGTATGTCAAATAATATATATCACAGCAACAGCAGCCTTTGGATAATTCTGATATGTCGTTTTTTTGGATTGTGATTAAATGAATGCACTTTCCCACGTCAGAATAAGCTGTATGCTTCTTTGGCTAATGTGCATTCACTTGTTTACCATGTTTCTGAAACATCTCATGCTCTGAATGACTCATGGAAAGAAAACCACCAAAGCAGAACCCCCAATACTCTACGAATGCCCTACTTCTTTCCCCCCCTTATCATTCATGCATGTACAGTTCACTGCAGTGAGAAAAGCCATCTAGTGCAATCTATTCACCAGAGTTGTCACAACAACCGATCAAACCCGGTGTAATTGTTTGTTGTTGATAAGACGGAGGCTCCCTGGGTATATGTCAGAGAGCAGGGCTGCAGGTGCCTGCCGTGTGTCTGCACTCAGGTTTTTCCACTGTCTGGCCTCTGGGAGGGTCTGTGACAAACGTGCTGTCTTTCCCCATAGAAGCGTCAAGACTCAGGGGCAAGTGTGTGTGTGTGTGTGAGTGTGTACGTGTAATTATTGCCCTATTACAGACACACAGTGACTCTGTTTTGCATTCATATCTTTTCATAGGACTTCAGGGACTAGTTGACGACATTTAGAGTTTTAAAAAGATATCTGCCTTTCCTTTCTTTCCACCTCTTGTCAGCATTGAGGATTTCAGGAGTTGATCGTAGCGATGAAAGGTCACAAACAGAGGCTGGTCTCAAGCTCTGGAACTTTCACGGACATGAAATGACAGTTGTTGTTTTGGGAAAACATCTAGAATTAGCTGAGGTGTGAGGCACTGCCAGTCTTCTGCTGCTCGTGTCGGCGTTCGGGCCCTCGACTAACCATCTAAACCACATAGAGTTCAGTCGCAAACCTGTTCGCTGTTGGACTGGAGGTAATGTTATATTTAACCAGATAAGTCGTGTGTTCTAGAGATATCCGTTCCTTGTTCATATCTGAGACTAGAGGAACTTTCTGAGATAAAGATCTTTCTGGCCTTGTTTAGAACACATACGTCCCACTTCCCTCTCCTCTCACCATCAACATGCCTTGATGCGAGGTTGAATTGTCGTACTTCTGTACCAGCGCTGCTGTGAGATCAGAGCTTTGTGGTAGTCGAGTTGATAAATAGACGGATGGATTATAAAACGAGAGCCATTTGTCCGCAGTGTTTTTGTGTGTGTTTTACCACAGAGGTAACGGCGGTGATGAGCATGTCGGCAGCTGTAAGTTGTTGAGGTGTGTCATATCTCTGCATATATATCACAGGACTTTATAAGGTAATAATGACGGCGAAGAGGTGGATTCCTGCAGAAATGCCCCACATGCCTGTGTGCCAAGCTTACGTTGAGGGGCGCCGGGCACTCCGGGGGTCGTGGGAACACGCACGCCATATCCGCTCAGCCACCATCAGGAGGGACAGGGAACTAAATATAGAGAAGTCACATATGCGGAGAGTATTGAGGGGAAAAACCAGTGAAAAGTCCTTTGGGGGCTTTGGAGACGTACTGGTCAGGTCAGCGGAGTCAGATCACCACTTCATGTCCGACATTGAGTGTAAAATGCAGATAACTCCTACATAGGGAAATTCAGTTTGAGTTTGTGCTGTACGGTGTTGCAGCCGTCTTTTCATGGCTGTCTCCCATGATGCAAAGAGTGAATAAAAAAATCCCCACGCTGCTCCAGTGTGCAGCTCTATATGGTTCTATAGGGGCAGGGGCGGGAGCGGGGTTTTCTAGACCAAGAAAAACAGATAAACAGCGGGTGTGACTTTCAAAAATGGACATTCTCAGACTAACCACAATCCATCCACATCTCTGCCTTCTGCCCCTCCGAATCCAAAACCTGCTTCTTTTTTTTCCCTTTCCCCTGACCTGGCCGCTCATGAGAGAGGAGTGGGTGGCTTTTAGCTTCGGCCATCTTTCAAAAACACACCGTTTTCCTGCGACTGTTTGGTTTCAGCGATTGCCTGCTGAACCTTTAAAAGGAGCTGCCAACTGTATTTTTAACCCTGTCTCTCGGGGCCACGCGGTGCAGCCGAGCACTGCTGCTGTGGGCCCGGGGGTAACCCAGACTGTGGGGGTGTTAGACTGCGTGGACTGCTGGTCCTGCGAGGGCCGCTCTAACTTTAGACTGCATCGCCTCATGGTGGTAAAAATAAACACCCTACTCTTACCGAGGGGGAAGGGAGACGAGTCACAACCAAATGGATGACATTTTCCCACCATAATTATATGAGCGTGAAGATATTGAACATTAAAGCTGCCACTGAAAAAACTTTGATCCAGTAACCAAACATCTAGTGCCCACCGAAAGTGTTTGTCACCCACCTTTTGTTTGTCTTGAACTAGAGATCGTTGTAAATATTAATGTTTAATGTCGTGTTTCTTAAATTCTCGCTGGAGCAGCATTAATGCCAGTAACACAAACATTGTGTACTGATACGATAACATTGTTGTGTTTTCTGTCACAGGTGTCAGAGTTACAGACGACAGAAAGAATGGGACGAAAGAAAATACAGATTTCTCGTATTCTGGACCAGAGGAATAGACAGGTGGGTGTTGGTTTATACTTTATATAATAATTTTAAACACATGTTTGATATTAAGTATATAAAGTGACATTTGTACAGAGCTAACACATTCAGTGATCACAAGGGAATAAATTAATCAATTAGTTTATGATCAGTAAATTATTTAGCAACTGTTCTGACCAAATATACATTTTTATACATGAGGATTTGCTGCTTTTCTCTCTTCTATATTACTGAAACTCTTCTGGTTTTAGATTCTTGCTTGTGAACAACAAGACATTTGAAGATCACCTCGTGCTCTGGAGAACTGTACACTACCTGATTGATTTTGACAGTTCTGTTCTGACATTTTATAGATTTTAAGATTAAGTAGTATGAGTAGTGTAGTGACATACTGCAAGTTCTGAGATGCATTAGTCAGAACAGCAGCATACTGTTCGTGGAAATGTGCAGTGGAGCAGGGATCACGCTGCGGATGTAAATAGATAGAGTTGGTTTTCTGCATTGTGAAGCAGAGACATAGCTCCTGTGGATGGAACGATACAGTTAAACTGCGTGAAGAAAAATCACATTATGGCATCTAGAATGTGAGGTATAGTAAGATCATGTTTTTTTAACTTAGCTTGTTTTCTCACTTTGTTGACTGCTAAACTTACATTATGAAAGTTGGAGCTGTATTTTGCCCAAAAGGACAACAACCCCCCTGCTGTAAATTAAAAAAATCTGGATCAGTGTAGACAACAATAAATATATATTAAATCATATTCAGGGTTCTGGCGAATACAGTTTGTTTCTTGTATCTGATATTTGTGACTGAATGTGTTTTGTTAGTGATAAGCTTTGTTTTGTTTTCGAAGTTTTTCCTTATCTGGATCAGGGGTTTGAGGGTAGACTGTGTGGTTTGTTGCACATACTGTAAAACTTTCAGTGACAAACTTTCATTTTATCTCTCTCTCTATATATATAGAGAGAGAGAGATAAAATATCTCTATATATATACTGTCAATATTTATTGACAGTTATATATTTATATTTAACTGTCAACACTGTTTGTATCTGAATGTGAGGGGGGTTTGAAAGCGACATCTTAGTAAACATTGTCAATTTTTATCGGTCAATATATCTGTATCCAATTTTTTTTTATAGTCAAGATTATAATATTTTTGCCTCTGTAAATTCTGCCACAACACAATTTGGATTCAAATAGAATTATCCCAATCAACCTATTCATGCAGCAATAATGAGGAAAATATTATTTGTCTTTTCCTAAACCTGACTTTAGATTTCAGACTTCAGCAGTAATCAGCTAAAGTTAAAGGTGAGACTCAATCCTCAGTGTGTTTTTGGTGTGACAGGTGACCTTCACCAAGCGTAAGTTCGGTCTGATGAAGAAGGCGTACGAGCTGAGCGTGCTGTGTGACTGTGAGATCGCCCTCATCATCTTCAACAGCACCAACCGCCTGTTCCAGTACGCCAGCACAGACATGGACAAGGTGCTGCTCAAGTACACGGAGTACAGCGAGCCGCACGAGAGCCGCACCAACACAGACATACTGGAGGTACTCTACAGGCTGCTATTAAAGGAAATAAAGCAGAATGTATGAAGATAACAGAATGGATTTTCTAAAAGGAAGCATAGTCATGAAATCAAATGGCAACTTTTAGAAAAAATGAATGTATATAGTCTTATATTTTGGAATAAACCCCTCATATCTCAGTCTTACTTTTCTGAACCTTCCTGCATTCACTCTGCATATTTTCCTAATTTGTGCACTTTCTGTTCTGCATCAGACTCTGCGCAGGAAGGGCCTCGGTCTTGACAACGCAGAGCTGGAACCTGAGGAGAGCGCGCAGGTGGCTGCAGAAAAATATCCTCTCAGCGAAGGCATGGATCTCTCTGTGGCACGCCAGCGCTTCTACGTCAGTCCACACACACACTTCTACGCATTCACCACATTGTACACAAGCATGAGCACACAGACAACCGAAGAGCACTTAGTTGACCTAAGTTAAAACTTAAGCCTTAAATAATTTCCTGATTATTTCAGTGGTTAAGACACTTTTTCTCCATAAATGTACCCGACTTGCTCACACCTCTCATGCTGCTATGCTGTTGCTTTTCTTCTACTCCAGGCTCCTTCACTGCTCTCACCCGAGGCCCAGTTCCTGGTGTCTGCAGGCTGCGAGAACGGCTTCCCCAACTGCTCTGCAGCCAGCGTGGCGTCCCACAGACCCCCTGGATTTAAATCTGTCAGCTCCAGACCCGGCTCTGCCAGCCCTGCTGCGTCACACGCACACACCGCGTTCATGTCTCCACACTCCGGTGAGTGTAACTCGGCTGATCCTGCGAAACACTGGGAATCATTTCATTTATAAAGTGTAGTATTTGCAGAACGTACAGGAATATGTGCAAAAGCATGTTGATGCTGAAGAGATGGTATCACTGTATATGGCCAATCAACTAGTGGCCCGGGAAACAGCTCTTTGTGATGTTTTCTCTGGCCTGCCTGCAGAGAATGCTTATTCTTAATTATACAATATGTAATTAAGTTCAGTGTATATGAAGGAACAGTGGTATTAAATCATACCAGGGGCACCGAATGTGGGCTTTTACGGCCCCTGCACCCCAGTAGCTGGTTACTTCTTCCCACTGGCTTGTTACTCATATCCTTGTGGATGGAAAGAGCTGTCTGAGCTCCTTCAGTATAGAGCCGTTAAGTCTCAATGGCTCAATGGATACAGTTCTACTATTCATCTTGAGTTCTGCATTTGTGGCTATAGAAAACGACCTCATGTTGTTATCTTGGCTGGACCGTTTACACGTCTGTGTCTTTAATCGTAGCAGGCTGCTGGTGGAAATGATAATGATGCATACAAACGTGAATTAAAAGGGATGTATTTCAATATTCCATGTAGAAATATATTTACTAACGTGAGAGTTAGTTGTAGCTGACACATATTCTATGTGGTCCATGAACCCTCAGTCCTGTCAGTGTCATAAACAGCACTGTCTATAACAAAGACTCAACACAACATCTATAACTGAATTCATTCAGTGATTGAATGTAGTTTTATACTCATTCATAATACCAATGTTTAACATCTTAGTTACTCTGGGTCAATAAAACTGTTTCATTGCAAAATGTAATTAAAATAAATCTGACAGTGACCAAGTGATTACTCCCATTAAATCTATACTGTGCTGAATGGAAAATTGCTCTTTAATTCAATGACATTAAGGGAATTAGCAACTCATAGTTGTTCTTTTTACAAATGAATATTCCAAATTGGTACCGTGTGTTTGAAATATTGAGCAATGAACATTTTTCTACCCTAAAATAGCTAAGTGTGAAAATCCATCCACGCTCTTGTGGCCTTCCTGCTTAATAATCTTGCTATAAAATTCACATGTACTGCCAACCTCGTGCAGCTGGCTGTGAACTCACAGGAAGTGTGTGTGTGTGTGTGTGTGTGTGTGTGTGTGTGTGCGTGTGTGCGTACACTAATCCACACATGGTGTGTTTAGTGAAACTGGCCCTTCACCACTGTAACAGTGGCTGTAACCAGTTTTGTGGTTTCTGTACAGAACGTATCACACCTGTCATGTCAGCCTCTTCTTCTGTGTCCAACTATTTTAACAAACTATGATGTTATTGAAAATCGATGATTTCAAATATATGAATAATATGTTTCTAATAATTGACACTGTTTAGGATAAATTCCAGATGGTTTCTGTCATTTTCAGCAGTGCATAACACTATATTAAAATTTGATCATGAACTTATAAGTGATGGCGGCCCGTTGTCCTATAAAGATCTCGTATCAGCTTAATAGAGGAAGTTTATTTTCACAGAGGGAAGGTGAAGAAAGAAGTAAATTATTCCTCTGTGAGCGAAACAAGCTCACATCTCTTTCACTTCCTGCTCATTTTTTCTTTTTCTCTTTCTCTGCCTAGGTATCGGCTACTCCGTGTTGTCCCATGGCAACCTGAATCGAGCTCTGGACATGAAGAGCCCTCCGTCTCTGAGCCTGGGCGGCGACAACCTGCGGGGGGACGCTGCTAATCAGGCCATGGGCGCCACACGTGTTAACCACAACTCTGCTGTAAGTGGCTGTTATGATTCAGTGTGATCAAATAGGTGTCAGGGACATCTGACACATTCTGTACGCAGCAGTGCTCCTGAACCAACTCACGCTGATTGACAAGCAGTTTTCGCAGTTTTTTCTCACTCACTCACACCTTTCATAGTTGTAATATTCATATGTTTTATATAGTCTACTGTGTGTACAGTGATGTGTGATCAGTTTCTCTTTGCCTGTCCATCAGAGGGGTCTCCTGTACCAGGGTCTGCACACTGGCAGCTCCATGATGGCCATGGGCAAGCTGGGCCACAGTTTGGGAGGCTACAGCCTTCCCTCCCCTGGAACGCCCCCTGGTACTTCTTCAGATGAAAATAAACTGTGAAGGAGATGTTTGACATTTTAGGAATCTGTCTCGGGAACAATTACAAAGTTAGATCAAAAGATTGATATCACTCTCCTGTCTGTGTGGCAAAACTGAAGCTGCTGCTGGCAGCCAGTTAGCGTAGCTTAGCATAAAGATTGGAAACAAGGAGAGATTTCAGCTCTGTGCAAAGGAAGCAAAATCCACCCGTAAAGCACATGAAGTAAAAACGTATATCCAGCCACCCAGGCGAACCGTAGGCTACGCTAAACTAGGATCATCTAATTGGCTGATGATACTAGCTTCATATTTAGAGTAAAGTACAGGCATGAGAGTGGTATTGGTATTTTTTTTTAACATTTATTTCAGGTGAAGCTTATATATCCATTTATTTGAGGATGCTGGTTTGTGAAATACATATATATATATATATATATATATATATACTAAAAATGTATTTTGTTTCCTTTTTTAAATACTATAATTTATATTCCTGTTGTCCTTCCTCTGTTTCCAGAGTACAGCCAGCCTGGTTTTTATCACTCTGTTAGTCTACAGCGAGGAGCAGTGAACCCCTGGCAAACAGTTCAGCTGCCTCAGGAGCACCATATAAGTCCAGGGTCAGTATATCAACATGTAATGTGGGGCTGCTGTGTGGGTCAATTATAGAATATAGAATGTTTTCTTTTTCACTGTTGCTGTTCAACATTTCGAACAATTAGATCTTCATTAGTTACAAAACAGCACTGACCACGTTACATGTGTTACATATCTCAAAATGATAGCTTTGTACAGTTTGTGTATTCTGCAAACAATCAAGTAATGATCGACCACAATTGTCGATAACTGGAATGTAAACAATATGATAAACAGAACAAAAAAACGGAAAAGAAAAAAAGAAAATGTATTAAAAAAAATCAGTAAAGATTGAATAAATAATTAAATAAAAGCTAATGTATATGTAGAAAAATCATAATAATATATATATGTAATATATACATAAAAAGTAAATATACACTTGAAATAAAAACTGTAGTTTACCACCATTTTGGTGTGTGTGTATTTTTTTGTGGGATTTTAGAATTTCCAACTCTGGTAGGGTTATGTTCTCTGGATTTTAGGGTAGTTTTGTTACATTGAATCATACGTTCATGTATGTTCTTCAGTTGAATTTGGGGAACCACTGGTTTTATATCATTTATTGGTGTTAATATATAAGAATTAGAAATGTCCTGTTGAAACTGGCAAGTCAATTCCAAACGGCACAGTTACGAATTGTAATCTAGTTGCACCTGACACATAAAGCGTATTTGGAGAACTGTGACGTTTGTTCAAAGTTTTTCTCTTTCTCACTTCTCTTGTCTTTCCTCTTGCTGTTTCCAGGATGTCCAGCGGAGGGTGCTCCTTCCCTTCTCAGTGTTGCTCCTCAGCCTCCCCGCATCTGCCCTCCCTGACCCTGAGCATCAAATCTGAGCGCAGCTCTCCTGAGCACAGGTCCTCGCCCACCTCCCCTCCTCTGCACCACCTCAGACAGCATTCTCCAATCAGCGACCTGGGCTCAGCCTGCCATAGCCCTCCAGAAACCCAGGCGGCCAATGAGACGAAGGAGTATCCCAAAGCTGGCTTCCCACAGGATGAGAAGGAAGGAGGGCAGCCGCTCAGGCATTTAGAGATGAGTGACGGCTGGCAGAGATAGCTGAGTGCTGCAGTCCACTGTAAGCACCACATGTCCCATTCACACAGCTTTCCTCCAATCACACACACACGCACACACACGCACACACACGCACACACACGCACACACAGAAGAGGTCGAGGTGGGGTTGATTCGTCCCCATCATCCCAGAGAGGAACACCTTTCTTTGTCTCATCACACAGAGCTGGACTCTCCCTGGGCAAATTATTTCTCTGCATCACTCGATTGATCCCGTGAGGAGACAGATAAAAACAGACATTTTGCTTTTTGTTTGGTTAGTATATACGTTTCCTGTGAGGAGATAATGTGAATCAAAAGGAAATACATTCGGAAACGTGTTTGTCTTGTTCTGTGACTTTATTGAAGTTAGTCACAGCAGCACAGTGGGACCAACTGAATTTCTCTAAAACGTGTGGACGTATATTTTGGGCTTTCAAAGCAGCCTCCGGTGTTTGAGGTTTGGCGTGTTAATTGGTAAATAGCTGTAAAATTACACTCTACACTGTCTTGGTATAAATGTTAGAATGAAAAGCAGATGGGAGCTGGAGAAGACTCTTTACACCAGCCAGAAGAAGCAATGTCTCTACAGTACAATCTGTTTTAGCCTTTAGCCCCAAACCAGCAACATGGCCTCCCCACATTAAAAAAAAGTTACACATTAAAAATCAATGGAGCCTTGGCCTTGTTTGAAATGATGAAATGAGCCTGAACATCTTAAAGGAGAGTAGCATATTATTTTTCAGGTTTTAGTCACTGTAATTGGTCCCGGCCGTGAAAAGATTCCTTAAGAAGACATTTCTAATTTAAGAAATGACAAAATCCGTTCATTCAGCACAATGATTCATTCTCAAATTCAGCTAGTATGAGACTCTAATGGCCACTCAAACCAAATTAGGTTTTTTTTAAATATAAATTTCCCTATAGGCAGTGTTAGTTACAGGGGAGGTTCAGTTTATTTGATATCTCTCACACAATTAAGTTCTTTACAATCAAAGAGTCAAAGAATCAAGAGAGTTTTGCACAAAAGATCTATTAAATAGATTTAATACATTTTATACAAAACTAGAACTCACTCACTAAATTCACGAGACCTAGATTTTTATTTGGAGCTGAACTAAATTGCACCTTTTCCTCATCGAGATCCATTAATTGTTTTCGGAGAAATCAATGAAAATGTGGTAAAACGTCCTCTCTCATGATGTTAAAGAAAGTGAAAAAGAAAATTCGCTGGATCCGCCCCCCCTGACCCAGATCAAAACTTAATGGGTTCTTCTCTGACCCACACCACATTCTTCCACCAAGTCCTGTCCAGTAGCATTTGCCTAATGCTGCTAAGTAACACAAACAAACACAGATGAAAACATAACCTCCTTGTAGCGGAGGTAATGAGGACTGATGAGTTTCTGTGGCGTAACATTAAGAACATTTAAAGTGACCTGCATCAATGTACACATGGACATGTTTGGGGGGGAAAAAAGTGAACTGACCCTTTAAAAATATGGGCATCAGTGGATCTCAGGAAAGTTTAAGATATCGTTTCTTTCCATGTTTGTGCATAAGACTATAGTGGTGGATGAGCTAAATTACAGTTTATATTATTCTTACAAATAATTATAGTTTCATCCTTTAAATCTAATAATATAATATATAACTCAATACTAAGATTTACGACAATCTGCTTTAAATAAAGACCAAAGTGTTTGAATACAGTCCCCATGCATCACAATCAAATACCGCAACACCCAAAGATGTATGTATTTATCTATAGCAGGTCTATTAAATAATATAACAATACAATCAATTCCTCTTTCTGAAGGGCTTAGCTTAGTGTGTATTGATATTTAGAAATATATGAGACGCTGTGTAATGAATGAGTCCAATTCATTATTCAGAGGATATTTCTTTAAAAAAACACAAATTATGTTTTGTTTTTTTTACATATAACTTTACTTTGCACTGTGTTTTTGTGCACTGGATATCTGAGTGTTGTTTTTTTTGGCATATTCAACTTTTGTCCTGCAAATGGTAGATATGCAGTACTTACAGAGTTTGGATTGGAGTTACGCTTACTGTCCACAAGGGGTCATCTTCTAAATTGCAGAGCAGCCTTAACTATTGGTGATAAATGATCTAATGAATATCTGCGATTGATAAGTAGTGGTTCACCCTGAAGACGTTTTACAAACGCGTCATGGCAAACTCTGCAGACTCTGTGAAGCGGCTGGTGGACGACTTCAAGTTCAAGTGCTGCTGTGGAGTTCGCTTTTCTTTCCTTTTTAAAAATGCAGTTATGTGGTTTATTATCAGCATGAAAAAGCAATTTTATCAGTATTCTGATGTTTTGGATTTTGTTTTTCATATTCGCTGAACGCTTCACTAGCAGAACAGAGACAGTTTTTTTTATTTGACATTTGTGGTGATTTCTTTTAAATAAAAAATGGTTTGATTTGTATGTTTGCTTGGCTGTTTTTTTTTTTTTACTGCTACAAAGGACGTGTACTTTATTTGATTTCTTTTGAAGGAAAAATGGGATTCTGTTCTTTTTCTTCATGAACATCCAGTACAAAGACAGATAAAATGCCTTCTGTTGTGTAGCTATCAAGCTTTCATGTGTCCATTTGTTTAGTCTTATTCACCTCGGTTCCCGTCTTTTGAACGCGCACACATTTCCTCATTATCGTGTCTGGCCCCTGTCAGGCAGCTCAAAACGCAGCCACATAACGAGAGGAGCACGGATGTTACTTTAAAGCCCGGAGACCTTTATGTCTTCAAAAAAAAAAAAGAAGCACATTTCTTTCTTAACGCTGGTCATCTCACTGTGTAACTATGCCTGAACACTTTCTTACGCTCGCCCCTACGGAGCCGTTGGCTTCTTTTCCATTTCAACTAAAAAGCAGAGTGGAGCCCCGGACGGTCCGTCTCTGTCGTCTCTCCCCCTTGAATGAAAAGAGGCTCTCACCGGGGTCATGTCTGGGCTGCTCCCCTGAGACGAGGCCAGGCCGCAGTCTGTGGGGCATGTCTGGGTCCTGTAAACACACACACACACCGGTTTCTATGGCAACCACAACCAGCCATGGCTGCCTGACTTGGCCTCCACCACTTGCACGTAATAAATGTGATTTTAAAGATATGGCAACCTTATCACCTTTCAGTTCATTAGGCCAACTGCAGCCAATCCCAGGTGACATCGGCCGAGGCGTGGAGTGCACCCTGGACAGGTCGCCAGTGCATCACAGGGCCAACATACAGAGACAAACAACCATTCACAGTCACTTTCACATCTCAAGTCAATTTAGAGTCTTCAATTAACCCAAATTTCATGTCTTTGGACTGTGGGAGGAAGCTGCAGTACCAGGAAAGACCACAAAGAAATCCGAAATGAGATGAGAACCAGGAACCGTGTTGGCCACAGTTCTTACGAGACAAACATGTCCCACACAGTTTATGTTTTCCCTCCCTATTTGTGCCCTCCCAAATTTCTCCTCTTATTTGTCTTTGCGATCATCGTGCAATAAAGCATGTCGCTGTGCACATAAAAACCAGCGAGGTGGCCCTGCCTGCCCAAAGTTGGAGAGACCCTTCTGATTGGACGTGGAAGTCGAATGATATCAACCATAAATCATGTCAGCGTTCAGACAAAGGAACGTCTCCGGTCTCGCTCTGGAGAAAGGTCACGTTCCTTAACTGTGGTTGCATAAATCGAAATGTTTTGATAAGGTCATAAAGCTTTTAAACTGAGTTTGGATGATTTTAGGCTGCACTGAAAAGATGGGGGATCATTTGGATGCAATTTGTGTGAAAAGACGTTCAGAAAATTCAACTGTTCATCTTGGCTGTTGGATCATATTTCTTCCTGGAGCCTTCAGGGGGAACCGGGTTCATAGTAATTAACAGTGATTAAAGAATGATCTCTTTAGGAGGTTGGGGTCAGAGGTCAGGAACCGGCTCAGCGGCGAGACACTCCATTGTCATGCGTGATGTCTTTTGTCAAATCGCAGCCACGATCCTGAAAAGGAAATGTTTAATCGGCGATATCTCCCACGCTCCTCAGCGGAAGATAGATTTAAGTGGGAAGATCAGACTGACGTGATCATAACGTTTTTTTATTAAGCCATACAAACAAAACTTAAATTGTTCAGGTTACAGCCAAACGTTTGCACACCATGCATTCAGAAAAATATTTTTAAAAAAGAAGCAACTTTTTCCTTTGACCTTCACAGTATGATGATTTCAGAGCGTTCAATTCAAATAAGCTACCTACAACAAAAACACACAAAACCAAAAAACGTGCCACAAACATAAGAGTTCAAACATCTGTATCTTTTCTAAACAACAGAAGTTAATGTATCATAAATAAATAAATACAACACACTAATGCAAAACTAATTTAGATTGACTGCGACATGTACACGACTGATTGGCAATAAAAACTAAAAGTAAATTCAGCTAATGAAGTCACTGCAACTACAAATGTTGCCAGTGAATATTGTTTGAAAATGAGAAATAAAAAAAATGGGTCAGGAGTGTTAAATTTCATCCATCAACAGATTGTATTCATTCTCATTATATATATATATATATTTATATATCTCAACATGGAGGAAGGAGATTTTAAAAGACGACTCAAAATCCCTCAACTCCCAGGCACTTAGGATATCAAAAGGAGACTTGTTATAGAAAAGCAACCGTTCAAGTTCAGTTTTCACTGATGCATGTTCAGCGGTGTTTAATTCAATAGGCTGGATCGGAGATTAACTACTTCGTCACAACTAAAACAGTAAAAGCAGAAAAAGATAATAAAAAAAACAAACATTTAGCACGCTTGAATCGGTTCCTTAAAAAGGAGACTAAACATCCCTTTAAGATAAAATAAAAATAAAGTGTCTCATCTACACTGGGACAAACACTAACGCTCGACCTGGTATTATTAAATATCTAAAATGCAGCATTTAATGTTCTCGTAAGAACAATGTGGGGAACACTGGCATAGATATGTCTGATAAATTGCAGAAAATGTTTTATTGAAGTAACTGGAAGATGATCACAAAGTAAGACTAGAGGGTTAGTCGGCTGTCTTAGGGCTTAAATGGATAGTTCACCGGAAAAAGGAAAATTCACTCATTATCTACTCGCCACTATTCTGATGGAGGGGTGGGTGAAAAGTGTTTGAGTCCGCAAAACACTACTGGAGTCTCAGGGGCAAACTTTGTTGCAGCAGATACAATACAATTTTAGTCAATGGTGAGACTTTCTTCAGACGTAATAAAACAGAAAAAACATAACATGCCGCAAGTGTCTGAGTCCAAAGTGTATTAGACTCGAAACAAGGTAACGTGCTTTTAGCCGATATCTTCCTACGAAGTGCAACCACAGACCCCCGGACACACCATCGTGTTGCTATGGCCGCTAGCTTAGCTACTTCCTGTGGACTTTTATGCATTAAACATGGTGTTAATGGCCTCGTCGAATATGAATGTCAGGGCCTGCTGACACTTGGATGACACCACACAAGCAGTAAGGAGGCAACATGTTATGTATTTTCTGTTTTTATTACGTCTGAAGAAGGACTCACCATTGACTTCTATTGTAGGATTCTGCTGCAACAAAGTTTACCCCTTACACTCTAAAGTGGTTTGTGGACTCAAACACTTCACCCTTCCCTCCATCGACAAAGTGGTGAGTAGATAATGATTGACTTCAATTATCCATTTAACTCTGAATTTCTTGATATCATGAAACAGGCTCACTTTTAACTGGAATGGATCACCACGACAACCTATGCTGCATGGTTAATGTGATGGTGATGTCACTGGGAAAACTGGGAGATATCAGCAGCTAAAATGTGGCGTGGCTGGTATTGTCTTGTGTGTATATAGTGTGGTTCAGAAAATATTGTGTGTGGACAAAGCATTACACGCGTTTAGTTGATAATGAAATGAAGGCCAAGTTCGAAGTACTAAGTACTCATGTAATAATATAGTAATGACTGCTGAGTGCTCATGGGTCAGATTGTCAACATCTTGCCAGACATCACCTGCTGGTGTGATTCCACAGGACTCTGGTTTTCTAGAGTCCATTGGAATAGTTTGATAGTTTTCTAAATCAGTCACAAGTATTCTCAGATTTTTGTTGTTTATATTTCACTTCACTGAGCATTATGTAGTTCTACTGCAATAGTCTGGTTTTCCCACAGCTGTAAGTTGTATGAACATGCTCATGGTGGACCCGTCAACTCAGGGAAGTGAGCCAGTTGTTATCCAGCTCTGTGACACTTTTGTTCAGACAGAGTAAAGCCAGGAAACCCAAAGAAAGCCAGACTAAGTTACCCTGCTTCCTGATACAGGCTCCAGTTCTGTCTGTATATTGGTGTTATTGATACCAGTACTATGCTGGTCATTTAAAGTCATTTGCAGCAGACAGTGCCCACTACCGTTTTTTCCCTCAACAAACCTTGATCGGTTCTTCTTTCATCCAAAAACCTGGAGCATTCTGTCTCTAGTTGTGTGTTTTAATGAAATGTCCCACCTCTGCAGCATCAATACAATGCAACAGTACAAATAGCTTAGGGCTATGGTTGCATTGCAGGTACAGCAGCATGGCGCTCTGACCTCCTCGCTTAGTTCTGCATGAGGTACTGGTGGAAGTAGATGCCAAACAGAGAGCTGATGACCTGACAGGCCGCCACCCACCAGGTGAGGAAGGCGAAGAAGCCTCTGAAGAAAAGTGGAGTGAGGACAGACCGCAGCGCTGTGAAGGTCGCCGACAGGTGAGCTACTGTGGCCTGGATGTCTTCGTCCATGTCCTCTACCCCCTCTTCATCTTCATCAAGACTGCCAGGGAGCACAGGTGCCGCTGTGGGCATCAGCAGGGCCGGTGTGACCCCGGGGGTGTCTTCTGCAGCCGTTCCCCAAGAGAAGTCCCCTGAAGGGGTCATAAAAGATCAGTTACTATAGACTAGATTTGGTCTGAAGCAGTAGCCATTTCGGCTATTTAAGCTAGTGGGCTCCTAGCTTCATATTCAACAAACAGAGGATCTTAGATTAATACAGTGGTTGTGGTGATGGTGGTGTGGGCCTTTCACTTACCTAGTGCCTTGAGTGACAGTGCGGAAAACAGGATGAGAAAAATAGGAACCAGATACTGGAGAGTGATGACAGTCAGATAGCAAAACACACGTGTAACCTGAAAAACAACATGTTGACTTGAATCATTACAGGAAGTTACAGAGTTTGAAAATCTGAACTCGGAAGTAAACCAAAAAGTCAACTCTCCATTGTTGAAATTTAGTTGTTTATGGCTCATTTATTACATAAAACATGAATATTGGTTCTGACCTTCTTCTGAATGTCAATGGCAGCGATGCGTCCTGCTTCCTTCTTCATCTGCTCCACCCACTTCTGAGCCAGGTTGAGGTAGGCCTGCAGGTGGTAGCGAGTCAGTGCTAAGCGCAGCACACACAGCACCACGATGATCCACAGACGCACGCTGTCGAATAATTCACTGGGAACTCTGCAAGAGAGGATCAGAGCAACAAAGGTCAGCGTAAGCCAGATCCCCACTAGACAGTTTGGGTGTAACATTGCATTTCTTGATAGCTGTTTTAGTTTAGAGAATTTATGATGCTTGCAGTGGGTAAAATAAGCACATGTATATCTGCACTCACATTGTGATAGAGGTCTTCCCCATGGGTGCGTTGGCCAGGAAGTCTCTTGCAATGGGTTTCACCCAGAGAATCAACACAATGACAGGAGACAGGAAACTTATCTGCAGCAGAATCCTGTGGGAAATATTAGGGACACCACTGAGAGAGCTAAATACTGCTAATGTATTTTTTTTATTTTTATAAAAAAAAGGTATGGAGAACAGTTTTCTGCAGTGTGAATTTATGGTGTCCTACTGGATGAATGGTCGGCCTGAGTTCATCTTTACAGCATCAAGATGAGTCTGAGCCATTCGCAGTCCGGGGAAAGCCAGCAGAGCACCGATGTAAGCACAGACAGCGGCGAGACCCAGCTTCACTGTCAGCTTCGTCACTGGGATTCTGGTGTCAAAACAACATCCAACAGTTAGCTAACAGAGATACATCAAGTACAGTCTGTCGCTGCCCCACGCATTGAACTAAGCTAAAGTGGTGGGTCTGATATTCAGCTTTACAAAGCAGCGTTTCAGTCACTGGTTGGATTTGCACTTACGACCAGTCAGCGTAGCCCTGCTGTTTGGCGAAGACTTCCAAGTTGTCAAAGAGGTTGGAAAAGCCAGACTCCAGGCCGAACTCCAGGTAATCCTCTCTGACCACCAGCACCAGCATGGCCACGAGCAGAGACAGAAAACCAAAGGCGAGGCACACGGATCGCTCGCCGCCTTCTTCAGAGCGGAAATAGTGACTCATCATAGTGTGAAGGGTCTTTCTGAGTGTTGCACATTAAGGACAAACTATGGTAAGGACAGATAGTGAGGAGCAGAACCCAGCTGACATTGGGAAAGAAGCGGGGTCCAGGACAAGTCACCAGCGTATCACAGGGCCAACAAACAGAAAAAAACAATCATACACACTCACATTCACACCTACGAGTCAATTTAGAGTCTTCAGACTGTGGGTGGAAGCTCGAGTATCTGGACAAAACTCACGCAGACACGGGAAAAACATGCTAACTTAAAACTTAATGTAAACATCTAGAAATATTAAAAGAAAACATGGACCCTGATAATAAAAGGTTACAATTTTGCAAATGTGACTAGATCATTCATCATCTTTGCCATTTGATCATGGACGAAGTTTGAGACTGTAGCTTTGAAATAAGATTGGTACGTTCTCAGTCTGGACGTTTTAAGATGTGTCTGCTAACTTGTGATATGCGATTGCTTGGCAGTTGAAGGATACACACTGAAGAGAACAGTCAGGACACACCAGAGAGCTCCAATATTGACCTCCTTGCTGGCATCCACCACATTGTAGTAACACTCGGTGAACAGGAAGACACCCATCGCATAGACGGCAAAATCTACCAGCCACTGATATTCCAGGAAGAAGCGCAGCACTGAGAGTAGAAACAAGGACAGAAAGAACATTAGTATTCTTCTTTGGGCTCTAGCTGTTGATATAAATTAGATTTCATTCATTGCTTTGATGGAGGGATCATAAAAATTAAAATATTTCAAATGTAAATTGGGTTGCTTGTGAGCCTACAGCTGAGCCTAAGCACTGTTTGAACTTGCACAATGTCACTATAGTGTCGACAGAGAAGTGTTTGTTTTACCAAGAGCGTCAATGACGTTAACTGGAGCTTTTTCCAGGTGAAGGTCAATGTCTTTGGGCACAGTGAGAGGCTTGCTTTCTCCATTCTGCCGTCTGGAAATAACACAAAGAGAACATGTGGTCGTGTTAGAAACAAATACACATTTGTTATGGTGTTTAATGAGGAATAAAAACTAAGAGAGAAACTTGCTAGTCTGACTGGAGTGGGCATTTAGCTCAGAGGTTAAGTGACAGTGAAGTACAACTATGCACCTTTATTTCAAAGAGCACAAAGAACAATAAATGGGAGTTTTTTTAAGATATCTTCCTCTAGGCCCTAAAGCACACGAGGAAGGGCTAATGAATCAATGCAGAGCGCATCATTCTGCTACACCGGATAGGTAGATTTGACTTTTTTGTAAATAAAATATAGAAATCATTATGTGGTGGTCAGTGTTGACAACGTGGTGGTGGCCACAAATTAAAATGAATTTAAGGACACTGAAAGGAGGAAAAATACGTTTGATTCATAGAGAAACTGCAGCAGGTCAGAGAAGGTGAGCTGAGAAAGCAGGAACCAGGACATGTGTGTGTTCACACAGCTAAAAGAAAGTGGCCACATCCCAGACCACCTTGAAAGTGGTTTGAGTGATCAGATCTCGATATGAATTGAGGACACATTAGGGTTTGTTCACACATGGACTTGGCGCAGGCTATTTGAGAGCAGGTCTCTCAGGATGGATATAAATGCCAGGTCTGAACGAGGTGTTGCATTAATGTGACTTTGCCCCAACTCCCACCTGTCTCTCCTGTTCTGTTTGGGCATCTGCTTTCCGGCCAGCGCGCACAGCTCTCCTTCTGAAGGGTGTTTGAACCGGAACAAGCTGGAAGAAAAACAGCGACCACATGTAAATAAACAGGGCACGGCACACAACGTGTATAGAGGTGCATAAATCGGATTATAGGAGAGACAGTACCTGCCGTTGCAGAGGAGCCAACGTGCAAAAGAGCAGTGTGGAGCCATCTTCTGCATGATGCTGGCAGCCAGCAAGCTGACCACGAGCTGAATCCCCACCAGAGCCTGTCAGAGGAAACACCGAACATGAGAAGCTCCATCTGTGCGTGTGTGGGTGTGTCAGTAATGCATCACCCAGCAGGACAGCCTTGTCTACAACTGTGGCAGTCTGTCATCATGACACTATAATGTGTCGACTCAGCACAAGACACAAGAAAGTTCCAGCAGGACGTGGACTTAGCTCCATTTAAGCTAACTCACTTTTTAAAATGCACTCGTTTAAATGAAGGAGTTTAAAAGCTAACGAGAGTGAGCTAACACGTTAAATAACCTCGAATAGAGAATGTGTTGCAGCTAAACTTCACCACCTGTCACTGCTGCAGGCGTGAGCTAGCGACCTAGCATTAGCACACAAGCTCTGACTGCAGTTAGCCACACGGGCTAAATGAGCTAAATGAGCTAAATGAGCTCGTTGGTGGATTAAACAGCAGAGTGTTGACACTGGTGACAGCATGCGGGTGTAGCAGGATGCGGGTTTTTTTTACCATTTCCTCTGCGGAGAGACGCGTTTCGAGCCGAACCGAGCTCAGCAGCTCCTCTTCTCCAGCTGACAGCTGCACCAACACACATGTGAAGCCGAGCAGTGTCCCGGATGTACTACCGGAGTCACGCGCTGCGTTCAGGGGCTCCGGGGGAAACTCTGTGAATCTCTGTGAAACGTCAGCTGAAACCACAGACTGTTTATAACTCCTGCTGTACAACCCTGAGGTGGGAGGTGAGGAAGTAGCCACGTTACTGAAGTACTGTGCTTTAGAGTATTTTCAGTCGCCTGGGTTTTACTTGAAGGTTTAGATTTTGTGAATCTGTGTGTGGTGGGTTTACTCTACTGCTGTAATTATAAGTACCTTCTGTGAGAGTTACACTTTAACATTACATTGATCTGATTGAGAACTCAAGCTCAGTAAGTGTTGTGTTGAATATTATAAATAATACTTTTTGAATTTTACATCAGTTTTAATTGCAAAACTATTACTTACAGTATTTTTCCATATTTTGTTTAATAAGGAGGCTATAAGTTAGATTAGGCTTTTGTTACTAATCACCTTTTTCACAACAGCCATTTCGACATGAAATAGTCAGTAAACACAGGAGTTGCTTATCACAAAATGGCTGCTGGGAAAAGGGTCTATTGCTACTAACTAAGAAGCATGAGTCAAAGCACATTATTAGTTATTGGCTAAGACAAGTAATGAGCTACCATCACCAACATCAGCTCCCTCCTTTGATTGGGTGAAAAATTAGGATTGGTTAAGGAAGAATATCAGTGGGCGGGTAACTAACATATAGTACCTTATACTACTTTTCCACCACTACAACTACAAACACCTTTGTGCCTCTATCAGCGTAGGCTACAGTGTTGCCAGATGTGCGATAATTATCATATTTGTACAATGATTGTACCCTCTGTACGATGTATGATCAACAATGCCAAAATGTCCATGATGTAAGATAATTTATACATTTTTTGACACTTAGTATTATCAGTTGTAATCTGAATAGTAGAATATTGATAATTTCTGTGTTTACACATCTCTTCTCATGTGTCGTCTTTCCAGCCAATCATGCTTGTGAGTACGGTGTGATGCACCGAAGTGTCACCACGGTCACATGACGGTTTTTAACCACATATCGGAGTAGTGTTTCAAAACAACTGAGCTTTGGAATCTCGACAAAGCTTCAAAACATAGGTGTTGAGCATCCCATTCCTACTCTTGTTGTTTCCCTCAAATTACGATAATTTTGATCTTCAACATTTCCCATCCAGCAACGCTGGTAGGCTGCCAGTATCAATAATTATCATGATTAATGTCACATTATTATTTCTTTTAGTCTTTAAGTTTAAAGACTGACTTTTGTTCCTGAGCGAAGGTTTAAAACTCTTCTTTGTGGACAGAGAATGACACTTGAGCAAAGCATTTTACAAATCTTAGATAGATCAATTATACATTATACCTCCTCTTACTGTACTTACATAATACATAACGATCATGTAGATTAGATTGAGCCATTGCTACATTGCTATTTATGAAAGTTATATTGCGATATATATTTATATTGTTTTATCATCCCGCAGCCCAATTTAAACAACCTGCGTAATATTGTGTAGATTTCCTCGTGCTGTCAAATCAGCTCTGATGCATAGACTGCACCAAACCTAGAAGGTTTCCTGATATGGCACCTTGTCTTTAGGATCTAATACTTAAAGGTCTGTCTCTATATATTGTTATGTAGGATATCCATGAATTGGGCACACTTTTCCAGCCCAGTTCGGTCCGATTGAGATCTGGGTAATTTGATGGCAAAGTCAACACCTTGAACTATTCCTGAACAGGTTTTGAGCAGTGCACATTATCCTGCTGAAAGAGTAAAAGTAACATCCACATGAACGCTAGGACCCAAGGTTTCATCTCTTCATCTCCCATCATCAGATTGCCTCCGCTGCCTTGCCTTCTTCCCATAATCCATCCTGGTGCCATTTATTTCCCAGGTAAACAATCTTCACAGACCCAGCCGTGCACAAGATGTCAAGAAAAAACTGGATCCATCAGATGATTCCACCTTCCTCCATTGCTCTACGGTCCAATTCTGACATTCATGGGCCCATTTAGATGTTTTTGAAGGTGGACAGGGGTCAAAATATGTGTCTTTTAGGTCAGGCATATCTATTCTGCTCAAATAGAAAAAGAATACAATATCTAGTAGGAAACTAGTTCAGCAGTTTTAATTTAAAAGTCTGCTCCCCCTGCTCCTCTTCTCTAATTAAAATGTAAGATTATATCCAACTTAGTTCCTTGTTCTTTCTCAACACCCCTGAACGCCCTGCTAATGATAATCTCCACGTTTTATGCTCCCACCACCACGTATCTTAACATTTCATTGGATGAAAACAAACATTATGCAAATTGCTGGGTTTAAAGTCTCTTCTCTCCACTCAGGAATTAAGGCACACAGACACCAGGGAGAGGAGGAAAGAAGAGGAGGGCAGTATTTTGATGTAAAAATGTATTGAAGCATTATTTTTCTATTAAGATGGATAAAAATGTGGGAGAGAGCTTTACAACAACAACAGGTTTGGCAAAGCGTGTGCTGTATAAAACAAAGCGATACCTTTGTAATTTGTTAAATGCATTAAGATGATGTCTTAGCCGCAGATTATAATAAGCCATGAGGTGTTTGGGGAGTAATGTGGGAGAAGGACGACGGCTCAGGGTGCGTTGGTGCATCCTGCATGTGTGGTATGCTTGGTCAATCAGAATGAGAATGATTGTCTGCACACACACACACGCACACACACACACACACACACACACACACACACACACACGCAAACACATGCACACTGTGTACATGCATTATAATGTCAGCTCATCCTCTGCACAATGCGGAGGCCCCATGTGCCTCCAACAGTGCCGAGTGTTTCCAGCAGCACGCTCTCCGAAGATCTCTTACCAAAACCATTCACCGCATTCAAATCTGTGTTTAGCATGTGCGTGCGCCCATGTTATTTGGGTGGTCTGCCCGAGTTTGATTGAATTCCCATTTTTTCCCTGCTAATTGGTGGCACCCCTTCTGCTGAAGATGTGTCTGATCCTTTGCCCCCTGAATTTGCGCAGGCGGCCGTGACATTTCAGTGAGAGCTGCGAGTTTAATCAAACAGAGCTTTGTGCGACGAGGCAGCAGCATCTCTGGTGGGCAAGCAGTACGCACCGCTGGGCAGGCATCTGTAAACACGAACAACATAAAATGAGTTGTTTAGCTCCGTATCAATACTCTGTGTGGTGGTTTGATCTCTGCGAGTGTGTTGATGCAACTCTGGTCTTTACCCCGAGGCAATTAGTGGCTGCAATTCTGAGGGGAAATGAAGTGATCTGGCTTTAATCATTATTTTTGCATATTACCTTTAAGGGTGGAACGAAGGTGCTTGTTTATCCTGCTCTCGATGCTGCTGAAGATAAATACACAAACATTATACTCTACATGGACTGATCATTTAATGACCTCTTCGTGTACAGAGAAATACGTTCTGTTTTACTCAGTGCCATAGCATCCTCTAACATTAACTTTTTTTAAAGGCCAACATCAGCCAGAGAGACAAACAGCAAAAGGACTCTGAAATGTACATTTGCCCAACCTCTAAAACGCCTTTGACACTGTGAGAAGAAACGTCTCTGTCTGGGTGGAAAAACTCTTCCATCATTATCATCTTTTACACAAATGCTAATCCCTCTGCCATGTTAGCCATCTGTAGCTGAAGTGGCGTGGCAGAAATTACTGAGGAAAATGGACACAAATAAAATGCTAATTCACCGCGGAATACAAGTGGCTCCCCTCCCTCTGCGCGGCTCGGGGGCCTCCCGGTTCCCACACCACTTCCCTGTCTCCCTCCCAGGGTGCTGCTGGGATACTGGCGGCTGCTTCTGAGCCCGCAGCAGGGACGCAGGCCTCCCATTGGCCTGTCTTTGTTTGCCGCCCTGTGCATGGTATTCATTGCCCAATTTGAATATATGCAAATGTTGCAATGGTGCCCCGTCAAAGGAAACTCCCATACCGCCAAGTTTTTTTTTTCCTCCCTTCATTTTCCCCGCTCTTTTCCTTTTTGTCTCATTCCTAAATGCTGCCTCCTCTGCAGTGTGGGGGGGAGCTGTGGGAACCAGCTACGGAGGGTTAGATTTGCTTTGTCACAGGGGATTTATTTATAGGACGAGTGACTCATGACTGTTAATTACCAGACATGGACATACTGTATATCACCGGGAAGAGACTGGATGGGAAGAGCCTGTAAAGTCGATGCTGTGGTGATTCACCATCTTTTCCCCTGATCGCTCTTTATTATCTTTACTGTCTTTGCACAATCAAATCAAACATCATGGTTGTGAATGTCAGACATGATGTACAGGAGATGAATGTGGTAATTCTCTTCCGTCAAATAGCAGGTGTCACTCACATAGCCTGGTATGTGTCTTGTTGATTGTCTTTTAGTCATTGCAATAATATTCAACACATTGTGTTTGAATTGTTCTACTGTAAAAAAGGCAATAACCACCATGTCAAAGTCCATTCAAAGATAGAATAGACTGATACTGTAATCTAGAGAAGTATGACTATCCTGCACCTGCCTTTATCATTACCTGCACCAAGGAGGTTATGTTTTTACCCCTGTCTGTTGGTTTGTGAACAAGATTACACAAAAACTACTGGAGGAATATTTCTTTACTTTTTTTAACGTCAATTTCCCCAGGGAATAATTCATGTATCTTTTTTCTTTTTTTTTGTCAACTTAATGTTTATTGGCCAAAGTTAAACATATACACGTTAAAGTTTTGACAACATTTTATTATATTATATATAACTCTTTCCTCCAAATTTACAAACTCCCTTCAGGTTTACTCTCTTCCAAGCACATGTTCAAACTCAACCGACACTACCCATACACATCTTTGCCTCTACCCTCATCCATTGCCCTCTGTCCCGTAATGGTCTCACCTCTTCTAACAGGACATTATTATCCAGGACAGATGTTTTTATACAGTGAAAATAAAAAATCAGAAAGGAAAAAAAAAAAAAAAGACTCAGGAACAAACAGGTAAAACAAAAATCCATGGATCTTATGAAAAGAACCAGGCACATTTATGGAACTGATATGAGTGTGTGACATTTGGTGCAGCTTGATTGAATCTACGAGGACCGGTGGACCTGGGCGGACCTTGTGTCATGGCCTTGATTTAACAAAACACATAAATGTAACATCTGCTGTAGTTTTTCTTTCATGCTGGCCTCAACCACAAAACCAGCCAAACAGCCACAGTGCCCACTGGTTCCGACATTAGGTCTATGAGCTCACTCCCGGATCCTATTCAAACACATGGAGCATTAGTTCGGCCTGATTCTGCTGTAACTTGTTAAGCTGCTACTTTGTCTCGTCCTCACACAGATTCTGGATCACGACGACACGAATGATTGCTCACTTATACTGTAATTACACAAACGTAGTGTTTGTGCTCCTGGTACGATCCCACGGCTGATCCACTGGCCAGCCTGCACAGATGGGTGATGTACATGCACACATGCAGATATGCAGATATACATAAGGATATAAGAATATAAGTGTAATTTGGCACTTAATAGGATATATTTTATGAAATTTTCTCTAATCTTTTTGTGCCTATTGAAACTATGTTTGCAGAAATTTACATTTACACTAAATATCAGCAACATCAAGTGGCAGCCTCTTTTACACAATCTCTCCCCCATTTATCTCACACCCTTATAAATCTCATTTATTCTTCATCTAGATCTGTGCAGATATAATAATAATAATAATAATAATAACTTAACACAAGTTACAATGTACTACACAACAGGAAAACATTGTTAAAATATAGAAGGAAGTAAATAATGTAAAATATGATAATAGTAAATTCAACAATATGCCTTCCAAAGAAAGCATGTTTTTAGCTGAGACTTAAAAGAAGACACCGTCCCAGACAACGTTATATACGAGGCTATAGACTTTTTATTTAAAGGAAATATATAAAGCGATGTCTTTTACTCATCATTCTCACGTTGCTCAATGCTCATATCATGTCATTCTAAGACTCTGCAGCTCAAATGGTGCTTTTTGACAACAGGCAACACAACTGTGACTTCAACATTTCACCAGTTTTCACCAAAACTCTCAAACCCTGAAAAGTGATAGTGAGAAAAGTAAGAAATAATTTGACCACGCTTTAGAATGAACTCAAACATTTCTGTGTTCATTTATCTGATTAAAAGTAAAAGCTGGTGAAGTGACTTCCTCCAGAATTTTTTTCATGGAAAATCCCAAACACAAGTGAAACTGCGTCCAACTGTGGCTTTATCCTGTCATCTTGTTTTAGAGAATACAACCTCGTATGTTGAAACTGATTCAACTGATTCCAACAGTTTCACATGTGAAGCTAAATGTGTTTGCAGGCCTCTCTCCTCCCCCCCAGTGATTTCCCTCCGTGCATTATTATGTTTTGAATGACAATTGTGCACGTCGGCGCTGAGCTTGAACTTGACCGATGGAATTGCCTGGGAAAAGAGGCGCGACTTTGGCCCTTTGCTCCTCTCCTTTATCAAGAGGAGGCTGTTAAGACTGATGTCAGCGCTCATTAGCATAAACCTCCGCCTGTTCCCAATTAAACCAGGCAAGCAGGAGGAACACCAGTCTGTGTTCACATGCTGGGGAATGGACCAACATCTCTCACTCGCTCAGCACAGGACGGAGCAGAAGACGCTGCCGTAATGTAAGTTGATAGTTTGTAGTTGGGACAGTGATCGAAAGTGGTTATAGAATTTCAATTTTGAAGTTTATTTTATTCTGATTGAAAAGTGGAAGTTTGTTTAGCTGCTCTTGACTAACTGAGATTAATCTATTAGAATAATTTTATTGATTTAGTCAATTTTTGCGAATGTTTCTTGATCTGCCCTTTTTGGTTTTCTGGATGGGATCATTGTTGATGTTGTTATTGAGATGCCACTTGTCTCCTGCCTCCACCTGCAGGCTCTAAACTGAGAGTTAGATATTTACTGCACGGCGGAGGGTCTCTGATCATCTCTTATGATTCTGGAGACTGGAGTGTGATTTTATTCCAGGTTTTCCTGATAGGCCAACATGTCGTTCTCTTGAAAAGCCTCTACATAAGACCAGTTGATGATTTCTGCTAAGCGAATCGACAGTTTATGTATATTAGAGTTTTATTCCTCACCGGTTCAGGAATCTAACTGCAGCACTTCGCGGCATTCGCTTTTGTAGGAATTGGGGCTGTAATAGAAAAAAATTGAGGTGTAACATCATATGAAAATATATTGCAGTTACTGTAATATTTGTTTCCATTTTTTAAAATTGTCTAGAATGGCAAATGTGTTTTCTTCTCAATGAATAATTCTCCCACAACCATGATATGTGAGTTGCTGCAAAGCTATACAGCACATGACTCTATAGGACTGAGAACCAATCAGACTTCTCATTCATTGACTCATAACAGATGTATGATGTTATCAGTCGTGTGAATACAGCAAGATATTCACATTTCAGATTAGAGCGCTCAGAGAGATGCTGCTTCGCTCGATGCTGCTTCGCTCGATGTTTCAAAATGTTGCTCTTTTCTTTTCTGACTATGTATAAGATTAAATAGACGAGTTCAACATTTTCCACAGATATAAGGATATAAGCTCTCATTTACTCAGGGAACGCAGTCCAGTTCACCCAAGTGAAAATAGTTTTAAACGTCTTTTAGGCAAAACAAGTACTTTAGTCGCATTACATGAGTTGATTCAACTGGATAGCGACAAATAAGTAAAGAGCACTAATGTAATGTAAGTAATCATAAGTGTTACCTTTTATAGTGTAATACAAAAATAATTAGGATAATACATATTTGTGGAATTTTATAATAGCTCACAATGGAAAGTTTTGGTTTTCGCCAAAATTTGTTTCGAGGACTTATTTATTTGAAGATTTTAAAATACTCAACGATCTCTGAATTTATTGGAATTAACTGAAGTAGGATACTTAGGTGCTGATTGGGGGGCACGACCGAGGGCAGGACAAATATTTGCTCCCTGTTGGTCCTCATGTGTGACCTCTGACACCTTCATGTCCCGGCATCAGGTCAAGCCTCTTTGAAGAGCGGCCATTACAATTCCCAGAAGTGGCCACTTGAATTGGACAGTTATTAACAATTGAAGGGAACATGGCTCGGCAGCGTGACGACACACAACAGTCATACGAATGTGACACAAATGAAGTGATTTATTGTGGAGGCACTTTGAAGGAAGAGAAGCAGGATTTGTGCATTTCTGCCACTGTGGTATATGTGTGTATGTGTGTATGTGTGCAGTGATACACACCATTTAGTTTAATCTAAATGTTTGCATGTCAGATACAGAAGTTTTTTATTTTTTATTTCAAAACTGAAAAAAATGTGTTAGAAATATTATTTTCTCACTTTTATAAAAGAGTAAAATTTCCAATTGGTAATAAAATCATCAGACGTCCAATAGATTGAGATAAATTAGAAAGAATTGGATTTAACGTTTTTTGATGTCTTAAACAGAGAGGGCACATGGTTCCAAGTCATTTTTATAGAAACAAAAATCAAACGAAATCAATGAATGACTTGTTATATTAATTTAAGAAACACATTTCATAAACCTCGTGCTCTTTGTTCTCTGGATGTCCACGAGCTACGTTTGATGCAGTGTATTTGGTTGAAGTGTTTTATTGCATTTAAAGACCAAAATGTTTCTCAAAATCGTATTTTTCAAAGATTGTACACAGGACAATGTATTTTCAACACACTCTTTGTGTAACCACGTGATTAACGACTAATTGTACATCAAAGATGAAAAACGTGTTTGTCTTTTGCTGCAAAAAAGTCAACTTGTATTAAATTTAATTAGATAAGTTGAACACTATACGCTTTAGGGAATCAGGCTATGTATTTATCTACTGTCCTGAAATGTAGATTTATTCATTAAGGGGTTTAAATAAACCCAAATTATTTTAAGATAATGGTCCACGTTTCTTCATTAACTCTTAATTAAAATACTGGCGATATTATTCAAACAAATCTCAATAAAATAGAGCAATTTCAGTTTTCAATTTTTACAATTCAGAAATTTCTGTAAATCGTTATTGTACTTTTGCAGCCTGTTATGAATTTATTCAGCACTTCCTGTGTCATTCATTACCTTTCATAAATACAAACGCTCTCACGCATGATGTATAGTAAAAGCCACAATATTACCTCCGTTATTTCTATAAAGCCAAAACATCCCATAATAGTATCATTACAAAGTCTATTCATAGAATTCTGTACCACTCTACCACTCATGATATTTTCTACATCACGTACATCTCGGTATTTATTTTACTGGTCGTAGGGTAAAGACATACTTCTGTTTTCTTCACTCATATTTATGTTTCTGCAAATCGTTATTATTATGAGGATAATCACGTGTTTATCGGCAAAATTGTACAATGGTACAATGACGCCTTCTCCTCTGCAGCGTCATGTCGGCCTGTAGCGAGCTGTTGTTCGATACCGTTCACTCATACAAGGGCCTCGAGATGAAATATTCATCTTTATACACCTCCATTATCATTATAGGCTCATTATTAAACTTAGTATTTTCAAATCTCATCAGTATTTCTGCAAATCTGTTTGAATTTAAAAAGAGAAAAGGCCTCACGCATCACATGCATGTTTATCCATCTGAAGAGTCAAATGATCGTTATATATTCGACTGTAAAATCATACATGTTGTATTTATATAATATTGGTGTTATTAGATTTTATGCCGTAGTGAGTTTGAGAGTTGAGTTAGTTTCGTGTTGAGGATTTAGGCCGAACACACCTCGCACAGGCCCGAGCGCCCTCGCCGCCTTTCAGCCGATAGATGTCGCTGTTTGGCTGGAATAGTCTGTGTCTGGTGATCTTTACAGTTTGTCCTCTGTCGCGTGGAGTTTCTACATCATACAACATGCTCTGCCGTTACCTCCATTGATATTCCTCGTGTTAAAAACCTCGTAAAAGGCGTTGTAGGTAAATTAAGGGAAGCAATCAGAGCTGTTTGAATGATCAGCACATGTAAGGAAGGCCCGTCTATAGAATTCATTTATGACATTATACAATTTAGGACTCTCAGCAGGACAAATTTAATACATAATATCTGAGCTAGGTTATCCCTAGTTTATAGAGAATATGAGGCACATGTGGGGCTATAGAAATACAGCAACATATGTTTGTTTTTTATAAAAACACTTTATTCACAAATTCCCCGAATAGTAAAAAATGTAACCTTTATTTAATTCTGTGTGGAAGACTGGATTGTACATTATCCACCAACGTACACTGTGGGCCTGTATAATAATAATAATAATAATAATAATTGATGAAAATACATGAACATATAATGTAAGTAATAATAACACAAGATTATATAAAACCAAAAGACAAACTGTGACCCTTTATTCTTAAGTATCCTGTTACGTATCCTATCACTCACCACACACACACACACACGATTTTATTTGGAAATTTCTAAAAAGATTCAAAAAACATATCTGGTGGGGACATATTTTATTTCTTCTTAAAAGGTATAATAATAATCTTAATGATCATATTGCCATGGACTGTTATGCCTGTGCGCTCAGCAGCAGTAGCAGCAGTAACGTCTTCTAACATCAGTCTGGATGAGACCCCATGAACGAGCCTCCGCATCCCACGCGCTCGTATTGGATAACATATCTGGAATAACCTATCCGTGCGCCTGACGTCAGCACGCAAACAATCACGTTCATTACCGGGGACAGTTTTGCGGCGCGCACCGGTGACTCTCGTCCGTGCGCACACGCTCTGCATTTCTGATGTTACGGAGCGAATTCAGAGGGTGTAACTCCGCACTGGGGTTGATGTTTGGCACACGGCCGTGCGCTCGGTTACGCACAGGGAGGAAGGAGACGTCGCAACACGTAAAACAACGTGACCCGCAGGAGCCCCGAGGAAGCGTGTGCGCGTGTTGGCGCTGCTGATGCTGCGGCAGCACCACCTCGCACACCACTGATGCTCTCACACCGCGGCTGCTCTCACACCGTCTCCAGCTCTCACACCGTCTCCAGCTCTCACACCGTCTCCAGCTCTCACACCGTCTCCAGCTCTCACACCGTCTCCAGCTCTCACACCGTCTCCAGCTCTCACACCGTCTCCAGCTCTCCTGCACCGCCTCTCTTTTACGCATCTCTCCTGCAGTCGAGCCTTATGGAAACTACAACATTTGAGTCTCTAGTCGGTGCTGGCTCGTGCCTCGGTCTGGCTCCGGCTCCTCCCGCGAGCTGGTCACACAGGTGCCTCGGTGAAGCAGAGGTGCACGTCTGGAGCTCACAGCTCAGTGTGGCTCCCTCTGCTGCCGGCTGACCGTGGGGAGACAGAGGGGCGATGGAGCAGGCGGAGGATGAGGAGTGAAGGTATCTTTTCTATGGCACCGCAGCACGCTGCCATGACGCGCGCTGACATCATATGGCGTCGAGCCTTTGAGCTGCCTGGTGGTGAATCTAAGTTTTTGGGTCTGCTGCGTCCGTCTCCCAAAGGAGCTCGGTGGTGCCCTCCTCCACCCTTCCTCAGCCACACCGGGCTGCGCAGCTCCCTCCACCCATCTCCATCAGATGCTGCCAGAATAGATGCTGAGGAAAAGAGGGAGACGCGTCATTCAAACCGAACAATAGGCACCGGTTCACAATGGTTAAATGTTTGGGCTTCTGTGCACGTCGTCCACAGAGCGTGTGTGTGGGTGTGTGCGTGTGGGTGTGCGTGTGTGCGTGAGAGAGAGAGAGAGAGAGAGAGAGAGAGAGAGAGAGAGAGAGAGAGAGAGAGAGAGAGAGAGAGAGAGAGAGAGAGAGAAGAGAGAGCAGGGGACCAGCGTCGCAGCAGCTCGGCGCACACTGTCATCCTGTGCTGCTGTGGAGGTGTGAGGATGCAGGAAGCTGGCAGCGGTCTCTCCTCGGCCTCGGCCGGTTTTTTGGTCAGTAGAGCAGGAGTAACAGCAGTGTTTTTTAAAAAACACACATGGATCAGAGAGAACTGTATAGTTTTTACTCTCAGACTGAAATAAGACTTGGCGTGACTGGCTCGCTGGCTTCCTCCCAGGACTTTGGGCTTTTTTTGTTTGGTAGAAAGTTGCGTAAAAATACTGAGTGGACTTGAACTGGAGATGTGGGATTTACTCGAAGTTTATGACCCGTAAGTATGTGTTTTTATTTGTATTAATAATTTATGGATTTGTTATGGTTTTAACCTTAACCTTAAGGCTATGAGAAATGTGAATCAGCTGCCATAGCGTATTTCCAAATATAATATAATATAATATAATATAATATAATATAATATAATATAATATAATATAATATAATATAATATAATATAATATAATATAATATAATATAATATAATATAGTATAATGTAATGTAATGTAATATGTTAATAAAAGTCTTGTAAAAGGAATAATATACATTTCAATTAAAGCTGACATAATGGTTCAAGTAAAATAGCAGTTAGACAGTGGCTGAGTGGCAGCAGGCTGCTCCATCCCACTCTGGAGCGTCCATTGAGGGAGGCGAGGCGGGCTGAGTGGCCCCAGAGCTGCGTTTAGAGAGCAAACAGTTGTGTGATTGTCAGCAGAGCCTGGGAAAATCTCCCCTCGGCTGGGAGGTGGAGGGACTTGACGCCAGAGCCTCTTGTTAAAAAGACTTGTGTGCTCCCAGACACCATTGTGATGCTAATGAGCACCAGCACGTTGTTGAACTTGATGTTGACTTTTTTTCTTTTCTTTTCTTTTCTTTTCTTTCTTTCTTTCTTTGGGCGTTTTTTTTCCTCTCACCCTCTCTCTCTCTCTCTCTCTCTCTCTCTCTCTCTCTCTCTCTCTCTCTCTCTCTCTCTCTCTCTCTCTCTTTAGTCACTTGTTTGTGGGAAAAACTTCTCCGGAGCTAGAGTGTGAAATTAATTAATCAGGCCCTTGCAGCTCGACACAATAGTTAGCTAACAAATTCTTGGAAACCTACAACTTTTATTCATCACTTCTATTCGTTTACTTTTGTACAAACCTGCTCTGAAGGCAGACAGACAACTTCTACTGGGATTATTTTGTAGGATTTACATTTACATGAATGAGAGATTATTTTTTTATCCACCGTCAAAAATACATTTTTGTATATGTTTTCTTTTTCAAAGTCTAATATTTAGAATTTAATATGATGGTAATATTGAGTTACATTATTATGATTTAGATTATTATTGATAAACAAAATAAATCCAACAAAGTTGCATTATAACTTTAAATAAATAGACTTTCTTTCTTTCTTTCTTTCTTTCTTTCTTTCTTTCTTTCTTTCTTTCTTTCTTACAGTGCAACAGGTGTAGGCCTACTGTAAATTGTACGTTATAATAAAAATACACAATTTCACATGTTATAAAAATCTAAAACATATTTGGCATTATATTCATTCTAGAGCCAATAAGCTGTATTTTAAAATGTAACTCACATCAACTTGAGTACACACATAGTTGTGTTATAAATATAACTAATGTCAGAATGATAAAATAATAGAATTTGATTTAAAAAAAACTGGGCTGATTTAATGTAATATTTACATTAATATTATAGAATGTTTTATGTATCTGTTTATTGTCCCAGTTATGGGGGAAAAAACACCTTTACTTCTTGAAGTCTATTGGATGGTCACTCACACTGTGGTTTATTTTATTACTTCAGTAAAAGTAACATGTAGGTTCTGCTTCACGCGCTCTGTTAAATTTTGGCAACTTCTCTTACAGAATATGAAAATGACTTTATCAAGGTTTAAGGCTTTTAAATCAGGTTTAATTTCCCATTGCGATTCAATACATTGTATAAGACTTTAGTGGAATTAGATTGACCTGAACAAACTATATACTCTATAAAAGCGTTTCTCTTGACGCCCTTTAACTTCAAACCAGCGCTGTGGATTCAGCACCAAGGACAGAGACCGTGCTTTTCACTGCAAGTGCTGAACTTCCGTCTCCGCCGCTGGTTCTCACACGAATCAAATATACAAACAGAATCTAATATAACTGCTTCTTAATGTATAATTATAGTTCTTCAGACTGAAGAAGTTATAAAACAAATCTTTAGTCTCTGCACGTGGGTATCATCTTAGTTTGGATTTTACTTTGACTTAAACAAAAGTGACCGGAATTTGAATTTGAATACACCCTTGATTTCCTCTGATCCCCACAGTGAATCACAGTATTTAGCAAACAATATCAATAAAACAGGGCGGCTGGTGAAAGAATCATAAGGTGGCTGACATTTTATTTCTGAGATGTGAATGAACAGTCATTTATCCTAAGAAGCAAAAGGGAAGTAAACCGGAATGAACGAGAACAGAACAGAACAGAACAGAATGTTGAGCTCGTTATTGTCACTGCTCACCTCAGTAGCTACTGTACGTCTGACAGGACGTGACGCAGCCAGGGGGCGTGTTCGCATGAATACACGTGAGGCTGATGAGAGGACCCAGAGTCAATCAGCATTAATGTACATACAGTACAATTATTTTACACGCGCTCACATGCATGCACCCACACACACACACACATATATTTGACCTTTACAAATATTCAAAGAAACGTCTTTACATCTAATGATTTTTCTTTTTCTACTTAAGAAGAGACATTTATAAATTATTATATTTTTTAAATGTTTTCTACCTCAGTTAATCGCTGTTTTCTACAAAATAAAAGCAATGTCAGTATCATGCAGTGAGAGCATTTAATGGAAGTCCAGCAGTTTGAAAATTGTATGAAACGAAAATGAAAAATGTTTAGCCTTTATTTTCTAAAATAAGACTCCTGAAGACTTTAAAATAATGGATTTAGGGATAATTTTCCTTGTGCCTAAGTTTGGAGTTTGAGGCAATAATTTCTCAATAATATTCCCTCCTCATTGCAAAAACCTTCCTTTGTATCCAGACCTCCTACAGTAAACCTGCAGAACTGATTAAAATTCTAATGGGTAAAAAAAGTACCAGACGGACGCACACACACACACACACACAGTGGAAATAGAGAGACTCGTCATTTCGTATAAAATCCACGATGGACAATAAAATTGTAGCACACAGTGTGAACTTTATTCTACACGAGCAGCTAAAGATGACGAGTTAACACACCTAAGGCTTTTTCGAATGCATGAAGTGCTGCAGGCTAATTCTTTCTAAATTATAATGTACATAAATAGTTGTAGCCATTGTGTACATTTTATTATTAAGACAATAAAAAACATATTTTATTAATAAGACTTGATAATCATCTCCCGGAAATTTCTATTATTAAAACACAAATAATATGCTTTTAGAAGACTTAAGAATAAAGCAGAAACATATTTACACCAAATAATGGGATAAATTGTTTTTTATTTATAATATATAATATATAAATAAATAAGATGGTTGATATTTTGAATAGTAAGTGTTCGTCATAAAACCAACCCTTACTGTTACTGTTGTAACCGGACCTGCAGTGCTGTCATTGTTCATTATTTGTTTCTTCAGGTCAACAAACTTTGTGTGCTTATTCATGCGGACAGGGTGTGGCTGAGAGACGTGTGGCTTATTGTCAGTAACTCCTTAAACATTGTGTGATGCATTAACAAAGGCCTGAATACACTCTGTATCTCCGCTTATAGCACCAAGTTAATGTGGTTATTGTTGATCTGAATATTATTAGGCCTATATCGTGGAGGCTATTGTACAGTGCTGGTGGTGATTAAGACGTGTTGGATGTTTTCTTGTGGATGGAGAAATTAAATTATTCTTCACCTTGTTGGATGACCTCTGGAGACCATGACAGTGGACCTAGAGGGGGCATGATACCTCACATCGGGTTCCAACAGGAACGTAGGAGATGTTTGTTTATGGTGGTGGATCCGTTTGTCACCTTTTAAAACCTTGTATCGTGACGTCTTTGTGGATCCATCATTAAGTCTCGAAATTGTTGCGCGTGTCCGTCATGTGGACCCATATCACATGTTCCGATCTGTGTGCCAATGAACATGCGTGATTCAGTGAGGGCACCGTGAGTTCCCCTCATCAGTGTGACCCCGAGGCCCCCGGGGCGGCCCTCCGCCTCCTGCGCCCCACATCTGACACTCGTGCAGCCCGACGCGCCTTCTCCTCACGCACATTTTCTCTTCCTCTGGCTTTGCTGCAGTGTCTGATGTTATTCCCGGCTTATTCCTCACGGATACGCGCACACACACACCGATATTGCTGTGCGTAAAAATGGGCTTTGTGTTCGCAATATGGTCGAGGACAGGGAGCACCACGCGCGGCTGGAGCGAGCCGGGGACAGAGGCTCCTAACCTGGACTGAGCCTGGAAGAATATGACAGTCCCGCTGGATAAAAACAAAATGATTTTGTCCCATTTAATATCGAAGCACAATCAGACTATGGGAACTGCAGTTTCTAAATAGACTGAACGTGTGAGTACACTGTATATTTATTCTAAATTCGTGTGTCCCAGTGGGTATTGAATAGAACATGTCGTTTTTAAGCAACATTTTTAGAACAATTATGAACTAAAAAAACATTGTATGTTAAGTAATCTGACTTAATTTGCTCTCAGCAACTCGTTAACATAGTAATTGTGCCAAAACAAATAATAGTTTAGAAAGATAAAAAATTACTTTATTCTTGAGCTGTATCTTTAATCTACAGCGTTTTAATGCTGCAAAGTTAAGATTCAAACGCTAAAAACATATTTTATGGAATGGAGCAATGACCATGTTTGAGATGATTACAGCGGATTGTAAAGGCCAGCTTGTCCTCCCTCAACTTTTCAGCTTGTCACCAACTAATCCAAAGTGCACAGTGACATCCAGGGAGGCTGGACTTGTTCCACTAGATCATGTCGTTGACATTTAGCCCTCCTGCTGCACTGTGCGACACATATAGGCTATATATAGGCCCGTGGTAGTTTGTCATGCTTTCAAACAATTCATGGATTAATTCACTCAACGCAGAAACAATGGGGTACGTTCCCGAAGTGGGTCGATGTAAGCTGGCATTTAAAACAACAGTGTCTGTGAGCAGCTGTATTGTTCTTTCAAGGAAACAGTGGAAGCAGCCATGACACTGTCTTTCCCCCTCAGCGTATGACTTATAATACGGTCCGTGATACAGTGTTATACATTAGATGCAGGCCATGTCAGGGTTGTTAGGGGCAGTGGGGCCTAGGTGAGCCTGTGAGTGGAGGACGGGTGGATGTGTCATCACTGCTCCTGCAGCTGGATGACTTCACCCTGCAGATGTTCCTGTTGGAGGGAAGTTCACAGGCTTTTTTTTTTATTTTTTAGAGATGATGGCGTGAATCCACATCTTCTCCATTACTGCTGTTTTTCATGCTCATGCTGATGGGTCCAGGCTATTGCACATCATTTTTTACACCACTGCCCATAGACTTCAATGCTGTTCTGATGACGTGGTTGGCATAAAAGACGCGTGCCAATGAAACCCTGTGCGTAAAAGACAACCATAAACAGGCTATTGCCTTGACTATGACGTTAACTAGAACCTGCTTCGTGCATGCGCGCGGTTACGTGTGTATATTGGAGGAGATAGAGACAGTGGGACAGGGAGAGAAGAAGAGAGAGAGCGGGAGAGGTAGAGGGAGGGAGAGGGAGAGGGAGGGAGAGAGAGGGAGAGAGAGAGAGAGAGAGAGAGAGAGAGAGAGAGAGAGAGAGAGAGAGAGAGAGAGAGAGAGAGGTGCGCATGCTGGCGGAGTGCAATGGCTCCATGTGACCACAACACCAGCTGCTCCAGCGGCGGCCCCTTTAAGAGACGTGGGTTAGTTTTTCTCTTTGGTTATCTAGCTGTATGAGTTTTGTAATATCATAAAGCTAGAGAACCGAATGTATAAACTAATTCTGCTACCATCGCGCCGGGGCTGAGCCGCCACACCGGGGACGGGCAGAGAAGGGGAGCCGCCGGAGCGGATGGATGGATGGACGCAGGCTGCGCGGAGAGAGGACCGGGAGCCCGCGGCGGCGTCCGCTGCATCGCACCGCGGAACCTTGGATGCAAAACGCTGCAGAAGAGATCCAACATGCGGATTCGTGCGTTTCTTCCACGGGGGATGCAAGGAGTGACAGCAGTTAGCAACCAGAGACAGGCTCCATTCATAGAGGGATGATGATGATGATGATGAGGAGGAGGAGGAGGAGGAGGAGGAGGGCCACTGGGTACTGGTGCCTCTGCTGTTTCTATTAATGGAACATAACCACCTCTCAGCTTAATATCTTCATATGTCAATGCTTTTCTGGTGATGGTGTAGTTACTTGGATGCTGGGAACGAGGAGGTGAGAGGAACATGGTGTGTAGCTGGAGGAGGCACCTGATTGGTCGACTCCAGGGAGTCACGTGTTCCCTCAGTAGCCCCCATATCAGCCTGCTTCTGGTCTGTGCATGCTATATATGAACAGGGGCTTAAACAGTCAAAGAAAAATGTATTTTAGCTTTAATTTGTATTTGCAAGCTGCTGCTCCTTTCCAGATTTATGCTGCTTTATTTTGTAAAAAGTTAGTGGGAGCTTTACTGCAGCAAACAGAACGAGTTTGTTCCCAGTAGGATCTGTTTTGATCATACTGTACTGAAGCTGGATGCAATGGAAAATAATCCTCCAATCCAGTGGATTCCCATGAGTTTATTTATCTGCGACTCCACTGCAAAGATCAGAATATGTCCAAGTTCATCGTAGGAAGATGTCACAGGTTACAGAGAGGAGAAAAGGGCGATATTGTGATTCAGTTCGTCATCTGGATCCTCTTAGATCCTTAGACTAGTTTGATCGATGCTCATATTAGCAGCAGCTTCAGGCCTCATGCACGTGGACGACAGAACAAATGGCTGAGACACAGATGTAGTCTATTCTTAACATTCACAGGATGATAATATAAAGCGTGTTAGGAGTTATACATAATAATGGTAGATATATTTAACTGATGCTGTCATGTTTACATACACATATTCTAGCCTACATTTCTTCAGTGTGTGTCCATTGTTGGCCCGAGCAGAGATTTTGTACGCAGCACTAAGGCCGGGTCTGCTGGGTCGTCCAGAAACCGTGGGCAGATTTTCAGGCTGGTTTTTTTGCGATGCTGTTTGGGGGCTGCTCTTCATCTCTTCTTTCCTCGCTCTACCTCTCCATCCGAGTCCGAGAGAAGCTCCTTTCCGGTGTCCTGGACTGCCTGAGTGATAGGTTGTACTCTGTGGTGGAGCCTGTTGAATTTTAAACAAGCCAGTCCTGTGTTAGCTGGTGTAGCTGCTCTGTGCGGTGGAGAAACGGCACAGAGCCTAGTGCTGCTGTTAGTACAGGCCCAGTGCTTACTGCGTCACAGAGCAGGGAAGGCTGGAGAAGGAGCTAGCTTTAGGAAATATGTCAGCTTTCCCATCAGGCTGTGCTGCATGTCATTGTGCCATATTGCTACATGTGTCATGGGCGCATGTGTGTGTGTGTGTGCCACACATGAGCAGGACAAATAACAATAGGCTGTAAACCTCAGTTGTATGAAGCTGTAATTATGATGGTATTAATATTTCCAGCTATTAATATGAGCTGTGCAGTTAAATAGAGCACAACACAAATGAATGTTTTCATTAGGAAAACACTGCAGGAGTGTCGGGATCCCCATGTCTCAGTTTTAATGTGACATCAAACAGTAAACTGTAATGTCCCATTGAGACAATAGATTTACGCAAAATCAAAAAACATTGAATATTCTGTGGGGTTTTTTTTGTCACAGTGTTGAGCCCATCAGCATAAAGGCAACTCCTGAAAATCTTCTATGATTTTAGTATAATGTGTTCCGAAATATTTTTGCAAATGCACGTCCCCATGCCGCATTAAGCCGTTTATATTACAGCACGTTCTCATAAAATTTGACAATGTCATTTGGGCCGTGCCAACACCACCCATCTTTTCCCCCAGCTGCAACAGAGAATTAATGCATTGCTGAGGGGTAATAAATGGAGGATATGGGGAAGGGCCCTTTGAGATTGAAATGCCGTCTGGCGAGTGAGTGAGGAGGCAGGCTAGACGTCGCCTTTTTCCCACATTAATATGTGTCTGTCTGGGCCCTCTCCACCATCAGGAGGAGGCCCTCAACACCAGATGGAGCCCAGTCTAGCCGGGGTCTAGCCAACCAGCACCTGCCATAAGGCTGCTGCATTACACTTCCTATTGTCTTGCTCAGTAATTTATGCATTTGTACATAAATTTGAACTACAACGGTTTCCCCGGCTCAAATGCACTCTACAGTTTCATTAGCGGAATTAACAAACAAATAAAACAAAAAGCAGGGGTAGGAATAGATAGAGTGCGACATGACGTAGGAGGAATGAGGAGAGAAGACAGGGGGAGCGGGAGAGCAGACGTGTTTTTACATGCACGCCATGCATTTCTAACCTGTCATGTCTGTAGCCTTTCCTGCGGAAGCCTAGATATGTCAGTATGTACCCCACCTCCCTCTGTTTCTTCCCTTACCACCCTCTCATTCTCTGCACTGCATTGATAATATTTCCATGGTTTAGTCCTGTGTGTTGCACAGGGCTGAGTGTTGCCTTTTGACAAAGATGTTTGAACAAAGCAGCCGCCCGACACACCGTCCCAAACACAGCAGAGCAGAGTGTTTTAGCTTCACAACCCTGCTGCATTTCCAGGCTATACCACCCTATAGATGTTATCTTGTTTGTGTCACACTTGGCCTCCAGATTGCAGAGCTCTTTGTGCACGAGTGTGTGTGTGTGTGTGCACATGTTATTGTTCATTTGTACATGTGTCTCCGTGCATGTGTTTACGTGTGTGCTTCAGCACGTTGTTATTGCACCCTTAGTGCCTCGTTTTTTTTCCCTCCACAGTTTACTATAAACACGACAACATGCTGTCGATTACAGAATAGATCTTTTTTCTACTGTGTGACATCAAGCTGCAAGGTTTTGTTTTTTTACTTTACCTCACCACTGTGCTCAGGATGCCGGCTTATGAATTGTATTTTTGCTGCTTCTGTCATTTCCAGCTTTATGTAGGAAATTACTGAATTTATGATTCAGAGTGGATGGTGGAAAGCTTTTCTTCTTTTTTTTAATAATGCTTGGAGATGCATCATTTCACATAACTGACAATGGATATTACTAAAATTGCTTTCTGATATGTAATGTACTCCTTATGTATATTACTTTTATTACTATTATTATTATTATTTTTATTGTTCAATTTTATATTTGACATAATTCATAATCCACAGTTTGGAGTCTATTTAATTCCATATCATAAAAAATCTGTACTCCAGTGTTGTCAGTGTTCTATTATAATTTACCTTCAATTTGCAATGGCCTACATAGACCTATTTTCTGAACTTAAGAATTCGGGTTTTGGTAGCCTAGCAACAGCCTCTGACCCATGTAAGAGAAAGAGAGAAAGAAAATTGGAAAGGCCGACATGCAGATGTTAAAGCCGTAAAGTAAGTCCGATTTCAGTGGATGTAATCTTTGGAGTATTTTGCGTAATTCCTTGTGTGTGTGTTTGTTTGTCTGTGTGTGTGAATGTGTGTGTGTGTGGAGGAGATGGGTTGTCATGCATGTACTGTAACTTTCTTTATGAATATTTTAGGTTACTGCAACTCTTATGTTATTTTCAAATATTACAACATGTAGTATTACCCTGTATAATGCAGGTTTTATTTTAATAACATGAAATGCACAATTATTTTAGATATTTTAAATTTAGCCATTTAGCTTGTTAATTGACTCTTTCAATATAAATTGTGAATCTTAATATTTGTCATGTAGTTTATTTAACAGGACCTGTGTCCACACAAGCCCTGAAAATAGAAAAAGTGACAAACAAAGTTCCGTTTCTAAAATGAACACATTATTTGTGATTCCAAATTTTATCAAATTTTAGTCAAGTCAAAAATGCAAAAGACCAGGATGTAAATATATACATGTAGGAATTATATCCCTTTATCAATATTTAACTTAAGGACAACATTTTTTCTCTAAACCAATGAAACATACCTTAAAGGGAACATTAGGATTTCGAGAGTGGCCCCAAAAACTTTATTGTGGTGAAATTCATATGTGCTCAGTGCTGCGGTGTAAGAGTGAATAAAGGGGCATCAGGCGCGTTGGGGGGGTGATGAGGGTTACGACCTGCTGCTGCAACGAACCCTCTCTTAACGGATTGATTTCTGTTTTTGCAGGAATGTGTGAAGTGCAGGCAGAAGCACAGTCACACACACACACACACACACACACACACACACACACACACACACATCCCATGTGTGTGAACCTGCAGGGCAACAGGTCAGCAGAGACACACACCTCTTCCTGCTCTGAAGGAACCATGAGTCAACGGCTGGGTCAGCGAGAAGCTTCATTACTCCACAGTTACAGGTGAGACTTTAAAATAACCCTCTTCAGTCGGTTTTCACACACTCACACTGCTATGCGAAGGATTTTTGTTGACGCCTGGACTTTATATGCTCTGCTTCAAAGTGATTATCCTTGAATAGATGTTATTCGTGAGGGCTGAAAAGTAACACAATTTGAAGCTTGCATTAAAAAGTTTTCCTCACCCTCTCATTCACTCGCCTCTCAATGCAACCTGAAGATGCCAGGTGACCACTGTATTGTCATCTATATTTAAACCAGTTTATTTCCCCATGCTTTTTATAAGGAAACAAGGGTTGGGAGTTGGGGGTGGTGGCTTTGGCCTTGCTTGTATGGGCATGTAGAAAGACTGATGGACTGGCAGTGTGGCTCTCCCTCACTCCTCCAATTCCCTCATTCTTTTAATTACATTTAGTAAAAGTACACAACAAGTAAAAGTATAAATAAAAGGACAAAAATGTGCTTAAGTAAAAGTACCACATTAACTTTTCTACTTGAGTAAAAGTACTTGGTTTTAGCATCCAAGTGTTGCTTAATTACCCAATGCAACAGTGTACTACATGATACTGGCTGAGTATTGGTGGAGGCCTCTCACCAGTGATGAAGGAGGCGGGGTTTAGTGTTACCAGCCCGTTCTGATTGGATCAGTGGACCAATTCTTTTATTTCCATATTATTGATTACCTTTAAATATATATATTTATATAAAACATTGTGAACATCTAACTCGTGGAGTAGAAAGTATCGATATTTGCTGATATATGTAGTGAAGTAAAGTAAAGTGCAATGATGAAAAATGTACTTTCATGTATAAAGTACAGTTACAAAGTAAATGTACTTGGTTACATCCCTCCACTGGTGAATGCGCTCTACTCTCTAATTTTCTTAGTGATTATTCTGAAGGCAGTGTCATCGTTAGCTTTTTTCAGAATGAGATACTCACCATCTCATCACTGCATGTTGTAAACTGGTATTCTTAAAGACGATTGTCTCGAGCCATCACAGCTACCACGCTGACTAGCTGGCAAAATCTAAAAGATTTTTATAGCGGTGATGGAGGTGCTGAAAAACCAGAAGCAGAAAGACTCACTCACTCTCCTCCCAGCATCCCTCTCAGTGTTGAGTGACATGACTAAAGATTAGCTTTCGCTACCCTAACAGCCGCCATAGCGGGGCTATCAAGGCCGAGGACGCCGCTCAGCTCGTGCATGTTCAACCTCCTGCGGAGAACAAAGTAAGACGGAGTGATGGAGGCAGTGTTGGGAAGTGGAAGAGAGGGAGATGAAGCCCCATCCACGGAGATTGAGGTCCGTCATCTGGGAGAAACAGTAGATGTGATTTTTTTCTTTCTGAATTTCCCTCCAGGGTTAGATGAGCGTTCTGTGACATTGGCCTAGTTCGATACCAGCACCCCCCACACCTCCAGAGAGGAGGTTGCGTTTGAGAATCAGACAAGGGAAGATCATAGGGGATTTCACAGCCTGTGGCTATCCTCCTCCATAGCGCTCGACCACCTCTTAAACCTCTTTCGCTTTGCTTCAACTCGTCGAGGGCCGCCGCTCTACTTAGTCAATATCATATCTACAAACTAGATAAATCGATGCAAACAAGCTTTGGTCGGACTTGGGCTTTAGAAGTGGAGGCATAGCTACGGGCTAAATTTGATGCAGAGACGCATCAATCCAGAAGTGACACTCCTCACGTCCTCTTTTTTTTATCCATAACAGCAATTAAGGCCTACAACACATGGGTCTGTACTCACGCCTTGTGTTGCCCTTACATCAGCCCTATATACAGTATGTGCACTTGCTACAATCGTTGGTATAGGGAGCCAGAGGATGTGTGATTTCACACGTTGGCAGCGTTGCTTGCACTGGCGAGCAGCTCTCATGTATATGGAAAGACTCGCGGAGAGGGAAGCAGTAAGCCGCTCATTTACTGTACCTCAGATCCTGTCTGTCTGCCACCTCTCTCTCTCTCTTTTATTCTCTCATACTCTCTCTCTCTTTCTCAAACACACAAACACACATACCTCAGTGTACCGTATCTCCTCCCTCCACAGCCCACCCCCCTCCACCCCCTCTCCATCCCCTATTCGGGCTCATCTCGCCATCACCTCTCCAGCTCCGCCACCCCGGAGAATCCAATTCAGCCTGCTGCTCCACACCGTCATGGCATGTTGGCCAAGGGAGATGGAGTCCTTTCAGGTTCTTGGCTTCAACCTCCCTGTTTTCTCCCCCTCCCCGTCTCTGCGCCCCTCGCCGCCTCTCAACATTTCCTCAACACGCCTGGTGTATCAGCAGGGGTGTAGCTTGACGGCCCGGTAGCACTGCTCCTGAGAGTCTCGTGTGGAGTTATTCTGCACGTTATGTGACCTTTGAAAGTTTTTGCTTTTTTTTTTTTTTTTACAAAATTGCATGTGGGAGTGTGAGTTTTTTGAGTTCACTCTCGGTGCCTTTGCTCGGTTGCACTGTCAGATTAGTGAGAGCATCGGAAACAAATGAAGCCTGCACCGTGAGTTTAAAGAGACTGATTGAAAAGTTTATCAGTAATGGGTTATATCTTTAATGGCACCCACCGCCCACCCGCGGCTTCTTCAAGTTGGCAATCTGCTTTTTAACAGCTCCCTGTTCGCTGTTTTTTTTTTTCTTTAACAGTCTTTCTGAATTTGTATGCGTAAACTGCGCAGCCTGGCTGTTCTTAAAAGTTGATTTAAAGTATAGCCCTCTGCATTATGCAGCTTGGTAGGAAATAAATCTCTTCAAATGAATACACTGGATGGAGGGAGGTTGTGAAAGGGGTTGAATGTGGGGGGGTGGACACTGAGCGTAGAGTGGTGGCGTATGTTAACATAAATTAAGTCTTTCTGCAGAGGCGCTCGGAGATGAAAACAGGGAGGAGGACGGGAAAGTGAGAAAATATAGAATTGAGCGTGAAGGATAAGAAGAGTTTTAAAAACAAGAGTTTGATTGTGTCAGTACAAACATAAGCAAATAAGTTGTGTTAACTAATTAAAATGCATTGGTGTTAGTTGCTTTATTTCAATAGCCGGTTAGCCGTGTTGTTTTTCTTCGCCTCCTTAAAGCACAAGAGGCCTTTTGGCATCTCAATGCACGCTGGCTGAATGGGCGAGGTGGCTGTATTAAAGGTTGGTGGTGGCAGTGATGGCGGGGTGACGAACAGAGCACGAGAGGGAGGGATTGTGTGGGGAGGGGGGTGTCCGCTGAAAGCCAGCAGGCTGCAGAGTGAATGGGAAACGGGGGAGGAAGGAGGGAGGGAGGGAGGGGGCATTAGCGGCAGAGGCAGGTTGGGGGTGTCGGTGGGGCGACCGCGGGGGCCTCCATTGGTTCAATGCAACGGCCGGAGCAGCTGTGAAAAGAGGTCTACCCTTTTTCCCACGCCCGACGCGACGCAGAAGCCCTGCCTCGGCTTGCCAGGGTCAAGTCACATTTCTAATATATACACCAGGCTGTGTGGACTCGCACAATGCATATGCACAACTCATTTGTTTTATGTATGCACACAGACAGACACACACACTTGTGCACACACAGCGGAGAAGACAGCCTCCCAGACAGAGACAGAGGAGGGGGCCGCTGCACAGAGAGAGACAAGAGTATTATGACACAGATTTCTATCCCATTGGCACCATTGTTCCGTCCGGGATCCTGCAAATTAACAAGGTGCAAGTGACGTGCACACACACACACACACACACACACACACACACACACACACACACACACACACACACACACACACACACACACACACACACACACACATGCACTCACACGTCTACATTTCACCACTATACCTGCCCTCTTCACAGTTTGAACTTCAGTTTTTCACTTGGTTAAAATATAGCATGAACATTTAAAATTTAGTGGAAAGTTTAAACAGCATTATGAAAATAAAATCTTCCACTTGATCGTGATTTTTTTCCCACCTTATGGTTGTTATAGTTACACTTTCATAAATATCCACAGTATTTGCTTGGACTAATATATCTTCACTGTACACACCAACAACTGTGTTGCGCACCAACCCACCCTCTGTACCCCAACCTCAGCCCCTTTCTTCTTCTTCTCCCATGTTTTACGTCTCTGCCACCATTTACAAACTATAATCATATTCCATGTGGGTGGGTGGGGGGTGTAAACGCTTTGTCCTGACAGACCCCTTCCCCTCTCCTCCACCCCCTCCTCAGTGCCAGATGCCCTGCTGTATTGTGTGGGTACTGGGGGGCAGACAGGCAGGCAGGCCCCTTCCTCGCTCTTTCTCCTTCTCTCTGTACGCACCATGATGTCACCCCACTTGTCTGTCTGTCTGTCTGTCAAGGCCGTGACAGGAACTTGAGTGTGGGAAGGAAAAAGCGTTGAGGATGGGAGGGGGGGAGGTGGTGGTGGTAGAGGTTCAAGGAGGGGTTGTGGGAGTGGGAGGGTGATTTTCTTTTTTTTTCTTTTTTGAGGAAGGGTGATTTTGGGGTTGGCTGTCTTGGCAGGAGAGTGTCTGAGAGGTCAGCGAGTGGACTTGAGCATGGAACAAGTATGCTTGTGTGTGTGTGTGTGTTGTGTAAGAAGGGTGGTGGGGGGGTGTCTCTCCTAGCAACTCTAAAGAGAGGTGGAATTTAGATGAGTCTGTTGGTCTATGTCGTCCAATAATTCAGTCCAAACTCCTCCGTTATCCTCACACAGAGCCAGAACAGAGAGAGCATAAAGAGGAGAGTGGAAACAAAAGCACCTGTTTTCACTTGGGTCGTGTCAAGTCGACAGTTAAGCACAGACGTAGTGAAGTCACATTTGAAGCAGGATTCAGGATATTATACTAAAAATAAGAGTGCAATCTGCTCTCCTTGAATGAATCTGGTAAAAAATTCTGATGTTTGTGAACCTGTGTAATAGATCGAGCCACAGCTCACTCTATGAAGTTACATTATTCAATTTTATTTTTCTTTTTATTGGGAGGTTATGTTTTCACATAAAACCTCCTCATAACCTCCTGCCAAGGAGGTTGTGTTTTCACCCCTGTGACTGTCCATGTGTTTTTGGTTGGTTTTATGTTTTGATGCAAGATGCAGTATGAGTCAGGCAAGAACCCATCACATTTTGGTGCTGATCCAGATCAGGGGGCAGATCCAGGAATATTTGTTATCACTTACTTTAACATGGTGAGACCAGGTGTGTTTTGGGACATTTTTACTAATTTACCGGGGAGAAATTCCTGGTTTCATCAGGTTTATTCAGTGGAATGATATGTGTGTGTGCAATATGGTGCAGCTTGACTGAATTGAAAGGGAAGTTCAAACTGGCTCAGGATTATGTCCTGTGGATTATAAAATGAATGTTGTTCTGATTTATATTGTGATTTACAAACTGTGCTGTAATAGTTCTCGAAAGACTGATCAAATATTCAGTAATAATCTAACCCGATATCATTTCCCCCCTAAAAAGTTCAATAATCTCATTCAAAATTTGTCATTTAATTTCTACTCTTTCACCCTCGTTTAAATAAAATCTAATGCAAATATAAGAAATTCAAAGAAATTAAATAACTCCATCACTACAAAGTAAAATAGTCACATCACACTTCTGTGATTAAAATATTGTACCGTGACCACCTTCTAAACTTATTGTGATGTCACAAATCTTTCATGAGTTTCAAAGAAACTTTCTCCTCTTAGCAGATAAATAAGAAAACATCCTTCTACGGTCAAAATTGGCACAAACATCACTTTGCAAAGACGTCCAAACTTTCAAGTGAAGTACAAATAGGGTAAATAAAGCAAACGCCCTTGGATCACATGGAACACAAAAATCTAATATCACACAATTGGGCAGCATGATGCCGGCTTAGATTTTTTCAGTGCAAACAAGCAAAGTCAGCATAATGACGGCTCTAATTACTGACAAAATGGCGGGATCTCTGTTGAAAAGATGCTTCACACAATTATCTAGTTTATTATCATTTGTTTCAAGGCTCATAGAGGCATCTAACATGATCTAACATCTGAAAATCATCTGAACAAATTTAAAACTTGTGTTATCATTTTTCAAAATAAGTCTGAACAACAAGGCCTCTTTTCTGATCCCTGAAATGACTTCATGCAGAATGAACATTTTCATCTGACAGTAGTAACAGCAAACACACACACACAGACACACACACACACACACACACACACACACACACACACACACACACACACACACACACACACACACACACACACACACACACACACACACACACACACACACACAGCTTCCTCTTTCAACTGGTAAACATTTACTAGGACACAGACACATGACTTTGTCATTCATCCTCTCTCTGTCTGGACTCCCGCCTTTGTATCTCTTCCACCTCTTGGCTCTTCCCATCTCTTGTTTTAATGCGTTCTCCCTCTGTGTGTCTCTTTTCTCTCTCTGGCTGTGTGAAGAGGTAATAGTATTGGGAGACAATGGGAAAGACTCACTTAATTAGCTGGATGAGAAGATGCATTGTGGCAATTACTGAGCACAAAGGGAGGGGAGAGTATGGGGCTCTGTAATGTGCTGCTGTGTGTATTTGCCTGCATGGCCGTCTTGTAGCCTGCAGGACAGGCAGGCCTTTATAGTGGAGAGTGAAAGCAGTAACAGACAGGATGTACTCCACATATAGAGCCATTTCCAGTCCTTTTACACACAGGGACAATGGCCACTACAGTCTCTTAAAGGCTGGAACTGCAGAAAGCATATTCTCTCTGCAGATGGATTATAGAGGGTAGAAATTACAGGTCTGGTGGTTTCGTGCAAAGTAACTTTTCTGTACGTACGTATGTACGTCTTTGTGTAGTTTTGTTGCACTTGCTAATAAGCCATTGTTTGTTAAGGTTTTATTAATCCTAACTAATGACTTATATCATAATATTAATCAGTATTTATCATCATGTAATACTAAAAACAGCTTGAATGCAGCTATCACTTCATAGGCAATGGGGAAAATCACATGTTCAAAAAGTCCCTCTCTCACTCAGCAACTGTCTAATCATAGCTTAGCAACAGTAACTAAATCAGGCCTGTGGAGCTTGGAATTTCTCCGTGTTGAAGCAGTGAGCGCGACGCTGAGATAAGAGCAATACAATACATTTAAAAGAAATAATGAATTAAATGATGAGTTATAAGCTTGATGATAAAATTAAAGAATTTAAAGAAAGTAAAAAAAGTTTTTCCTGGATCTGCCCCATGATCCGGATCTGCACCAAAATTTCAAGGGTTCGTTCATGCCCGACTAAATGCTTACAAGACAACCAACCAACCACCAACAAATGGACAGGGGTGAAAACATAAACCTCCTTGGTGGCGGTAATAAGCTGCGGACAACGTTTTCAAGCAACTCACAGATCAAACTGAAGCTCTACAAAAAACAACAACTGTATTACCAGGTTGTGAAAAGTCACTGGCTGGTGTTATTGCTCCTCCAGCATCACTTGCTGCGTCTTTTAAATGTGACAAATGATTTGTCAACCACTTTCCTTCTTGCAGAGGGCTGCAGTTTACTTGGCAACCCAAAGTTACTCTTATTAATGGCCTATACTGATCAATAAAGCTTAAGTAACTGAGAGCATCGGCACTTTTAAAGTCTTTATATAAATCATGGCTTCTAAGAAACAAGCGTGTTGGCTAACACGGGGACAAATTTTCTAATTTCCTCCATCTGTCCTCCTCATGTCTATTTTTGATTGTCCTGTTGCTGTGTACCACTCCGTGGACGTGCTACTTTCTATTTTTATTGCTTGGTGCCACTAGTGTATGTGTGTGTGTGTGTGTGTGTGTGTGTGTGTGTGCGCGATGCGGAGTTGGGTCTGGCAAGGAGCATCCTCCTCTAGTGGAGTGGCCTGAGGGGATTTCTTTCATGAAGTCAGATAACATCCAGATGACCCCCTCTTCCCTTTTTTATAAGAGTTCTTTAACCTTGATAAATGAAGTAGAGGCGGGAAGGAGCGAGGGAGGAAAAAGTTGTAGGGCTGTGTTTGGGGGATGAGGGTGTGATGCAGGGAGTAGATAGATAGATAGATAGAGAGAGAAGGGATAGAGCGGGAGAGACACCAATTCCCCGGCCGGCTTGCTCTCAGGATCAATAACGTTCGGAGAGCTGCTGAGCGCTCCTGTCTGGCAGCTCTACCATAGGGGATGGAAGGAACGGAGAAAGGGAGGGAGAGGGGGAGCAAGAAAAGGAGTGTTGACAAAGCCTCTCTATCTCCTTTTGTCACCCCTTTGCAAAGAGAGGGAATGCAGTCAGATGGCAATGTATAGATGGAAGGATAAACGGAGAGGCTTGGACCAACACACATATCCAGCTGCACCGTGCCACCCACCTGCCAGCCTGGGAGCAAAACACACACACACACACACACACACACACACACACACACACACACACACACACACACACACACACACACACACACACACACACACACACACACACACACACTCTGAGGTCTCCTTTTACGCAGCCACAAGGTTACAGAGTGTCGATACAAACGCGCACAACCCTCCGACAAATGGGATTTGGCATGTTCAATCAACAGTGCTGCCAAATCCCTGTTGTTAAGTGTTGCAGAGCCATATCTGTCTGCAGCGGGCCTGAGCTATGCTCCCCCGCTAACTGTCCCCTAAATATCCTCTATTCAAGTCCTCAGTAATAGAATTATCGCCTGCGTTCGTCATTGGATTTGAATAGGTGCGTGTGCCGAGGCATAAATAGGGAACAGAGTTTTCAAGTTGTGCACCTGTTAAAAAAAAAAGGCTGCGATTGACTCCCCCACTCGAGGTCATGGACACCACGGCTCTCTTCTCCTTCTCTTTCTTCCTCTTACTCCCCCGGCCTTTTTCCTGTTCTCCGTCAGGCCTGATCCTTTCATCTTCTCTCCCCTAATCCTGTGCGGGTGAAGCCTCTCTCCTCACCCCTCCTCTGCTTCCCATTGCTCTTTTTACAACTCCATGCCTCTTCTTATTTCAGCGTATCCCTCTGCTCCTTGTGCCACTTTTTTTCTCCTCCTCCCCTCTTTTTAGTCCTTATCCCCCCTTTTATCACCTCATCCTTTACCTCTCCCCAGCCTCTCTCTCTCTCTCTCTCTCTCTCTCTCTCTCTCTCTCTTTCTCTCTGCTCTCTCGCTCTCTCTCTCTCTCTCTCTCTCGCTCTCTCTCTCTCTCTCTCTCTCTCTCTCTCTCTCTCTCTCTCTCTCTGTCTTCTCCATCACCCTTTCCTGCTCCTGTCTCACTTGCCCCAGCCCTTAATTAAGTTTGTGATCAGTTGACTGCCCCTATCATTGGTAGAGAGCAGGTTGGTCCTCCCTTCTCAGGAGGGGGGCACATTGTCTGTGCTGGTTGACCGGTGTAATCCCCCCACCAGGGACAAAGGGCAGTACCCTCGCTGCCTCAGCCACCCCCGAACGGCATTAGCTCCATGACGAGAGCCGTGCCCTGGCCTGCCCCGGCCTGCCTGACAACCCAGCATCACACCACCGGCCCTTTCCTTATCTCAGGAGGTCAGTTTGACTCCAGACTGCTGAGAGTGAGTTCCGAGGACTATGTAGGGCTGCAAGTGCGTATATATGCATGTTAGTGTCTCCTTTAACCTGAGTTTAGATTAGATGTACCCATGCTGGATGCTTAGCGTTCTGCTTTTCGACATCAAAGAATCATGGTCCACACATATGAAGTTGTTTTTGCTGGAACCCGAGAATTAATGTGATCTCTTGATTCATGTTACTACACTCAAATACACACACTCCTACATGCACACACAGAGGCACATCTGTCGCAACAATATCACACCGTCCTACTGTAAACCTCCTCACAACCCCACATACCTCTCCGCTTTCTCTCTCACACATGCAGGGAAAGAGTACGGTTGCCATGGAAACGGCTGGTCAGAGTTTACCAGAGGGGAAACAAACAAAGTGTTCATGAGAGCAGGTTGAAGGAGCAGTGATACCTCTGCGTGTGCAAATGCGGGCTGTGTCACATGTAATATGAATCAGTGTATCCTGCATCCTTATATATCTTTTTCACTCTTGCTGCCTCATTGTAGATCACGGATCTGCTATCCTTTGCAGTGCCGTCATAAAATGTCTGAAGTCACCGCAGCTTCAAAAAGGAATTCAATGTGATGTCTGTGATGCAATACGACAGCATTATCAAGTTCATGCTGCTTTGCAACTTATGCTTATCATAATCAATTAATCTAGTGATTATTTTCTAAGTAAATCTATTAATATTTTTTTCTACATACACTCAACAGTTAAAAATGCCCGTCACAATTTCCTGGATTCCAGAAGAAGGCCATTAAAGATCCCAAACCCCAAAATACCCTTCAACTAAATGGAGAGATCTCTTTCTTTCTTTATTTCCTGTCTGTCTGTCGATTTTCTGAAGAATCCCTCACCGGATCAACTTCAAACGTGCGCTGTCACGGACCAGAGGAAGTGCAGTTCCAACTGTGAGGTGTTTTTCGACCAGTGGTTCTCTAGAAAATAAAAAAATGCAAACTCAAAATCATCTTTATTAACCCCACACAACCATATGACTGACGGAGAGTTTGACCGGAACTGGACCCATCATCTTCATCAGGCTGTGTTTGTAACAATGGCTCGCAGTGATGGAGGAGAAAAACACGGTTAATTATCACATCACAGACTTAAACAAAAGAATGTTTGGCCTGTTAACAACTTAGATGATGAATCCATTATGACAATAGTAAATTTCCTATTGATCAAGTTTCAATTTTCTACAGTTACGACTGTACTACACAGCCACTATGCTTCCTCTCTGGTATATTTCAGTCGACCGATGTGTCTGTTATCATAATAAGTCTGTAGCAGTTGTGGTTATGAATTTAAATCCAGCATTGCATGTTTCTTTAAAGGTAAAGTCTATTGATAAAACAATAGTAAAACATCATATGTGTATGGAGAAAGTAGGGAGACAGTTTTCTCAATGCACCAAAACAGAAAATATTCACATAACAGTAACTGTATTGATGGAAAGGAACACTGGCGCACATTTTCTTGTGCAAGTTTTCTGAAAATCCGATATGATTTGTTTTACATTAATATGGGGAAGTCCTCCTCTCCTCTCCTCTCCTCTCCTCTCTGGGAAACTGGGTCTTGTGGTATCTTGATGTCGAATCATCTACGTCATAAAAAGCAGCAGCCTCCACAGCTATTTTTTTTTACATCCCTCTTTCTCCAGTCTTCCCCGGTCTCCATCTTTTAGTGGCATATGAGTAAAAGGCATCTAAAGCACCATGCAAACCTGCCTCGTTTTTCCCCATAAAAAGCCAGAATGCCGTCCTCTCCCTTTCCTGCCTCTTCAGCCCTGCACTCGGCTGCTTGAGTAACATTTATGTTGTTCATATTATTCATCTCTTTAAGTCTCAGTTTCTCTTTTTACTTCCCCCCTGAAACAAACAAGTCCAATGTCATGGGGCAAGAATACCCCCAACGCCACTGCCTCTGCCAGCCCTCCCCGCCTCCTCCCCCCCCCCCCCCCCCCCCGTCTCCCCTCGTTCAGCAGTGACAGATAGACAAACGTGTACTTTTCTCTCTTTCTTTGCCTTTCACCTCTCAAACCTCCCTCCATCCATCCCGCTGGACGGGGCACAATGCAGGCGCTCTGTCCTGCGGCAGGGAGAATGCTGCCCTGAACTAACAATATCGCCAAGGCCCGCCTGAATGCCACCGAGTCCCATTGTGCTCTGTCAGAGGGGAGTTAACACCCATGTCTGAGCCCAATGAATAGTATTATTGTGTCTGAGACATGCACCGCACCCCCGGTCCCCATCCATGTCCTCCTAACTCAACTTTACCCCCCACCCACCCCTTCCAAACTTGCTTCTCTTGTCCCAACAGTGTAACCCCTCTACACACACACACACACACACACACACACACACACACACACACACACACACACACACACCACTCTCACCCCTCTCTCACTCTTTATTTAACAGACAGCTCTTACTTCCAAAGCCTTGCCGGCCCACCAACTCTAAACCGCTGCACTTTACTTCTCTATCCCCCTGGCAGTCGGCCCGTGGGTTTTAGTCTCTTTTTCAGAGGGCTGGAGAGAGCTGGATTCATCGGCTGTCAGAGCCGCTCCGCGGCGGCTGTGGCGAGGAAGGACGTTTTTTGGGGAGATTGTGCAGTTGGCGCGGTGCAATGTGGGGCGGTGGGGGTTGAATTTGGCCATGGCCCTTTCTCTGTTGAGGAACACAATGGGACCATGAAACCTCAAAGAAATGCCACGCTCGCCCCCCCCCCACAACTTCTTATTATCATAAGAACGGGGCTGCTGAGCCCATTTGAATAATTCGAGATGATACAAAAGCTGAGATGTTTTCTTTGACAAAGTTTCTATAGAGCACCACTGGTCTGGCCAAAACATTTCCATTCCTTCACACTGCTGCGAAGGGTGATGGAAGGGTAGTTTGAAACATCCCGTCAGTTTTAAACGTTGCTTTCTTTATTTATGACCATAAGGGGCAAAATACATATAAAACTCTGTACGCCTGTGCTGCTAAGGGAGAGCAATAGAGAGCGTTTCCCTGTAAATATTTTTAATGAATTCTGTTGACGCAGTGGTGATTTTTATAATGGGCCCACTCACGCTATATTTTGCCATCTGCAGCACATCAGAATCTAATAGCTGAGAGTACCTTTGGCAGGCAGTATCTCTCTGCCTGACACACTTAACTCTCAGGCCTCCAATCCCTGCAGTTTCTGCTCTCGGAGGTTAGTAGGTTCATATTACTGAGGGAGGATGCCAGAATCCTCACCCCTGACTCCTCGCTGATCAAAGAGCAGGACTGACATTCAGAGTGCGTGAAATTCTGAAAGTTGAGATTAACTTGTTTTTCTCTGTCTCTGTGTCTGTTTGTGTGCAGCAGGAAGAAGAAGAAGAAGAAGAGGAGGAGGCAGTGGAGGAGGAAGAAGAGAAGCAGAGTGGGTGGAAGGATGGAAGGAGAGAAGGATAGAAGCAGTTCGAGGAGGTGGTTCGAAGCGGGTGAACCCAGAGCAGGTGAACGCAGCTGCGGATCGCCATGGGCTCTCTGGCTGCCTTCCTCCCGTGGCCCCAGCGCTGCATACAGGGGTCCCGGGGAGACGGCAGGGGCCAGCCAAAGCTGCGGCAGAGTGGGCATGCTAGGCCATCCGAGCCAGGAGAGAGGCAGGTGAGGCGGGTGAGCCGAGCTCTCATCCCCGCCGGCTAGGAGCCTCCACGGCAGAGCGGAGCAGCAGAAATCAATACAGAGGAGAGAGGCTAGCAGAGGTTGCCCAGCACCGCCTGCAGGCCTCGGAGCCAAGGGACCAACCACCACCACTGCTCCCAGCTCCTCTCTCCATTTCTCTTTCTATCTTCCTCCAACAGTCTCAGCATCAGCCAGGGCCAGGGCCCTAACCTTATAACCGCCCCACACGCAGTGTGTGTGTGTCAGTGTGCGCACATGTGTGTGTGAAGCATAGAGAAAAAGGCAGAGGGAAGAGACAGAGAGAGAGAGTCTTTGTGTGTGGTTCCGCCGGAGGGGTTTCTGCTGCGTCCAACACCACTTGATAAAACTTTGTCAGGAAGACATGGAGACAGTGAGGAAGGGAGAGAAATGGAAGAAAAATAAGCATGTCGACAGCACGTTGAAGCTCTTTTCTTCCTGCTCCCTCCTTCCTATTACTCATTCCACCTTAACTGTTTGAGTAAGGATCCATCTGAGACGCTAGCACAGGACATTTCTGCTCAGTCCCACTTTCAAGCACATATCGCACTCAACGTTTCGCAAGATCTCCTGAGCCGGGATGAAAGGACAATTTGAACTTTTTCTCTCATTCACTGTATCAGACACCGCCTGTCTTTTCACCTTAGATTTTCTCACCCTCACTACAGCAGCTCCCATCAGAGGATATGGCAGGGCAGTATTGATCTATAAGGTGGGAGAGAGGAAGGTGGGCCCGGGCTTTCAGACCTCTCTCTCTCTATGTGTGTGTGTGTGTGTGGAAATAGCACCTGAAGTCCACTTACTGCTGTGCAGCAAGGATCCAATGGCAGCACAAGTGAAAGGCTGCTAATTGAATGAGAGATAAAAAGTACAGTGGTTGCACCTCCTCCTCATCCTCCTCTTCAGTTTTTCCATTTGACTTTTTTACAACAATCCTTCTCCTCACAAAGAAACTTGCCCTTTAGATGTTTTAACCAAAACTGCTGGTGACTCAAGAAAATTGGCCAAATCCTCAGAAATGTGTGGAGGTGAGAGCCTCCAAAGAAAACAGAGGAGAAGCAGTTTCTTTTATGCACCGACCCCCCTGAAACTAAAGTTCCTGCCGGAAGACGTGTTTGTGGACTTGGACGGACATGAGAGGCCAGACGGACGAACACAACGGGACTGATACCTCTTGGTGAGTGCAATATCCTCATTTAATCCTTCATTTTGAAATGAATAAAACTGACTTCATGATCAATCTGATCAATTATAAACAATAAACAGGGAATAAGAGATAGGAGAACTCTTCCCCCTCCAGTGTTACGATATGATACCATCTCGGCGTTTTCAAAGCGAACACACGCACACATTGTGTTGTGGTTGATCTCCGTCGCCAGAGCTCCGGTCTGTGATCACACTGTCACTGACGGTTGGAGGAGTTGGTTGTTGTTGCGTGTACCAGGGAGGGTATTAAAGCGCGATTACCTCCTCGCCTGCCAATCTTCCTGGCACACAGAGAGAGAAAGAGAGAGAGACTGGCGCCCCTCTACACACGCCTCAGCCTGGCAGCGACCCGAGCTTACAAAATGGCCGAATCCTGTCTGCCAGCTGTCTCCCTCAGCCAAGATGGCGCTCGGTCGCTTTCTTTTTTATGCCCGCTGTTTGCCATCTGCCCTCTAATTGTTAACGGCTATGCAAATATCGTGTAATTGCATTTGCATATGCTTGATACCTAACCCCTCCCCCTTGGTTGTAAATAATAGCGCGAGCGTACAAGAGAAAAAAGAAAAACAGAAAAGGAAACAGAAACCCTGCACGGTTGCTGATTGTATACACAGCAGGAACAATTAGCGAATGAATGTTGGCCTCCTCTTTACTTCTCTTTAAGCTCACCTTATTCTGTATGCAAATCACCGATGCTGTTCACTCGCTTTTGATGCTAGCTGAAAAAAAACAAAAAAAACGGAGCGTCACCTCGTCTCTCTGGCAGCGTTCATTTTGGAGACGCTGGTGTGTCTTCTCATTGTGCCATATGTGACATCTGTGGTTGGCTGCGTTACCCGGGCACCCTGCCTCCTCTGACAGGCAAAGCCCACACTGTAAAGGGGAGCAGGAGCGAGGGAGCGGCATAACATAATGACCTCATTAGCATGCTCAGCACTCCCCGCTATAGGCCCTGGTGCGCTGCTGCGCCGTGGGACCCACCGGTGTACGCCCTTCTCACAGCACTCAGCATGCAACATTGTGTTCTCCCCACACAATGCAGTGCTTCATACAGGCTTTATTACGCCTTGTCAAAGCACAGGGGGATCAGGGGTATCAGTGCAGGAGCAGCAGGGTACGGGCTGTGTACGTGGAACAGGAGATGTATCGGTGCTTTATGGTCTTAATGTGGTGTTAGTCGTGTTGATGGATCCACTGTTGCTACTGTTGTGCACTGACATGTGTGTGGTTATGTTTGCGTGTGGGTGTGTCCAGGCGCTACAGTTGTGTGTGTGTGTGTGTTTGTGCAAGTGTCCGTTTCATGGTGAACTCCTGCGGCATTCGTGGCTGCTTTCACCCGTCAGTGCTAATTATTGCCGAGTGTTTTGGTGAAGTGTCTGTGTCTTGGAGAAACGCTACCGTCCACTGTGAATACTCACTGTGTGGCAGCTGTTGTCAATCTGGAGCGGGGCAGCATTGAACTTCACAGCAAGGATGAGGATGATACACACACACACACAAAACACACATGCACATACGTTCCCTCAGGAAGAACCCGTCACAGATGACCATAACAACATGTTAACTTTATATTACATATTATATATTATTATTTTATAAAACACAAAGCCCTGGTCAACCTGGTATTACCATCCTCTATAATCCCATTTACAAGTGTCCGGCAATTTATGTCAGTCCAGTGAAAAGTTCACATACATACTTTTTAGTTTATAAAGACTAAACAGTTTTTTTTTTAACTGAATACACTTCACGTGCTTAGTCTGCTGGAAATTTAAAGAGGACTGTTTGATTTACCTCTGTGTTCTCCAGGTAAACCAAACTACACAAGATGTGTTACACACATCATGTCCGAGATTCGGACATGATTTGAGAACCAACTGATGATGAACGAATACGTCTCCTGTCAGTTGTGTAGGAGGTCCTACGTTTACGCTGCTAAAAGAATTATTATGTTATACCTCTTTTACAGCTGAATCGGTGTTATTTAAACATAATTTGAAGTAAATGCAGTGTATCCATTCCCATTGCTGACAAAAGCCAGATGTTAGCGGGTGTGAGTGGGGTTTTTGACTAATGGAAAGGGGCTTTCGACTGAGTACGTCTCCTCACTACCTCCTTGAGTAGGAGGTCCTTCAATATGACCCAGGAAAACATTTAAGTTTATGCTACTAAAAGAATGAGGCCATACTGTTTGCGGCCCAGACCACCTCTGAATGAAGTCTGAATGATCAAATCGCAATGTTCTACCTCTTTTACACCACAATTCGCTGGTATACACAGGTTTCTTTAAACATGGGTAAACCTCCTTAAAAAAGGGGATTGATTCTTTGCCTTTCTGTTTTTTGTCGCACTCTGAGTCACGTTCAACGACACAAACGCGCCTGCCACCAACATGTCGTAAACCACCGTGCCGTAAGCGGGAAAACACAACACGACAGAAGAAAGCCCCATGGAGACCAGTGATAATGTTACGGGTGCACTTTTATATCTTTTACTTTTACTTTCAATCTCAGCAGCGACTGAACAATTTTAGATCTCGGAACATTCACACCTGAACTCAGAGCTTGCAGCTTGAAACTTGCAGCAAAACACATTATTTCCCACATTTTAAGGAGGAATTACCGCTTACATGTTTTATTTTTCATTTTTAAAACGTTTCATATTGTACGGTTTCATACAGGCTATATTTTCTCCTTTGTAAATCTCGTGAGATATTGTGGCGTAAAATGATCAGTTAAAGTTTAGTGTTAAACCTTTGCTGTCATTCACTCATCTGAACCAGGCTGGTCTCCCCCCCCCCCCTGTTATCGTCTTCTCAGGCAGTTTTAATCAGGCCCCTCCGTCTAATCAGCGCACTCTGACACTGATGAAGCTGAGGTGCAGCTAAACAGGTTAGAGCCCACACTGGCTGTAGTCAGGCGGGAGGAGCTGCAGGCTACTGTATCCCTTTGTGGGGGGAAATGGATAGAACACAGACAGGCACATATATAGGCATCAGTAATTCAAGGAGCTAGATTGGATCGATTTATCCATTTATTTGTGTGCGTTTTATTTAGCTGGATTTCTCCAGGTTAATAAATCTTGTGGAAAAAGGGATCTGCTTTATGGCGAGAATCTGATTTTATATTCTTTAAACCTGTCATATGAAGTTGAATGTGATGTGGAAGTGTGTGAGAGCAATACAGGAGGGGGTTGGGGTTCCTCTTGGTGGAGGGATGGAGGACCCGTCCAGGATGTGTTCAGTTTTTATAAAGAGTAGTTTATCTGAATCACGGGGAGCAAGGGTGGGGCCGTTCTATTTCTTTTATTTGCATATTCAAAACAACAAAGAGGAGAACGTTGTTTTATGAAGCGCCAGATGAACATAAAATCCAATCACGTATGCTTGTCATGTATGTGTTCGTGCACATTTACTGTGAGTGCTCTCAAGGTAATCCATACCACAGGCGCATGAATGTGTCCATTCACACTGACTCACAAGGAAAAAGGAACACGGCCCCTAACATTATATCCTGCAGAAAGCTTTTATGCTAATGACGGCTGCAGCCATGTGTTTTACTGTGCTGCTGCATACGTGCTTTCATTACATATGTGCCGGACATTTACATCATGTAACATTTGTGGGGCTGTCTATATAAGGAAAATTTATTAAAATTTAGTTAAAAACATAAAGTGGATGTAACCCCAACCATGCAAATCGGACAGTTTTATTATATGAACCTGGTAATTTGGGGTTTATTTCTGTGATTGTCGTCCGGTCTGCTGCAGCTTTTCTCATTCTGACTGCCCACTGCTTTTGTGTTTGCTTAGCTATTGATTGAAACTGTTCCACCCACTGAAGTAATAGTTGCTGAAAGCATTTACAGCCATGCTCAATTCATCCTCGCCCGGTCCACGTGTCTCTTTCTCTCCCTTGTTACCGCACCAGCGACCTGCTCTCTCTCAAACCACCTCATCAGTGAAACTGAAATAGACATTTAAAATAGAAGCGTGTTGATATCTTTCAAATATTTCCCAAAGGGTAAATCTGTATTTTTTTCATTCACCTTTCTCAGGTATTTTCAGCATTTGAACACACTCTTTACAATGCGGCCCGTATTTAATTTTAAGCTCCTTGTCGGCACATGATTTTTCCGCACAACATAATCGCTATATATATGTATGTATGGGGTATGTATATCCAACACATTTGTTTTAATACTTTCTATTATTTATTACAATGAGAGATGTTATTTGTTAAAAATTAAGTCATTTAATATTCCTGTTCAGTTATATCCAGTAATAATCGGAATCATGATAATTAAGGGTTGGCAGCCTTTTCAGCACAAGCCCTTCCTCTTCTCCTGCATTCGACAAGAACTATTTTATTTTTTCAGACCCAAAATAAATTCATTTCACTGATGCTCAAGCACATCCCCTATGTGAAACCGTCCTCCTTAGGAAGTAATTCCTGAGTCAAGTGTCGCTGCTGCTGCTGCTGCTTCCTCAGCGCTGCAACACTGAGCCCCAAGTCTGATTATAGACTCAGGGAAAAACAGTCAGGCATTTATCCAAGTCACTGATTATGTCATTTCAACATGCTGCAAACACTCAGACAGGCCAGACAGCTCTGAGGGGAGAATTATGAAGCTGGAGTGGAATGGAGGCTGTATGAAAAGGAAATGAAAATGGAGTAGTGCTGTATGTGTGATTAAACTGCCTGCTCGCCAGCAAAAGGCCACGCTGGTGTAGCACAGGCCTGAGATTTGGCCGTAATGAAAATGTGAAGGTGGAGGGGTTTGAACCCCCATAATGGCGTTTACGAGCGTGCGCGCACACACACACACACCCATACACGTACATTATACAGTGCATGTATGTGCTCAGGCCGAATGGTTTATACGAGGGAGCCATTGAGAGGGGCTGCAGATGCAATTTGTGTCGCAAAGCGGAGAGGGATATCACTGTGTGCGAAGGAAAAGCTTCCTGAATTAAAAAAATAAAACATTCAGATTAATGTGCAGCGGGTACGTCGATATAAAATCACAGAAAATCCTGCTCGGAAATTGTCGTTGCCCTTAGAAACAGATGAGACGGGAACATGGCGGCCACATAAATATTAAAGTGCGCCATTCAGATGAAGAGACGGCATCCCAGTCGCGAGGCGTGGGAACGGGCTGCGTGATTAGGGGATGAGGGGTCCGCAGGGTGGAGGGGGTTGCTGCTCACGGCTAGACGGCCCAGCTGCACTGACTTCCATTCAGAAACAGGTTAGGATGGACCCCAGGGGTCAAGGTCAGGGGTGTGTGGGGGGTGGTAGGGGAGGTATCAGTGCAGGGAGCAGAGCTGTGGTGTGTGTGTGTGTGTGTGTGTGTGTGTGTGTGTGTGTGTGTGTGTGTGTGTGTGTGTGTGTGTGTGTGTGTGTGTGTGTGTGTGTGTGTGTGTGTGTGTGTGTGCCATTTCTATGATGTTCATACCCGACTGGCTGGCTGACTGGTCTGTAAGCTGCCTCTGTGTTTGCTTATGTTATAAGCTGCTTCTTATTGCTTTGCTCCGGGGACAACTTCAGCAGAGAAGCAAGGGGAACCCAACCCCCCCCCCCCCCACCACCATCACCACCTTCAGTCAGCCTCTGGCCAGACTCCAGCCGGCCCTGAGCCAAATCAAGGCAGAAATCAGTCCTGCAGCCCAGTCAGCCCCCTGGTCAAACAACCCCCCATCCAAACACATGCAGCAAACCCAGTCAGACACTTGACAGACACCCCACCCACCCACACACACACACACATGCACGCACACCCGTCTGTCTCAGTCTGCTGCTTCCTGTAATTTAACATGTCGGCTCAGGGTTCATCGTATGTGCACATTCACCACGTTGACAAATGTGTGTCACTCGTCACATGCGCCTGTTTCAAAACGCTTCAGCTGCCCGTGAAAAAACATTTTAAATCATCACATGAAAAAATTCTGATTTAAATTCCGCTCTTAGTCGGAGCCATTTGCTAATTTCACAAATGTTTTCCACCACATTTTCTTGATGAAGCCGTCGGGTCAATATAGCAATCCTTTTTATTTGGTCACTTTACATTGGTGCCATTTCATCAGTCCATCTGGGAGGCGCATGCATGAGCTTGCGGCACGCTGAAATAAACAGTGTATAAGCCCTTTAAGAGGAGGGACTGCAGGGACACGAGGAGAAGAGGAAGGGAGAGGAAGGAGATGAGGAAAAGAGAGAGGGAGAGGAGGAGAAGAGGGGAGAAATGGTGGAGAGTATCCGAGGCACAAGCTGTAACCCACCCTGCGGTAGCCTGCTCCCATTCTTCATCGGGGACTTATGCTTCATTAGACTGTCTGAAAGGAAGACCCGCTTTCCCTCATCACCTCAATAGACTAGTCCCCCTTCTCTTCCACAGCCTGGAGGGTCCTCCTACAAAAAAAAAACCCCGCCTCCCTCGCCCCCCGTGTTTGCCTCCTCATTGCTGCTCCCCGTCTCCTAATCGTCTCAACTCGCACTGAAATCAAGCTTAGTAACGGCAGTTTTGTGAGCCCCTCTGGTGGCCCCCCCACCACCACCACCACCACACCCACTCCACCTCCCCCGTCCCCCTTCCTCGGCGCATTCACTCACCTTGGTCAGGCACACCACCCACCCACTGCTTAAATCCCTATCAGCATGTCAAGTAAATGTCTGCCCAGCTGGGGTTGACACACATATACGCACAGCCACACACGCCCATGCTGAAATATAAATGCACTGCACACACAATCTTTTGCTTGCTTCTGGGGTTTAGCCTTCCTCCCCGCTGACCCCTTTCACCCATGTTTTGCTCTCTCTCTCTCTCTCTCTCCCCTTCTCGCTGCCTCTCGTTCCCCCTCTGCCTCTCCTCGGGCGTCAATCTGACAGGATGGTTTGGTGAGCTGACTGTATCTGCAAGAGGTTTATCACAGGGGGCCTCTGTTGCCTATCTGGTTTTTCATTTTTCAAAATTAAAGTGCTTTCTTCCCCCCCCAAAAAAAGCTGCACTCTCTACCTCTGGGTCAGGCTCATGCACCTTTACAGTGCCGTGTATTCATATTAAAAGGTTAGCAGGAATCCCATCCTCTAAATTTGTTACAGTAGAATCTGGTCGGTTTATCATCAAATGCAATCTGCAGCTGGAATTTCTGTGTGCTCAGAAATAAGGTCTCATATCTGCAGTATTTTTGAAGTCACTCAACTACCAAATATCCTTGCAGGGTTTTTTTTTTTTCTAAAGAGGAGGCAAAAAAACCCCAAATCACCCAGAAACAAGTTTTTGCTTTTACCTCAATGGTTTTTAAGAAAAATTACGATATCCTTGAGTTCTTTTCCGCTATCTTCCACAGGTACAACCTCCTATCACTGAGATGTTTTTATTTTACGATAAGGGTAAGATTACATTGTGATTAAGATTTTACATCCAGATATCGGATTTACGTTTATCTCCCCAGTGTTTGCGAATCTTCTATTTTTCACCGAAACTGTCACCAACATATTTTGGATCTAATCTACCAGCCTGAGTCTCATGAGTTGTAAAGATTATACGAGTAATTTGTGTTCATTTTGCGGCGTTACGTTTCTCTCCTCTGCATTCTTCCCCTGCATGTGTCTCATAAACTGCTGATAACATTAAAAACACAGGGACACAGGGAAAACTGCAGCTCCCAGCAGACTTTCAAAAAACACACACAGCTCCCCCTGTTTCTGTTTCTTCTCAGAACAAAGTGACCACTTTTTTTTTGGGGGGGGGGGATAGACAATGATGACCGTGGTCTATTCTCAGCAGCAGCTCGGTCAACGCAGCAGCACAATCTTTATGTAAATGTATTCAGATGCATCCTCCGCCCCGTAAGGCCATCATCTCTGCTGGATGGCAGTGGAGGCTGTTCAGTCACATTTTCCCCCTGTTGCAGACCAGCAGGTTGGAAAAACGTTCTGCACGGCGAGGCGGACCCATGCCAACGCAGCCGAGAACCCCCTATTTAAATCCTACGTTCATATTGGGGCTGTAATCTACCTATGTGCGATTTCCTGCCTTTAGGCGTGTGTGTACCCCCCCTATGCCATTTAGCTTTTTCATCAGGCGCGCAGCAGACAGCAATAGAATAGCGAGGATGGGGTCCTTGCTGCATGTGCACGGCGAGATGGGAAGGGGAGGGGAGTGAGGGAGCGAGGAGAGGGGGTGTGTGTCTGTGTGCATTTTCATCTTAGTGGGTGCTCTTCTGTGGCGCACGGTGCTCGCTCATATTGGGATATATCCTGAGTGTGTTGACGCAGTTATACACACACACACACACACACACACACACACACACACACACACACACACACACACACACACACACACACACACACACACACACACACACACACACACACACATGCTTTGTGCACGGCTCCTCAGCTTTTGTTCATCTCTAATGTTCTGAACTTGACTCTCAGCAAGTTCATTGTTATTCATTTCACTGTCATCCTGAGCGCCCTGTGAGACTGACTAAGTCTCCGGCCCAGGTTTCCCAGGCAGGACTGCGTTTGTCACACACACACACACACACACACACACACACACACACACACACACACACACACACACACACACACACACACACACACACACACACACACACACACACACACACACACACACACACACACACACAGACCTATTGTTTCAGCAGCGCCGCCTGTTCGGTCCTCTGGGTAAACGTGTGTGCTGACTGTATCAGAGGACACAGTGAGACGGTGCACTTTGTCAATGACCTGGTTCTGCTGCATCCAACTACTGCAAAGTTCAGTCCTCAGGTGATTAGACGCAGCGGGAGCAGATGTACAGAATCCTCTGCGTGGGATCATATTGTCTTTGTTTTGCCGAGGCGTTGAGGGCGGATTTGAAATATTAAAATGTGATTTTCGGTGTGAGTGCAAATATTTTTCATTCGTGTTCATTTCGTATCACGTAAAAACAAATAAAAAACTTATTCCATGCTTTAACTTTACTTTGCCGCTTGTTATCATTGCCTTAAAGTTTTCTCATATCCCAAGAAAACTAAATAACAATATCTTAAAACCTTTCTGTAGCCTAGAATTTTTACTTTCTTTCTTTCTTTCTTTCAGTTTTTTTTCTCTACTTTCTCCGTCTGGCGTGACAAAACCAGGTTTGCAGTTTGCTTAGCTGACTCCATAAAGAGGCGCTTTAAAAAGCTGTGTTAACAGACCAACAAAGCTTTAAATGTGTCCCCCTCTGTGAGGGGGTGGTTCCCGTTGGGATGTAGTGTGGCGCTCCATTGGTAGGCCTCTATCCGGCCTCTCATTCAGCCCAACGCTCAGTCACGGTCACTTATGGTAGGAGGGAAAAATCACACAATTCAGCCGGGGCCTGATCCAATGACATGTTTTTTTAATGAGGTGGCTCTATGTCTTTGTTTGGGCACCAAATTCAAGTCCAGACCTGAGCAAGTGCTGCTGAATAAGATGCAAGACCGGCCAGGCACAACTTACACAAAAAGCGCACAGAGCCGGGTTTCTGTGGAGCCACTGAACAGCCAACTGTTCCGGTGCCTCACTAGAAACCATTATGATTATTGCCTTTAAGTTGTTATTGCTCATGACAGTTGTATGCTGGTTTTGTTGTGTGTGATGAAAGGTGTGAATGGGCTGCAGAACAATCTCAAAACTCTTTTTTTATTTTTTAACAAAACAAAGTGGTGCCTGTTAGTCGTCTGCAGCCCCTCCAGATATTTCTTCCAGGGTCATACACAGAGGGAGTTTTTTTTTTCTCTTTCATTTTCCCCGGCCCTGGTGTCTTTTTCAGAAAAACGCCACGCCATATATCACACATATATGTGCACATGTCAGCCGGTGTGTGTACATCTGCGAGAGCGCCAGCCGCTCACTGGCTTGTATGTCCAGGGGTGAGGACTGTCATTAAACTGTCTGCCTGCATCACCAGACTCAACCATCACCCTCCCTGGCTGTCTGTTCTGCTTCTCGCTGGGCGTACGAACAGCACACACACAGACACACACACACACACACACACACACACACACACACACACACACACACACACACACACACACACACACACACACACACACACACACACACACTCCACACACAACCCTTTTTTTCTCGAAGGCTGACATTAATACTGACATTTTGATATTAAAGCTGCAGACTGACAATACTGTAATAATCTTTTTTTCCCACAATTATTATACTGCATTTAATTTAATTCCTCTTTGTCTTTGATGCATTTGTTTACATCAGTGTTTCCAAACCTATTTGGCTTGTGGACCCTTAGAGTAAAGTAGCATCTACTTTACCTGTAGTTCCCAAATATTTGTTTGGTTTGGATTTTTATGTGCCCAAAGGAAAACAGTGCATAGCGCACATATATGTGGCCTTTAGATTATTGTAGGGTTCCCAGGTTCGGGTCCACTGTGTAAATGATAAATGGTTTGTAACACTTTTCTTGTCTTGATGACCACTCACAGGACTTTACAGTACAGTATTTCCATTCACCCATTCACTCACACATTCTTACAGTGCATCTATGAGCAGCACTTTCTCTATTGTACTTCACCCATACACAGTATTTTGCTCAAGGACACTTTGGCACGCAGTGGACGACCCGCTCTACCTCCCCCTCCTTTCAGTTAAATCCCAACAAAGAACAAAGTCTTTTACGGTGGATTGGTAGTTTCAAAAACCCATGGTGGTTTATGCCTTTATGCCTTTATTTGCCAAATGATAAGAAACTAGAAAGTCCAAGGCCAAGCAGTCCACTTATGAAACTACATTTAAATTCACTAGATACAGATTTTTATTTGGATCTGCACTAGATTGCACAAATTCACAAATATCAGTCTCCAAAACTTGCCAGATTTTTTTTTTATCAAGATCCATGAATTATTCTCTAAGAAATCATATTATTCTGGATCTGCTCTCTGATCTGGATTTAATGGGTTCCTCTCTGACCCTTACTGCTTCCTTCCACCAAGTTTCATTACATTTTTTTTTTTTTTTAAATCAAGCACTCTGGTTTTAAAGACTCCATTCATATCTGCCCACTGGGCTAACGCTTACACCCCCCGCCTGGCCTGCTTGGCTACTGAAGCCTTCTCCTAACCCCTCAGCCGACACATCAGACGGGTTACGTGTCTCTGATTGAGTCCGTCTCTGTTTTTTGCTCACGTTCGGGGCTGTGCTAATGGGGAATCAGTATGCAGAGAAGCAGACGGACGGCCCCGTGGATCTAATAGGTATGGCCAGACTGGAGAAGAAGACTGGAGTGGGGGGAAAGTGCATCATCTCGAGCAGAGAGGGGCTTAAGAATGGCCTCTCCCTCACTTCTCCTCCTCCTCCTCCTCCCTCCTCCTCCTCCTCCTCCTCCTCCTCCCTCAGCTTTTCCCTTTATCGCCTCGTTCCCCATGCCCTGTCCCGAACCGTAATGGGACGTCAGACGGACAGCCTCTGCCTGAATGGAGCAGCCTCCACCCCCTTGTTGTCTCTCCGAAATATAAAAAAAAAGAGGCTCCCCCATCCCCCCCTTCCTTCCCCCTGTGTGCCTCTCTCGCTCTCACACCGCTAGCACCCATAGCTGCTCCCCTCGGTTCTCAGGGCTATTGAGGGGGTCCCAGACACCCCTCGGCCTAACTCTGCATAAATTAGGCACGTCTCCCTGGTGTCTCGTCAGCCGGTTGGGGCACGCCTGGCCCCGGGTCTGCCGTCTCCCAATCTGCTGCTCCTTCTCCCTCAATGCTGTCACCTTCTGTCTCCCTCTACCTCCCCCCCCCCCATTTCCTCCTTCCACTGTCTTCTTTTTGGGGTTTTGGCCCAGAATCACCCATGGCTTCCTCCCCTGCTCCTTCTTCTTCGTCAAACCTCCACTTCCTCTCCGTCTTTTATTCTCTCTCCTAAATCCCTCGACGCACTCACCTGCTTTATATTCTCCACATTCTCTCCATCTCTACTTTCCTTATCCTTCCAGCAGCACGTTACCCAGATCAACCGAGCGCCCCTTCTCTCCTCTCCTGTCCTCTTCCTCTCCTCCTCCAGCCAGGATATTGTTTACATCTGTCTTGCTAATCACTGGCAGAGCCTCTATAGACCTCACAGATGTTGCAATAATACAGGGGATTAGCAGGCTTAACACTCTGGGCTTATTTGGGGGAGTTTTTTTCCCAGTGGCCTGGCGGTGAAGCCCGTCAGCTCCTCTGCATTTGACCTTTTTTTGGTTTCGCTCTGTGCTGAGATCCTGCAGTTCCGCTTCTCTTTGATTTCTTTTTTTTTTATATACCAGCGTCTGGCATGCTGATGTTATTTTATCCAGAGTGGTGCACCGGGCTCTCACTCCCTGCAGCTACATCAGCGCTTGGGTTAAATGCAAACTGCTTGACATATGACAGGGAGTACATAGCTTTAACAACAGCACCTTTTTCAGCAGCGTGTTCACCTGGCTTGTACATATTCATCCCTCACATGTTTTTTTTACTTTCACAGCTGCCTCACTGATCCTTATCTGTATTTCCCAGGTGTCCTCTATCCGTTAGCTAGCTAGCACCGTGTTCGCTCCATCGTAACGGTTGAACCTCCCCTGAAAGATAATTCGACGGCCTCCTCAGACTCAGCATCTTTGCTGCTCCTCCCTGCGTCACGAGTCCTGTTTTATGACCAAGCAGATCCAGTGTCTGTGTGTGTGTATTCGAGGTTGGGAGGGGGTCAATGTATTTCTGTCTGGATCCTAATCCCAAAGGTGATATTAGTCTGGTAAGGGGGCATAACCCATCCTCCCCTCCATTGTGTGTGTGTGTGTGTGCTGCAGGCATCGGGGTCAGCCCGGGAAACCCAGACAGGCTCTGCCTCGACCTTTGACCCATGGCTGTCTGCGAACTCAGGGGTCGTGCACACACATTGATGCAGACAGCTGATAGACGCGCAAACAAACACACCCTCTGCCTGTACCATTAACAGTTTTGGTTTGTCTGGTGAGTTGGTGATGTCGTATGCGTCGTCCCCTCGAGCTGTTTATGGTGACAGCTCACGTGCATGTGATTCCAAGCACAGACAGTGATTCCTCATCATCAGTGAATTAGTCCTCATCTACAGCGAAAGTCTGATAGTCAAGCTTTGACGTTTTAAAATCCCTGCACAATAAACCTGTCATATTAATTAAGAACGGTCCAACCCCACATAGCAAAGTCGTTGCCACACTGTCATCCGGCCCACATACCGCATGGAATGATGGCACTTGTCCGCACGTCACCCAAAGGTGACAAAGGCACAAATTAGTTATTTGCTATTTAGGCCATATTCACCTTCTACCACTTGGGCCTCTTTAGGTCTACTTTCAGATTAGACCTTGCCTAGAGCACCGCATGTTTGCCAAAAATGGCACATCCATGGCTCACATCCATTTTGTTCGGGCCACCAGAAGGCCAGAGGTGACGCATCTTTGCCTGAAGTGGCCCACATCCGTACGCTTTAATTAGGAGAATATCACCGCTCAGATTTAAAGAGAGTAAATGCATGTGTGTATGTGTACAGATTGTGTGTTCTTCTTTCCATTAATCGCTCTTTTTTGTTTCACTATGTTTCCACAGACCACATCAGAAATCCTCCATGAAAAGCTGCGATCAAGCCTTCATCACAAATCACACGCTGCCTGGCACCAGATTCTCTTTGCACGTTCAACCTTCGGCCACGTATGGAGAACGCTGCATATGCAGGAGCAGTCAGTGAGACCCGTCATTACAGTGTGATTATCAGCAGTGCTGTCTTCGCTCTGTGTGGATGTGGACAGGTAAGTCGGAGCCGCTTCTAAAAGGTATGTTTAGAGGTTGAATCAATTTAGAGCCGTATGAAGTGAACACTGGAGCTGGCAAGCAATATTTCCCCCCAAAATTTGTTTCATTAGATCCGTATTACTATATTTGAGACCAATTTCAGGTCGGAGATTGAATGAGACCCCGAGGGGTCCCTTCTTTTCAGTTGCTAATTCACATTCAAGTATTTGACTGGAAAATTGTTTGATGAGAGTTTGTCGCTGTTGAATTACTTTCCTCTTGTCTGAGATATTCCGTATACATATTTATTTGCAATCTTTTTCATTATGCTATGAACCTATTTATTAATCAATGAGATTTCAAAATGCCAAAAGTATTGACATGATATATTTTCAATAAAACTGAACTTTGTGAAATAAAAACTGCCTCATTTGTTTGTTTTTTGCCCACTAACAAGTATTTACTATGTAGTCAAAGCTTTTTATACTGTGTTTGTGTGCATGTGTGGACAGAGTTTCACCAAACCTGGTATAATATTACTTGGTGGGGTCAAAGGTCAAGGTCACTAAGAATATAATCCAACAATTACATCTTCCAGGAAAGCTCAGCAAATAATCAGGCTATAGTGCCATAATGCGTCAGAAAGAAAATACATCATGAATAGGTCAAATTCAGTCTATGAGGTATTGAGGTATAGTAACATTTGAATTATGATCTCTAGCTTATTTAAATTAACCAATCATATGGTGTAAATTACATCATGATGATGTCATGATGAAATTATTACAATATGAATATACAGCACGGTGCAGGGTATGTATCACCCCTCTGATGCGTTGACAGCTGAAAATAGTTCACATCAAATGCACTGTTTAAAACAGTTTTCTACAGAGGTTGAGGATTCTTATCAAGTGTTTTTTTTATTTTATTATTATTATAAATAGTAGTAGTAGTGATAATAATTAATGTAGCAATATATCTATGACCTGGTTAAAAATACCTTCACAAGTTAACTATGGGAGTCACAGGCAGGGTAGGAAAAGTTGTAAAGTATTTAGAGACTGACTTACACACTGTTGGTATTTCCTCGGGGTTAATTGTCAATAAAAATATAGATTCTTACCAACCACCGAAGTGTCATGGAGGACGTGGGCATGAGAAGCTGTGGGAGCCTGTTCATTTTGATTACTCTGATTTTTCCAGCGTGGACTGAGGGGCTGGAAGGGGAACAGTTAAACCTAGTGGCCTAAATCTGGGGTGTCAATTAGGTGCCTTTGTGTGTGAGCAGCAGGGGTGTTGAAGCGAGTTGCTGGAGCTGAAGGAAACTCTGAACAATGATACACATTCATAACCTCACACACACACACACACACACACACACACACAGGTCCTGTGTTGTGTAGGGGCCTATGTTTTGTATCACACCTCCTTTTGTTTTCCCTGAACAGCTCGCTGGGGTGATGCCCCAGTGTCTCCTGTGTGCTCCACTGCCCTGGCTGAAATGGGCTCCCCGCTCCCCTCTGTCTCCTCCTCTGTCCCTCAACAACACTGCTCTGGGCTCTGCCCTCGCCTCCCCCTGACCGGTCCTGACCTGGAATTAGGGCCAGGCCGAGCTTCCATGGCTAGTCCAGCAAAAAAGCAGATCCCTGTGTGTGTGTGTGTGTGTTTGCATGTATGTGTGTGTGCGCACAACGTCCCTGAAAGACAGTCGGAGATTATCCCATTCTGTGTGTCCAGTCACCAGTGCAGTATTGACCACAGCGGGCCACCCAGGGAGCATCCAGCCAGCCGTGAGATGGCCTGATATACATGCTTACTCGCCATGCTAGATTCCCCCACTCTCACCGGGGAGAGGGCCAAACCCTGCAGGCTGGACGCTTTCTAAAGAGAGTTTGTACGCGGAGTGACCAGCTCCACACACACACCCACACACACACACACACACACACACATTTCAGTATACCCTCTGTACAGTGAAAGACTTTGCCATCAGGTCGTTTTCTGTGTCCTGTGAGGCGAGGCGGAGGTCATTGGGAAGGTGGAAAACCTCTTTAATGGTGGGAATGATACCATAACACCTATAGATAGAGTTACGGATCATGTCACATGCAGTCTGTATACAGTGTACGACTCTGACAGGAGGGCCTGCTCGCTGCTCATGGGGAAGACGAGCGTAAAAAAATGTAGCTTGTGTTAAAAGATAAAATTGCTTTTCCCTTTTTTGGCCTTTTACTCACCTATTTTTATTCTTCATAGTCTTATAAAATCCCTTCAATTACTCTTAAATTTATTTCAGGGAATTATAGTAAATTTTCTTGCACTTTTCTCTGTGTTGTAAGGGCCAAGACTGTAACACATTAATATCAGAATTTTTATAAATCTGTAAATTGAAACTTTCAACCTTTTCTTTTTTAATTAATAAAAGTCATTCTAACCCCTCCACTGCACTGATGTGTGACAGCTCATTGAGTTGTAAAAACAGCCTCTCACTGAGCTGCACAAAGCCTCGGGGGGGTCGGCTAATTGTCTTTTAATTGCTCACTTGTTTGTTTGTCGATGGAGAGTCTCTAACATCCTGTCTGTTAACAACACAAAGGCCTTCAACAGCAGGACCGAGCTGCCCACAGCTCATTAGACATGAAGACAACCGGGAGGATTTATGAGTTTTAGCAAAAAGAATTAACATCATGTTATTTATTCTTTCTATTTTAATTCTAGGGTGTTGAGATGTAATGTTTTTTCCTCGTGTGCATAAGATAAAAAAAAAAAATCACCTTTCAGGACTTGCTGTTGTTTTTGTTATGACAAGCTAAATGTGTTGGAATAAACAGGCTGAATAGAATAAAACAACAGCCGAAACATTCTAAATTATAGCCTTTTTTTGTTTAAACCAATCCAAATAATTTATATAATTTTGCTGTCATAAACGTTGGCCTTTTGTTGTTCATTTACTTTACACTCACATCCTCTGATTGGTTCAATTTGCTCATGAGGGATATAACATAAACAGGAAGATGCACGAATCAAGACAGTTTTAATTTATTCTACAGCCGGAGAAGAAGAACTAAAGGAGCGGAGCACGTTATTATATCGTTCAATAATAACAGGGCAATTATGATACTGGTTCAGATGAGTAAAAACTATAGCGCTCAAATTATTAGCCATGATAATAAAGCCTATATTTTTTCTTCCTGACATCAGAAACTATGCTTTCATTATTGTTTTTAATTGAACAGTGGTTGTTATTACATCTTGTGACATATTAACATTAAAAATGAGAATCTGAGGGGTTTTATTTATTTACTATAATGTGTTCGTAGATACTGTAAATTCCAAATCGGCTTCATTAAATAATATCTTAATTGTCCTTCGTGAGACAGAGTATTTCAGTATATTTATGATGTCATTCAGTGCTGATGTGTCCTTTATTTTTTATGAAGACAATTTCCGCGACAACATGGAATTGCTGTGTATCTATAAAACACCAATAAACACAATACAATCCGGTGTTTATTGTACTCATTTATTTAAAACGGTCATTATGGTGATGCGGACTCTCTCTTAGTCCATTAACACAATGAGCTCATGTGTCAGATCAACAAACGTGACGAAACAACAGAGATGTTCACAACGACTGGAGCCTGAGGATTTACACACAACATGACACAATGTGTGTGTTCCTCCCTGAATCAGCACGTACACGATCACGGGTGTATGGTGTAAAATAATGAAGCCGAGCAGGAGCGTGTGTTTTTACATTGCAGACGGTACATGTATTTATGCAGCACGTGTGTGTAGTAGAAATGTGCTTCGGCCCAGTGATGTGCCCGTACAGCATAAATCATCACAAAATGAAACTTCCGATTTTTTATTTCATACCCTAACGACTGCTCTCATGCGGAATGAAACGCTGATTTTGGAATCGTGTGTGATGTTAGAGTGTAAAAGATTTAATATGAACTTAATGAGTCAAATTCATGTGGAGCTTAAAATTCTTTTTTGAACTCTTTGGTGAATTAAAAATGTAAGAATAACAGAGATAAATCCACCATTGTTGTTTTCTTTGTATATATATATATATATATATGCATGTGTGTGTGTGTGTGTGTGTGTGTGTGTGTGTGTGTGTGTGCATGCAGGCCTCGTCTCCCCAGCTCCCCCTGAACTTGGTCGCCCTCCAGACACCTCACAAAAAGTGTAGGCTCAGCCCATAGTGCATACAGAGGAGCAAGTTGAGGATGGGGGGCGTGGGGGGGGTCTGCCAAAAAAAAAAGGGTTATAGTGGTGGAGTCAGGACACCGATAGGGGACGGGGGGGGGCCCAAGGGGTGGTGGGGCCAGGCTGCATTGAAATGTCCGAGAACTTGGAGCCTATAGTTTGTCATGCTAACTGCTGTGATGCCATTGAGTGTGGACACAGGGAGCAGAAGGTTCACAGGACCCCGGCCATTCTCATGCAAAACATATATGTTTATAAATGGGGCAGGGTCCCCCCCCTTTTCTCAATGCATGCTAAGTGTTCAGAAATGTGAAGTTGCGTGGAGAAAAAATTGAATAAAATCTTTAAAAAATACATGAAACACCTTCACATTGACTGACTGATATCAAAAATGAATACATAACAATGTTGTCTTTTATTTGTGAGATGAATATCAAAGTTATATCTTAAACATGAAGCAAAATGAACTAACACCTGGTCATAGATCTGAAAAAAGACAATGCATGCATTTCAGAGAGAAGCAGAGCGGCCCGGGGAAAAGGAAAATTAAGGCAGATGCATATTAATCATAAGGTCATTGTTGCTAAGTGTGAGAAAGGAACGCACAGTAACTCCCATTAACACTCATCTTTAGCTTCCTATGACCTTCACACGCAGTGGCATGAAAATGACCTGAATGGAAAATAATTTTGTTCTGCATGTTCCGGCAAACACAACAATTCTATTTAAGTTTCCATTTTGGCAGCAGCTGGACCTGCTGCTGCTGTGGTCCTCACTGCTCAGCCCTCGTCCGTGTCACCTGCTCTGCAGATTCAAGCAGGAGTCCCTCAGGGTCAAATCTGCCCAAATGCCAAGTGGTGAAAATGCAGCACGAGCATGTGCACCTTTACATTTACTCTCTATAAATGCAAACACTCCATGCAAATTAATGTGTTACCCCCCACACACACACACTCGTCCACCTCCAGTGAGGAGAGGTGTGTGTGTGTGTGTGTTCAGATTTATGTGCTCAGATTTATGCGTATACTATACTTTCACAACCAGGCGTTCAAGGAGTCTCCATTTGTGTGTGTGTGCGTGTGCGTGTGTGCATGTGTGTGTTTGTGCCCCCTCATCTGCACTTGGAGCAGCCATTTGGAGCCTGCATTTGATTGAGTGAAGGCCGACGCAGCCTGAACACTCCCTCTAATGGAAGAGCGGAGCCCAGCAGCTCAGTAATGCACTGACCCCCAGAGCTTTTACAACGCTGCCAGCCGATAAGTGGCAATATGCTGGATCTTATAAAATTAACAAGACTCAGCTACGGGGGAGAGAGAGGGCTGGTGACAGGAGAGGATGACGTCCCTATAGCACCTGTAAATATCCCGCATGCGTCTGATATTACTGCAGCTCTTCAGTGGGTTTTATAGTCACGGCACCGTAGGTTTGATATTTTCTCACTCATTTCTGGGCTTTTTTAAAGGGTGGTTTACGGGGGAAACCTTTACAGGCCCGTTTCTGTTGGATAAAATGTCTCTCAAGGCGTTTTTTTAACACTGCTGGATTTACGAGGGGCCAGGTGCTGCAGGAGCCGACTCTGATGCAGGCCTCTGGACCAGATTCTGGGTTTCAGCATGGAACCACAAAAGGGTGTGAACATGTGTGTGTGTGTGTGTGTGTGTGTGTGTGTGTGTGTGTGTGTAAGTGTACCATATGTTCCCTCCTGCACCTCCTGTACTATGCCATCTACCATAAAGCTCAAAGTTAAACAGCCCCTATGCCTGGTTATGCACCATCTGTTGTGTTTTGGGGAGAGATGGCCTCGACCAACCAGAGCAGAGTGTTTTTTTCCTTTTACGCAATCTGAAAGACACGCAAAGCGATATTACAGCCGCAGCCACTGTCTCAATGCATCTGAACCTGATTTAGCACTGAACAAGGCTTTATTCCTGTGTGTCTCCCAGTTTAACCTCCTCACCTTTCTCACACACGGATCAGGCGTGGTTTGTGCATGTGAAGGGCGTAATTGTGTGCATTTTTCGGCCATATACTATACGTCTGTGTGTGTGTGTGAGCAGCTATTGTCTGCCCGCGCTCCAGCAGGGGCTTCAAAGTGAATTATTCATGCGAGATTTGAATACATGCAAATGGTTCACCACCCCTCCCCTGGCACAGATCCAGGTTACCTATGGCAACGCCGCCTTCAAGAAGCATCTTTCCATCCCTCCTCCTCCTCCTCCTCCTCCTCCTGCTTCTTCTCTCAGGCACCCGCCCTCCAACCATGTTATCCACCCATGTGGTATTGTTGCAATTGTTGCAATACCAGGCTGGGTGGCTGCACACTGTAGGGTGGCAGGATATCCCATAATTCACAGTCAAGGTCATTTGTAGGCAGGGAGGATGAGAGACGCAGGGATGGACAGATGGACGGAGGGAAGGTTCCCTCCATCCAGCCACTCGGATGTGAAGTTCAGGAGATGGCGTGGTGAGGGAGAAGAAGAGCTTTCAGGTGGTGAATGATATTTAACCAGTGCAACACACTGGGCACATACTACTCCCAGTTTGTCACAGCTCATGCACACGATCCAATGCAGCAGAACAGGATGAGGACAGAAAGAAATAACTGGCAGAACGCAGAATACCATATACTCTTATATATTGAATTTATCTTTTTTACCATACTCTTCTTATTTTAATAGATATGAAACAGAAATGATTGATTAGTTAAAAAATACAAGATATATTATTGATCTGTGTCAGTCACATTTAGGTCACATTTATTTTATGGAATTATAAACCATGCAATCTAAATCCTGTATGTACTGTATATATGTAGTGCGTGATGGAAACATTTCAATAAATGAAAAAGAAAAATATGTATTCTGTTTTTTTTCTCATGTTTGTCTTCAATACAAAGGCAACTAAATGTATAGATATTTTTGTTGCATGCAAGAGTTTAAAAAGAGTTCAAATAAATGACAAGAAATTATAGACAATACTTAAAAGAGGGGTATGATTTGATTCTTAAAACATGTATATACAATTATTGTACTTTACTTTTAACTGCACTTCCGTCATAATTTTGTTATCATAATACCTGTGTATAAAATATTTTTTAAAAAAACACAATACATCAATTGTAATATACTATCTATTAGTGAGTAATTTGTCTTGGTGGCATTTTGTAGTTTTCTGTTTCACATCATTTTGTTCAGCATTAAAGATAGATTAGTTAAAAAACAGTATCAGCACTATTGAAAAATGTGCAGTTCTTCGTTTACACAGGACGCTTGAATGAAAATGCAGGAGTGGAATGAGAGTAAGTGTCTCAGTGAGCAGAGGGCAGGTCAAGTTCAGGCCACGAGGTGATCAGAGCCTAACTAACCTCCATTACGGGCCAACACACAGGGAGAACCACAGCCACTCAATGCTGCCATCTCCTGCCGAAGAAAGGAAAGGCGGTGTCGCACCCATGTAGGTCAGAAGTTATCAATCGAATGGGTAGTGGTTGGACTTTTACCCAAACAGATATGATATATTAGAGATATTGTTCATTGATGGGTTTTTTTTTTTTAAATAAAGCATTATTTAGTTTCAAGCTGAAAAGATGCAAAGCACTGATTCACTTTATGTTTGTGATATTGTTTTGTATGTTAACTGTTATTTTTCAGCTGAATTTGAAAAGGAGCACATTTGAAGGCTGCAGTTCGTTGTGCGTCTCGTAGAAACCTACTGTAACTATACAACCTGGAATTTAGTATTTCACATTTAAGACCACTGTCACTAACGATGGGAACACTTTTGCTTATCCCACTGCTCCCCCAAGTGGACAAAAGGACTCGCTGCTCAGTGTTGTGGATGGACACTTTATTGCACGGTCATTTAAGCTTGAGACAACTGTAAACATCTGTAGAAGTACTACGAGTACATTAGTAGTGATAGTATGATTAACCTTTACATAACATGAGATTCACGACTGTGTTATGTGCTTTGGTATATTTAGTTGCTTTAAGTAAATGGTGCCTAATAACAATCCAGTTAAAGCAATGATAGACCATGCACAACAGTGTAAGAACAGCACAAAAAGGAAATATTTATATTATTTATATAAATCAATTTCTGTGATATATAGATTTATTTTTCATATTTGATTAATCTCCATTGAGTAGACTTTATAATACTTTACCACACTCAGTGCTGGGTGGACAGTGAAACTGTGCAGCCCTGCTGACATGATCTCCCTACGACAATCATTTGTTCCATAAATCAATTCCACATTAGGCACAATCATACAATTTTAACTTAAAAACAAAAAAACAAAACATTGTATAGTCACCCTTTTGTTACCAGGCACAGATCATAAACGCTGCATGGTCAGGTTATTGGAAAGGAAAAAGAATAATAAAATAATCAATGTTATAAAAAAAGAACTGATTAAAAACGGTGTTCTCTCAGTTGATAGATTAGGCTGAAAGAACCATTCAGTTCTTATAAAGTGCGAGCGTAACTTATCAATGCGACACAAACAGTCCTCCTCATTTAGCCATCAAAAACAAAACAGCCGTTATCCACCCGTCAATCACTTTAGTAACCTCCATCGTACCACAATTCATAACAAGGTTGTGATTATGTGAATGAATATATGAAGACCGTCCTCACTCAGCTGACGTGTGCGTTTATCAAAGCTTGAGATGCCGTGTTTCGGTGCGCACTAGATCTCCTAACCCACACTCCTCAACCCCCTGTGTGAAGCGGACAGGAGTGTGCAGCAGGACGGCCCTGCACTGGCTGCAGACACTTATTATTGCCACGTGACAGACTTGACAACCTCCGTCATGCCAGTCTCGTCTGTGCTTGGTGCTTCCCCTCAGTCACTGTCAACTAATTCAGTGGGTGAAGTAGTCCGTCTGATGCAATTTGAGCAGAAGGCCGTGTGTGATGTCAAATGTGGTGAAGCTGATGCCCACGGCTATGGGCCCTTTAAGCCAGTTCATGCTCAGGCCTTTGTATAGTCCTCGTATAACTCCCTCCTGTGTTACGATCGCACGCATGGTCCCCAGAATTGTGCCGTAGGATGAGCCGGTAACGCCGGCTGTCTGCATGCGCCTGCGCACCACGTCCAGAGGGTACGAGGCCGACTGTCCAATCAGGCCTGCGCAGGCACCAAAGGCCAAGCGCTCATATGAGTACGGTTGGGATCGCTTAGTTCTTTCTACAAAGAAGGAAAAACACAAAGGAAGAATGAGCTAAACCCACTGAGCTACTGTAAATATTTAAAATTCAACTTCATGAACACAACGCAGAAAAAAAAATACTCCTGTTCGTTACCTGTGTGGAGCTTCTTGAGTGTCTCATATGTAAAGAATGTGATGCCTGCGTATGGGATGACGCCCAGAATAGTGGGGGTGAAACCTCTGTAAAGGGTCTTCACACCCTCCTCTTGGGAAATGCGCACAAAAACGTGCATGATGTTGCAGTACCTGTCGGAAAAAAGAGCAAAACATTATTTAACAACTGTTTAATATGAATTTCATTTGTGTGTGACATCATTTGGTAAATAAATAACTAAGATCCAAATCTGAACATTAAATGCATCATATCAAAGAAAGCTGCGACTTGTAAAAAACACATCATGTAGAATTTGCAGGAACTAGAAAACAAACGTAAACACCAAACTGCACTGCAGATTCTATAGTTCAGGCTAACTCGAGTACAATCACAGCTAACTTTTGCTAAAGCTAATTTACCTACGTTTTCCCGTCTGCTTTCCTGTAATTGAAAAATGTATTTAGTTGCACAACATTTTAGTAACTGAGTTTGTTGGACCCACTAAATTAGCCTGTAGCTAAATATGTATGAGGGTACAGTATCTACGATGGGGAGAGATTCAGCATGGTGTTGTGAGACATTCAGAAACTACTTCAATGGACTCCATTCTGTTTCAACGCAAACGACAATAGGACTAGTGTGTGTTGTGGTACCAGGAGATATTAGCTTACATTTCTTTGGCTGTGACGGCCATCCTGGCTCGCACCATGTCCAGAGGGTAGGTGAGCATGGCCGCAGTCGTGCCGGCCAGAGAGCCAGCCAGGAAACGTGGGAAAGGAGGCAGAGCCCTGAAACAAACAACACAACTAATTAACATGAACTATTAACTATTTCATTAAATGTGTAATTAACTCACGTAACATAGCAGTTTAAAAAACATGACTGTGAGCTATTAAACATTTTCACTTAAATCTGATTGGGCATTTTTGCAGTGTACCAAATGCTAGCATGCTCATGATTATAATGACTGCAGATATAATATTGACCATTTTTTTCTCTTTGTTAGCTAGGCATGTTAGCCTGCTAGCATTCTGATGATAACAATGATATGCCATGTTCACCATAATAGCTTAGCATGTTAGCATGCTTGCCTTCTAATGATGACAATGATAGCAGTTATAATATTCACCACTTCACCGTATGAGCGTGTTAGCATGCTAGAATTTTCTGATTAGCACCAAGTACAAAACATGCTGTGGCCAATGAGAATGTCGTTAGTTTTACAGGTTTTTGGTCACAAACTATAATATCAATTTTTGGAGCAAATGATATTTCAACCTGATGATGATGCTGCTGAAAAAACGAATTATCCTCCAGGGACCATGAATGTCTTTAAGTTAATATCAATGCATTCCTTATTTTCAGATTATTTTATTCAACTGACAGACCTATACTGACATCTATAGCGCCACACCACCAGCAGGGCTAAAAAAACAACTCTCCATGATGTTTTCATAAATACAAATAAATAACTGGATTAAGTCATTACTGCTGAGACGCATTTTCTCTACTCACTTTCCCTGGTAGCCGTAGTAGTTTCCCAGCTTTTTTTTGTACTGATCATGGGAGCAGAACTGGATGGCAGCGTAGGGCATGACCCGAACCATGGTGGCAGAGTTTCCCCTCCACAGACTGAGGAGCCCATCCTTCATGTATGAACAGTAAATGAGCCTGAAGGCCTCCTGGATACACAGTGAAAAAATATATATAAATATATATATATACACACACACACACAGTATGTTGTTAGGAGCAGTAGATGCTGTAAAATTCTAATAATCATAACATAAAGTGTAGACCCACATATGAAGTTTGTTTGTCTGGGAAATAATACTACAGATATACTGTTCCTCCTTGGGTTGAAACCTAAAATGATTTACTTTACTTAACATTAACAATTATTTATCAATTCAATATACTTACAAATCAATTGTTTGGCACCAAATGTCAAAAATAATGACAAAATGTGTTAAATGTGTTGACAATAGCTAATTACCAGTGTATTTATATTGTTTACTGTATGTTTTTCTTGCTTTGTTGGTCAAAATATTGGGGATCTAAGGATATATAAGGAAAGTAAGTAAATACACAAATGTGTGAAGCAGTAATAATCAACTGTTTGATATTAATATTTGCTGAATGAAATCCAATCAATTGTTTATCTTTCATTGATAAATTATTTTATAATGAATACATTCTACCATTACAGCTTCATAATCAGGGAGTGATTTTCCGATAGACAGACAACTGAACTCACCTTAGCAGAGAATCTGTTTGAGGACACTGTGAAACAACAAGGAACAGAGTGACTCTCGTGGTTGAACAACATCCACCTACACACACTGTCCCATGTAGGCTAAACATCTACTAAGAGGATTAACAATTAGTTAAGAGCAGTTACAACAGTCAGAGAATTTTCTGGTACAAACAGGGAAAAACTGTGTTAGCATTTACTGTTCGAAGTATGACACAACAGCCTATACATAGGTCACTGACATGTGGCCTATTTATTAATACACTATATATTTAGAAAGCTGTTCTTGCCTTGGAAAATGATCTTAGTCCGATCCAGCGGTGCAATGACGGTTTTGGCCACCGCTCCAGCGAACGCACCACACAGCAGTAGGTCCAGAGCTGTGAATCTGGGCCTCAGGTCCTGTTTGAACACACAGACACACTTTACAACACACAGGACAACTTGACCTGACCTTCCAGTGGTTACCTTATTAAAGTGTGGACAAAGACCAGTGTCTATCCTGTGTCTTATCACTCAGCAAAATTAACAACAGAACAGCAAAATCTGCATGTAGATTAACAGAAGAGTGACTCAACTGTTTGTGATGAAACCACAAGAGATAACACAACTGATGTAGAAACGTGTGTGTGTTTGTGTGTTTGTGTATTGTGCAGGTTTACACAGTCACATTATGGGGACTTGACTTGCTCATGGGGACGAAAAGCAAGTCTCCAAAATGTTAATCATTACATTTCAAGGTGAAGGCATATTTAAGGTTATAGGTTAAGGCAAGTAGTCACTATGGTTTATGTTATAATAAGTCTTCAGGAAATCCATATAAGTCAATGTAATGTGCTCAGTCATGAAGACACAACTGTGTGTGTGTGTGTGTGTGTGTGTGTGTGTGTGTGTGTGGCACACGTGAGCCTTCGTGCGGCTGGATGGGAACGTTGAACCCGATAAACAATACCACTGACTGATAAGAGAAGCATCTGACACAAACATGTGTCACAAATTAAAACAGAGGAGGGAGGTGGACACGGTTTTGGATTTCATTCATTCGCATTCATAACCAGTTCAATGCGTCATAACTATTACAGCTCTGCATATAACCTGTTAATCTACCTACGTACAATATCTGTCTAAGGTCACCTGTAGCTGTAACTTCATTGTAAAATCTGCTCTTATTCAGTCCTCAGCTCATATCTTGTATATTTATTAATACATTTATTCCCAAATATAATTTTTTTCATCGACAGTGCAGAACTCAGCATTCAGGTTTTTAACCACAACAAACAGGCTGGAACACATCACCCTGGTTTCAGCCCCTTCACTCTGGCTTCCAGTATGTTTTAGAAACGATTTAAGGCTCTTTTAAAACACTGACAAGTCACTTCATGGTCTGACTCCTCAGTATATTGTGGATCTTTTACCACTATATCACCTAAGTTACACCCTCTGGCAGGGGCCTTTTAACTTGTTTCCAGATTGTCAGCTGAAGACTGAGGGGAACAGAGCTTTTGTAATAAGAGCCTGAGGCCCCGGAACACCCTGCCCGAGGAAATACAGCAGGCGGAGTCAGTGGCTTCCTTTGAATCAGGTTATTCTGGCTAGTTCTTGTTTTATCATTTTTATGGGTGGTCATGCGTTTAAAAAGTTTAGTGTTGTTCTTTTATGACTAAGTTTTTATTTGTTTAGTTTATTTTACTTCAGTTTTTTCTTTATTTGCGAAGCCCTTTGTATCTTTATTTTGAGAAGTGTTGTATAAAAATGTATTGTTAATATTATTTATCGTAAAATAAGCTTCATTCATGAAAACTAGAATATCATCTGTAAGGATGCGTTTCATTCATTCATTGCCACCATGCTACCTGCTGCGTCGCTTTGTAAACTAAGTGCATTCTGAGATTAGCAGGCACCTCCCTGCTATTTAAAGCTATGCACCGGGAGAGGCCTGTCCTTCAGAAGTATGTATAGTACCAGGACGGCTTTACTGCATGACACAACAACAGCCACATGGCGCTGAGCCAAGCTTTGGAGTCCCAGCAAGGAGTGTAAGGTTCGTCTTATGAAAAGAAATCAAACAATTACAAAAGGTCCAGTGTGTAAGATTAAGGTGAAAGGTCTGTTGACAGAAATTTTATATAAAACCATCCTTGTGACGTTTTCACGAGCGTGATTCATCTAAATTATACAAATTGTTTGTTTTATTTACAAACTAAACACCCTTTGAGTTTTTTTATGAAAACTGAAGACTGCCACAGGTTCTCTCTCACGTTTGGAAGGGGAGGATGAGGTGAGGGCTGTTCAGCTAAACTCTACACACTCCCACTTTAACGGATAAGGAACAATATCGGAGATGGTGACATTTAAAATGAATTGCTCTTTAAAGTATTACACAAAAGAATGATAATTGGCTGCAGGCCTGCTTTCCAGCTCTTTGGCCCATGACTATAATTTCCCCCAATTTCCCACTTGAGCTTGAATTAATAAGACCCTTACAATGCAGCCCATGCCCGGACTGCTCTTACATGAACAGATGCCACATGAGCTCCAGCAGCATAACGTGTGAGTGGGTCGTTGTGGTGTAGGAGCAGCACCCACCTTGGCCTGGCTGGAAGGGGGCAGAGCCAGCACCGTGGTCTGGGGCACGGGCAGGCGGCTCTGGTGCTCGTGCACACCGTGGGCCATGTGTGCGGCTCACAGCTTCTCAGACACCCAGCCACTCATTCAGGGCGACACGCTGCAGGTGAGAGAACATGAGGAGGGCTGTTAAAAAACACTGTGACAGCCCCCTGCCACGCACGGCCACGCACGGCCACGCACTGCCCGCGCATCCTCATCACAGTGCGTGGCTGCGCGCACCCAGCAGCCTGACTTGTAAACACGGTATTACATTTCAGGAAAACAACAACAACAACACATCCATTAAACAAAGAGACGGACACATTGTTTGTAATAATAAATCAATCCCACTTGATCAACTGTCGATGCCCTGAATGGGCGCAGTTAAATAACTTGGTGACCACACCTCAAATAAATAAACTACACAGAATGAAGAGACAGGCCCGTGCATGGTTAGTGCAGTTAAATCCAGTGGTGCACTGGTTCTTTGTGTTACCTTGGGTCGTGTGGAAAAAGGCTGTCGTGTTGACAGAGCTCGGTTGTGTTGTGTTGTCACCAGTCTGCTGCTGCTGCTGCTGCTGCTGTTGTGTCCTGCGGATCCTTGCACACATTTCTTGTCTGCACTCGCTGTCGTCAACTTGCCCCAGGCTCCGATGTGTCGTCTTGTTGTGTGTTTCTGAGGAGACAGGTGTGGAGCCGCAGATCGCTGGGTTGTGTATTTATAGACGAAGGCCTCCGAGAAAACTCTGTAGCTCGTCGCCTCTCTCTCTCTCTCTCTCTCTCTCTCTCTCTCTCTCTCTCTCTCTCTCTCTCTCTCTCTCTCTCTCTTCTGCGCACAGCGCTGTTTGTGCTGCTCAAGGTCTTGAAGGAATTAGGGCAGCGTACTCTGTGTTTTGGACTACAACTCCCACACGCTAATCCCGTCGACGGCGTGAGATCTCGCGAGTTTATCCGGAACATTGGGTTGCCAGGTTGGCGTTATCATCAGCATACCAACTTTCCATTCTGTTAACATTTGTTGCAGAACTTTTGGACTCTTGCAGAAGTTTCCCCACACAAAAATAAATAAATAAATAAACTAAATTATTTCTATTATTTCTATCCCCCCCAAAAAACCTGACCTACAGTTCTCCTACAACTCAGCACATATTAGGTTATTGTATATTTTCCACAAAATATTATAAAGTGAGCGTATATTAGACTAAATATGAATCACTCAAAGCAAAACTGTCTAATTACAAAATAGTGCTGGTCATTGAGAGAATATGTTCATGAGTCCTGGACTTGGAATTTAGTCCAACTTTCCTTTCCTTTGTTAACATTTCTTACAGAACTTTGAGACTCAGAGCAGGTTCCCAGTTAAATTAGTTTTAAAATTTCTGTCAAAATAGTCATTGATTATTTTGGTTAGCTTTTATTGTTTTTATTAACTAGAATGGCACTAAGTAGAGTGTACGGGCTCAACATGCCCTTATGAAACCATATTTAAATCCACTAAATATATTTTATTTTGGATCTTCACACACAAAACAGTTCCCTAAACATGTCTGATTTGTTTTCATCAAGATTTATGAATTTATCCTCTAACAAATCAATATAAAAATAAAAAATGCATTGTTGAAGACAGTGAAATACAATTCCTGGATCCTCACCAAAAATTGAATGGGTTCTTCCTCTCATCATGCCTCAACCCTTCATTCAATTTCATGGAAATCTGTTGAGCTCTTAAACATTCCCCAGCACATTTTAGGTAATTGTATATTTGCCATTAATTATTATAAAGTGAGAGTATATTTGACAAAATATAAATCACTCATAGTACTGCTGTCTCTATGTTCATATGTACTTGACTTAAAAAATAAGTACGATAATAACTGAACACACTAACAGGAGAATGATTCTTCTTTTGTGCTCAGTAAGTATGGAAGAAAATAAACCATTTATCTGACATATTTTCAGAGATGATCCCTGTCAATTAATTAACACAAATACAAAAACTTTTTTTTTTTAATCTTTATTTAATGAATAACGACAGTCATAAGATTCATCAAAAACATCAGATAGTAGTGATTTAAAATCTCTAAGAGGAACACAAGACTGTAGTTTGAGGGAAGTTTGTAAATCATAGTAAGTGAATCCAGTTCTGACCAGATACTGGTGCGAACGATGTCTAAAGTTAAGCAGTTACTGGGTCTTGTGCTGTGTGTACTGGTTTTAAATGAGAGAGCTGAGGTCATTTGTAATTAGTGATTAGTTTGTTTACAAAAAGAAAACAATCCAACATAAGGTACGGACTTGGGTCTCTCGACGCTTTGACTGGGGTGGGGGGTGGGTATGTACCGGAGCGAACCTGGCAACCCGGGGATCTGGCTATACCGCTGAAAAACTTGTTGTTGTCGGGTAAAATGGCGTCAAACGTCGAGGCCCCGGAGCGCTGGTACCTCGCCCTGCTCGGCTTCGCGGAGCATTTCCGAACCTCCAGTCCGCCCAAAATCCGGCTCTGCGTGCACTGTCTACAGGCCGTGTTCCAGTTCAAGCCGCCGCAGAGGATCGAGGCCCGGACACATCTGCAGCTGGGCTCGGTGCTCTACCACCACACGAAGAACAGCGAGCTGGCCCGCAGCCACCTGGAGAAAGCGGTGAGGGGCGCTCGCCGTAGGAAAGAGCGGGGATGCGGCGGAGGAGCGGCCGGCTGTAGGCCGCAGGCAGCGAGAGCAACTTGCGGCCAAAGCCGTTAAACAGCTCGGTCGCATTTGTAGAAAACATGAAAAACCCCCACACGTTTAGAGCCTTTTTTCATTCGGCCTGCTGAAATGTGGAGTGCTCGTCCAGCCTCGGCCCCTCTCGGTCCCTCTCTGGACTGTTGCTCCTGTGTTGGGATTCCCACTGCTCCATTGATGACATGTCTTCTCTTGTGTTCCGCAGTGGTTCATCTCGCAGCAGGTCCCGCAGTTTGAAGATGTTAAGTTTGAAGCAGCCAGTATTCTGTCAGAGCTCTTCTGCCAACAGGTAACTCGCATTCAGGGGGGGGAATTCATTCAGAGGGGCATGTTAGCTTAGCTTCGCACATTCACCACCTCCTCGCATCAAGTGACACTTCAGGATCAGGAGAATTTGTTCCTAACTTCCTGGTGCGACGAGCAGAGAAGAGATGGAAGTCTTGTTCCACGACCACAGTGAACTAAATGATCGGTGCTATCGCGATGTTGTTTCAAATGTGATCAAAGTGTCCCAACAAGCACTGAAACACACCAAAGTAACATCACCAACTTTTCTGTTTAAGAAATATATCCATACTAAATATTAAATAGCACCATATTACACTTTGTCATAAGTGCAACATAAACACCAATATTCTATCTCATTTAGAATAAGACCTTTTATTTTGATGATGGTGTTTACATGAGTTGCTCATAGAACATTCCATTCATGTTCCTGTTCACATGATCCAGAGCATAGTCAGATTGTGACAAAGTTAGTACACAACTTTTAAACCCCATCCTGAAAACCTGAATACTTCAATGCATGACGCTACCTAGCGCTATTTTGGCTGCTGTCGTTCAAATCCTGCAGAAAGCTACAGCTCTTTTTTTTTTTTATTATCTTTCCATCTTGTTTACACCCAGGAGATGTGTGGTCACGCAGTTGGTAATTGTTGTGTGTCAATGTCTCAAAATGCAGTGCAAACTCCAATAGGATGCTATAATGTGATTTAAGACGTGTACATGTTTACATAATGTCACGAAGGTCGGAATACTCCACATGTCTTCACTTGATTATTGCTTTTCTCAAGCATATGCTGTTTACATGGCAGTGTCTTTAAAAATTAAACCTTAAATAAGTCACTCAAATGTGCATATTATTACACAACCATTATGAACAAGGTACGTGCATGTATAAGAACAATACGACTACATGTAAACTAATCTGATGACAAATAAAGTAACAACTCTAAACAAGCAGAGCCCCAGGAGAGACGGTTCTTAACTTGTTAAATGCCGATGTCGACCCCAAATGTCTGAGAGTGAGGACAAAATATCAGTGTCCATTAAACACAGAGTTTGGAAACAGTGGATGCTTTCAGTAGCCAGGAATTTTAACACCGTTTACTATGGAACCAGTAACCATTTCCTTCTTAAAGCAATGTGGGATAGACATTGGTATTTATTATTGACCCTTGTTATCAATTTTCAGAATTTGGTGGACTCTGCGAAGCCCCTACTGCGCAAGGCCATCCAGATTTCCCAGCAGACGCCATACTGGCACTGCAGATTGTTGTTCCAGTTGGCGGTATGTATGAGACCTCGATGTTCCCACTCAGCTCCTTTTCACATGCAGGTCACACAGTTGAAATGTGAGCAGGGTCACAACAGCTTTAATTAAAACGTGGTATCTAATCTCACTCCAGTTTGCTGACACATGCACTTTGTGATTTTTTTTTTTGTTATATTCTGCATTTTAGGGTTTTGACTTTGTGACAAAATAGCAAACGTTGAGCTTCAGGTGATGACAGCAGTGTTTTGTATTGTCTCTTCCAGCAACTTCATACACTGGAGAAAGACCTGGTGTCAGCGTGCGACCTCCTGGGTGTTGGAGCGGAGTACGCCCGAGTGGTGGGCTCAGAATATACCAGGTAAAGGTCAAAGCTTTTTGTGGTTATTACAGCACACCTAAATAAATCAAACAACTCACACACTGCAGGGCTCCAATGTTCACTTATTTATAGCAGCAGTTTGGTGTTGGGATTTCAGTGCAATAAATAAGTGAAAATTGGAGTCTCACATTGTGCGAGCTGGTGATTTTTTTCCCCTTCATTTGCTTGTTTGGTACCTGTACCTACCCCTTTTAGGCTCAGATATGTGTGTACATCGCAGGTTTATTGTGTATGATGCCTCCAATTTCATCAAACCTAGTTATTATTCTGAGGCACACAAAAATAATTCATACCGTTGCTGATCCATTTTGCCTCAGTTTCTATGGTCATGTAGAGTATTTGCTGTTTTAAATGTTATTGCAAATCAGATAACGGGGAAGTAGACTATGAAACTCGTGGAAAGCAAGTTTCGTTCACAGAAGAGTCCCAGAATACATGAAACATCATATGCCTTTTTATTAAATTACATATTGTAAGTCAACACGCTGATTAGCTGCACAGCAAATTCAAATTGACCTTTATGGTAAAAATAATTACATTTTCTCCACCAATTTCTTTTATCAGGGTTTCAGACAAATCACCTTCACACATCACAAAGTTCCCATTGTATAGAAAATAATCAGTTCTTTCTACCAACCATGTTAAATAATAAAGTGAATGTTAGAAGGTATGAGGGAGAAACACTGACTTGATGTTTGTTCTTTTTCAGGGCATTGTTTCTTCTCAGTAAAGGAATGGTGAGTCCTCTGTTATTTTATATGTGCCGTGACTACATAGCAGCATTAAAGCTCCGATGTGTTCCAACACAGGATTATTATATTTACTTAAGTTTTTTATGTGAATGTTTATGTGAAACACCAACATTTAACAATAATAGTGTCATTATATAAATAATAAACAACACTCTTCTTCTTTTTTAGTTGCTGCTAATGGAGAGGAAGCTCGGCGAAGTGCATCCTCTGCTCACACTGTGCGGAACTATTGTAGAAAACTGGCAGGGAAACCCGATCCAGAAGGAGTCCCTCAGGGTCTTCTTCCTGGTCCTACAGGTCACACACTACCTGGATGCTGGACAGGTAGGAAGCCTAGTTTGGAAGGTTCTGGGTTTTTCAAAGAAAAAAGCAGGTAAAAACAATTTTGTTTATCGTGTCCTCGTCTCTCCAGGTGAAGAGTGTGAAGCCGTGTCTGAAGCAGCTGCAGCAGTGTATCCAGACCATCTCTACACTCCACGACGATGAGATTCTTCCAAGCAACCCAGCCGACCTCTTCCACTGGCTGCCCAAGGAGCACATGTGTGTCCTCGTCTATTTGGTAATGCCACAACATCACTACACCAGAAATCATCAACTGCCAAAATAAGCATCAAAGCTGGTGTGGCTGAGATTTTTCTCCAACTTAACACGTGTTAGCACTGTTATTTGTAATTAATATACAACTTATAATTAAGTGTTAATATATGAAACAGTTTTTCTTTATTCTCATGGGCAGCTTCACACCTGTGTATTAATTCAATTCAATGCCTATATTGTCATTGCACACTGTACAAAACACAGAAGTAGACACATGCCAATCCAATAAATATATTTAGAAAAACACAAGCAATAAATACATAAAATGTAAGGTATTGAAACAGATGGAAGGAGTATATGAACTCTTAGTTATTTTGCACATAGTACCAGTGCACATTATAATATTGCACAGTTGGATATTACATTTAGTTAAGTTCTCTAGTGGCACTTGGATAAAAGCTTGCAAAGTGCCAGTTGTGTCGTGTGGCTTGAAGTTTTTTTTATCAGGAATTGTTTTTTCAGTGTTTAACACTTACTCCCTCTTGACATTTTACAGGTGACAGTCATGCACTCCATGCAAGCAGGTTATCTGGAGAAAGCCCAGAAGTACACAGACAAGGCTCTCATGCAACTAGAGAAACTAAAAAGTGAGTTTTATGTCATGTGTTCTTCACAACAAAATGTCATCTTGAGTAACTAAATATTAACAAACTGTGCCTCTTTTGTCTTTGTGTGCGATTCAGTGTTGGACTGCAGCCCCATCCTCTCTACCTTTCAAGTCATTCTACTGGAACACATCATCATGTGTCGACTCGTCACGGGCCACAAGGCCACTGCGTTACAAGAGGTATATTGTTTCTTTTTCTATGGACACTTATCGAGTTTAGCTGCGTCTCATTTGCTGCAACGTGCCAAACATACAGTCCAGGAAAAGGCCAGCTGCGTCAGGAGCTCGATTTTATAGCATCTCACGAAAACAATTTGCATGCTTTAACCATCATGTGAAAGTGAACACTGGCTCTTGTGTCCGTCCAGATCTCACAGGTGTGTCAGCTGTGCCAACAGTCCCCCAGGCTATTCACCAACCACGCTGCTCAGCTCCACACGCTCCTAGTGAGTATTTTCAAACCTTAAACCCTCTTGGACATGTGCTTTTGTATTTGCAACTTTAAGTGCTTGCCAGAAATTGAAAACCGTGATATCGACTAAAATCAAATATAATTCAGAAAAGTGGTTACCGCTCTCTTTTACAGTGTTTCAGTGAGAATCAAAGCAATTGGTTTTATGACAAACTTTTTTAATTCTAAATACTCGCACCTTAAACCAACTGATATTTCAAAGGAAACATTTTTTGGTCGACAAACAAATGATAAAAAACGAAAGCTAGCATGTCAGCAAAAGTAAGAATTAGACAAAACGTATGATGTAACCTGAAGTAACTGTTATCGGCCACTCAAAGAAACCAAACCATAACTAGAACTAAATATATTGAAATGCGTCTTTTAAATACTTGAAACACAGAACCCGACGTTTCTATTTGTCAGTCTAAAAGGTGTGTTTCTTCCTGCTCCTCTCACATCCCAGGGTCTGTACTGTATCTCAGTGAACTGTATGGATAATGCTGAGGCACAGTTCACTACAGCTTTGCGGGTGAGTACGTGGTGACTTTGCTGCATCCGAGACACTGTTACTCATATTTTTCTCCTCATTTATACTCCTCTTCTTATTGTCGCTGCTGTCGCTGATTTCTCCTTTTGTCTCAAACACGTCGGTTTTTGTTTTTGTTTCAGCTCACCACACACCAGGAACTGTGGACATACATTGTAACTAATTTGGCCAGTGTCTACATAAGGGAAGGAAACAGACACCAGGAGGTCAGTTGACTAACAATAGGTTTGTGTCACTACTTAAACAGTGTAATGTTCAGTGAAGTAGTTCACTTCTGCAGGAAGTGCTCTGCTCAGACAAATAACAAAGGAACACATGATTAACATTAGGAAAATCTTTATTTTATTTCTTTGTACAGTCAGTGTTTCAATTACACAGTTTGTCCACCAGAGAGCACTTCTGTCAATTTTTCAATAAAATGTCTCTTACCCAACCAAGCTTTGATAACTAAATTCCAGTGACCCTTATCTCAGGTTTAAGAACACACACGGGTTATCCAGGTGACCTTGGTTATGCCTTCACTTTAAGTTTGAAATTAAAGGCAACATGATGAGTGGAGACAACCTTGTAAACTTAGCGACTAAAATCTGTTTTAACATTTTTCCATTGCATTTGATCTCCAGCTGTACAGCCTCCTAGAGAGAATAAATCCAGACCACAACTTCCCAGTAAGGTAAGATGCACAGGAGTTCTACAGAGTGTATCAATAGCACAAGATATTAGATTAAAACTATGCTTTTTGTTCAAACTTGTTCATGATATTAACTTGTCTTTGTTTTGTGATTCAGCTCCCACTGCCTCCGCGCTGCAGCCTTCTACATCAGGGGACTCCTGTCCTTCTTTCAAGGACGCTACAACGAGGCCAAGTATGACAGCATTCAAGTGGACTACAGTGAGCAAACTCACAGGTCCACCATGCACTGACGCTCATATGTGTTTGTGTTGCAGACGTTTCCTGAGGGAAACCCTGAAGATGTCTAACGCTGAGGATCTGAACAGACTGACCGCCTGCTCTCTGGTTCTGCTCGGCCACATCTTCTACGTTCTGGGAAACCACAGGGTAAGACGACATGTACCACAAATGGGTCTAATGTCTGATTTTCACCTTACACTGTTTAGGCAATGAATTGGGTGTTTTACAAGCTGTTATAACAACCATGTCACCAGAGCAGAAGATTTTTTTTCCTTTTAGTCTTTACTTGATTGGGGACAAGGAAAGACAACATTTTCTACTCCATCAATCTGTTCTTGTTTACTCTCTTGACATGCCATGTACAGCTGGGGCCTTATTTATACATCTGTTTCTACATTCTGCCCCAAAATAGCAGCATTTAATTATTCTCTTTTGTAAAAACAGCCCATATGATCACTTTTGATAATATATCACTGTGAATTTGAACAGATCTGCATTTACATCGGCCGCATATCCCAGTAATTAGCTCCGATTAATTTACATTTGTTGGGGGAAACAGAAATGACTTAATTTAAACAAAAACAATAAATGGAAGTTGATTGGCAGCATGTCACAGCAGAGTTTTTGCAATAAACAACATAATAATGCGTACACATCCCCACCCACCCTCTCTCCTGTCCCAGCAGCAGAGGTACAAAACGAACCACCACAATAACGACACAAAGTAAAAATAACACGCAGAGAGAGACTAACAATGATCTTTAACACAAGGATCTTTGGTACGATCAGTTCAAATGGAATTTAATGTCGTCCGGCAAAAGCTGGAATAATTAAAGATGATCTGAGGCAGGTTCTTATGACATTGAGCCATAATGCAACAAGAGCACTGAGATAGGACAATAAAAGCACCAACAACAAGAATGCTGAGACTAATAAATACCAAACAAACAAACAGAAAATAAAATAATGGCGATAAAGAATTACACGTGTACGTGCATGTGTATGGGGAACATGATCTGTTATCCTTTCATCTGGGGTAAGTGTAGGCTAAGCCACAGCTTTTCAGTTTCTCATTGAGCTTTTAGGGTAAACTTATCTCTAACTTGATAGTGTCACGCATCTGTGATCCATCTGCTATGGTTAGAGAAAATAAGTATAAGGTTTCAAAGTAGAAGAGAGGTAAATGATATGAATCTATTAAGTAACAGTGTGTTAGTGTTGGTCCTGGGGGGGAACACAGAAAAGAGCCGTAAGAGGATCAACACTTTTTAATTCTTACACTGTTTATAAAATGAGCACCTTCACCTGTGTGTTTTGTCTTTTTGCTTCTTTAACAAGTTGTTGTGTCCCTCTAAAGGAAAGCAACAACATGGTTGTACCTGCCATGCAGCTGGCCAGCAAGATCCCTGACATGTCTGTCCAACTGTGGTCGTCAGCTTTGTTGAAAGGTACGTAATCGCCTCACGAACATTTTAAAATAAAAGCACAGGCTTTGCAGACCTTTGTAAGACTGTAAGAATACTTAACCAACACAAAATCTCTGTCCTCGAGATACAAGCTGTGGTCGAGGATAAATCTTGTTTGCGTGTTGTGCTTGCAGACTTGAACAAGGCTCTCGGGAACACTATCGATGCCCATGAAGCAGCTCAGATGCACCAGAACTTCTCCCAGCAGCTGCTGCAGGACCACATCGCTGCCTGCAGCCTCCCAGAGCATAACCTCATCAGTGTATGTCAAGGAGAATATATTCTTTTGATTTATTAAATATCATTTGTCTCAATTATCTGTATTAAGCTCTTTTCATACATGAAGTCCAGAAAATGTCACGCAATGGGGGTCCAGAGTTTGCCTGTCATATATGAGGAACGCAGCAGGCGAGTTCAGACTCGCTAAAAAAAACACAGACATCTCCAGACCGTTCAGGCGAGTGGTGACGCAGAAGGCAGGACGTGATTCATAAATTCTGCCCAGGAAATCGCTTGTGTGTTTACAGCACATCGACACATTTTTTTTTTTTTTTTAAATAGTTTTGCATCCATTGCATGTAAGAAACGTCATCAACGCGCCCACTACCTTGCGGTGAATCCTCTGGACAACCGCCTGCTGTTTTCTCACACGGGCTCACTCGGACATTATCCAGAGTTTTTCCTAGCGGCCGGGCAGGAGATACTCTGGAGAATGTCCACACCAACTGACTCGGACATTCCTGTTCTCACACACAGCCCCTCTGATTCATTTCAAGAGATTATCTGGAGTTCAGTTCATGTCTGAAAGCAGCTATATACTACCCTGTGATTGGTCTGTTTTCAGTGTCTGTACTGCAGTGCTGTAATCACAGTATTTCTCTCTGTTTTCCAGTGGACTGATGGCCCCCCTCCTGTCCAGATCCAAGCCCAGAACGGCCCCACCACCAGCCTTGCGAGCCTGCTATGAGGAGCCCTCTGTCTCTCATGTCACAGTAGCTGGTACACGATCACAAGCAACAGACTGATTCATAACAACCTGCTGTCAGACCATTGTAGCTGAGCTTTGAGAGGATTGGAACAGGTGACAAAAGTTTAAGCCTTCACTTTATTAGCCTCGCAAGATTGCTTCCTGATTGTCTGCCATTCCATTTCTAAAACTTTGTTCAACAATTACAGCCACTGTTAAATGTATTCCATCGTCTCTGATGGCTGACAGGACATAGGGGCAGGGTTGGACTCCTGATTAGAGCAGTGGAGGACACGCAGCGACTTGTAAAAGGGCTTCTTCACGTCTCTGACAGGTTTCTCTTCCATTGCTTGGAAAAAGAGGCAGTAGATGGGCGGGGCAGTAAAGAAATGTAGAAGAAATTAATTTATTCATGTTGATATTTTTATAATGTTGGTAAATATTTTACATCTTGCCTTTTTTTTTTTTTTGTATGAATGCAGTTTTTTTCTGTTTTTTTTCATGCATGGAAGTTACTGATGTGGACCCTTTGTACAATATTTTCTGACCTGGGTTGCGTATAATAAATTCTTGGTAGATAATTTTTGTACAAAATCCATATTAGAAAAAAAATAGAGACCTCTTGTAATATATTTTCACAGATTAATCAGTTGGTGAGTTGGCAGTGTACATTGTTTGGGGACAGCGCACAGTTCATTGTGTGCAGTTCATGTTTGGACCAGAAGATGCCTCTGTTGAGTCTGTTAATGAGCAACGTTTCATTACTTCTGGATTTTATATCATTTGGTTGCAATGAGGGCTCCCTCGTACCTTTTTTTTTTTTTAACAACAAAAAAAACACATTCAACCTATGTATTTTTCGAGTTCCATAATATATGAATCCCCATTGATGTAATTTTTACAAATCACATTTAGACTTTTGGAGCTTACAATAATCTTCAGATATTCAAAAATTGAAATTATTTTATTTTGTTATATTTTAATTTGTCTGGATAGATCTACTAACTTGTTTCTTTACAGTATGTTTGTATAGACTCACCACTTGTTGAACCTTTATTGTACAGTGACTTTTTATAAAGTCAATTTAGTAAAGTGTGTATGTATTTTTAGCTATCCTATGTAGAAATCTCAACGCTTGGTATTTAAGGCACTCTGTAAGGACACAGTTTAAACTTGAGTACTAGCCATATTCTATCCAATGCCTACGTTTTTAATGCTTATGTTGTTTTCAATAATTTTCCAATAAAATATGATTGAAAATTTGTAATGTACTGATTTCCCTTTCATTTGTAGACAGGATAGTGAGTGTATTGAATGCGGTGTGTTTTTATTTTCGGCCGTATGCATTAGAGTAATGCTCAGTTAATTATGGTGATTTTACCTATATAAACATATACTTATATTACTGTCTAACTACAGTATATTCGGAAATCCTGCAGCAGGTTCTGTTCCGACCGGCCCTTTGCTGTTTGTCTTCCCCGCTCTCCCCTTTTCACAATTAAAAAGGTTGCTAACTACTGTGGTGTCTAAGGAAATAGTAACCATTAGGTTGAATTTCCAAAGGCATCCACACTTTAAGTCTATTTGGTCTAATCCTTTTTCATGACTCTTGTGTAATAAATCTCAAGAAGAAAATGTTTAACGTTTGAAGGCTATAAATATTTCTAACTAGAATATACCAATGTTTTTTAGTGGTTAATTAGAAATAACTTGTTCTTCCCAAAAGCAATTTCTAAAGGGCACAAATATGTCAAAATAAGCATAAAATATTAACAGCAGTGTTGTATTTTGGGTGATGTACTGTTTGACTCACTCTGATCTCATATTGTAAAACTTGTGTTCCATGTCTAACAGGTTTTAGATGTGACTCAAGAGCTGGATACTCGGTAAAGATGCTTAATTCTGTTTCAGGTGGAATGGAGAGGAATAAGAGTTTGGTTCTGTAAAAAAAAAACAACTGGCCCATTTTGTCAAGAGCCCCTCTTCTCCTCACTTTCCTCTTTTTTTCTTGTCATATTGGAACGGATGACGAGTGGTGCTCCATTCTCACTGGGAAAGCATTCACCTGCACCTGAAGGGCATTAAACAAGCTATTTAAGGAACAGTAAACTAAGCCGTTCTCCACACTCAGCCTTTTATGTATCCTCTGGGGTCAACGCTAGACAAATACAAAGCACGTCTGGGACTAGTGATCCAGTATGGAGCTAGTAGCAGAGAGTTTTACTACACTTTCCTTTATGTACTTGTTGAATACGTTAGAGCAGAAAATTTAGGAGGGGGCTGCTGCTTCCATTCCTCCTTTACCACATGTTTCGGACCCTGCAGAGCAACATGAACTGAGAACATTTCCTCCATGTTAAAGTGAAGGATGCCTGAGTCATATGCATTGTTATCTCCCTGGCTTGAACCCCTACAAGGTTGACTGACTCCTGGAGGTTCAGAGTTTAGAGTTATGACCAATCAAACATTGCAACTCTCCACAAGTGCCTCGCTGAAATAAAACACTGGATGGCAAACAACTATCTATAACTAAACCTCTCCAAATCCAATGTAATTGTCTTTGGTCCCACCTCCAGCACATGGATGATGTCACAGCAATCCTTGGTGAACTAGCACAATTTACTAAGTCCTCAGCTAGAAATCTGGGTGTGGTCTTTGACCAAAACCTGAGCTTCGAACCCCACATTAAGAAGGTTGTCCAATTGCTTTTATCCTTTAAGAAACATAGCCAAGGTTAAATCTTTTATCTCATATACAGACCTGGGAAAAATTATTCACATGCCCTTTTTTCTTCTCGACTCGACTACTGTAACTCCCTTTGTAGTTGTCTTACTCAGAAATCAATCCACCCTCTGCAGTTAGTCCAGAATGCTGCTGCTCGGCTTTTAACACAATACAAAATTGTTCCCATATCAAACCTGTTTTAGCATCCTTGCACTGGCTACATGTTTATTTTGGGGTTGATTTTTAAATTCTTTTAATTACCAATGAAGCCAGACATGGGCCTGTCCCTCCTTATATTTCAGACCTTTTATCTCCATATGAGCCAGGCGTAGCTAGCCATTCCTAAATCTAGGCTGAAAACCAAAGGAGATGAGCCTTTGCCGTGAGGGCCCCTACACTTTGGAACAATCTGCCAGAAGAGATAAGACTAGCAGAATCGATTACTTTTTTTTTTATCTCCCTTTTGAAGACACATCTCTATAAAAATAACTTGTATCGCAAGATGTCTTTGACTTTTATCCTTGGTATCTTTGTTTTTATCATTTTTACTCTGAATCCTATATTGTTTGTTGTGAAGCACTTTGTTACTGAAAAGTGCTATACAATTAACGTCGTTATTATTATTATTATTATTATTATTATTATTATTATCTGGACATCTTTACAATTAGACAGGCAATATAAAGCTTTTCAGGCAGGATAACCAAAGGAACAGCAACACAAGATCATGAGTTGTGACCAGGCATTGTTTACCAAGTCATGTAGTCCAGTTATGTCACATGACGTGTTTGTGCAGGACTAAGTATTTCCTGAGGACAACAATGATCCTCAGAAATGGACAAAGGCTCTCAGGAAGGTGGCAGCCAGGGTTTAGTTTGTCATGGAGCTCATGGTGCATTGGAATCATAAACAAAAAAGTTAGGAACACCTGCTCCTACCAATTTTGCCAACAATCTGCTGTGGTGTCAGGGAGACTGTGGGAATGGCATTGGGTCAGATCCACTGTATTGTCTATGCTGCCAGTGATTCAGGAAAATACCCATATATGGAGCCGTCACTTGTTCTGATGTATGGTCTGAGGCCTGGTCCAAAACTACTCTTGTGTGTCAATGGATGCGGTGGAAGAGAAGGACAATTATGAAAGTAGCTGACTGTGCTGCACATGTACATGCGCACAAAGACCAATGCACATAAAGAAGCTTCAAGATACACAACATACTATATGTGATGCTCACGTGACACAGGCTGTGACACACTGCTGTGGTGAATAAAACATGCTAAATGTAAGTTTTGTCATTAAAACAGCCAATGAGGACCATATGGACAGCAAAGAAGACAATGTAGGGACCAATACAGCTGAAACATAAAGTAAAACATCTCAAATGAAAGGGTCAAGTGGATACACGACCTTTAATGTTTGATGTATGTAAAGACTGATGGAAGTGCATGATGATGATGATGCTTTTGATTATTCAGACTCAAGATAAAATACAACACAACACATATTGAAATACATACAAAAGCTGAGGTGATACATGAATAGGGGGAACCGTGACGTTTCTGTGACAAACAACCACATCATTATCCAATGCAGGATAGTCAGACTGATGTAAACAGACTGGCATGCAATGTACGTGTATGATTGACAATTTGAATTTGATTCGTGCAGGAGTCCGGCTGTTCTGCCCTTGTTTTGACTCCCTGTGTTCCCTGAAGTACTTCCGTCCAGTGGTTCCAAACGCATCATTTTATCTCTATGTCATCAGTCCGAAAGTTAACATTTCCGAGGTGTGTCTGAACGCAGCATGACGCCGCCTGTGGTGGCTCATTATCTGGCAGCCGGAGTGGCAGCGGACAGACGAGAGGGGATCCCCGGGATTTTTACGCCGAAGCCAGCGAAACACCGACCTCAAACACCCGAAAACCGCGGGGGGAAACTCTGCTTAGCTCCTCCTAGACTCCGTAAGTCCGCGTGTTCCACCACCGGTCCAACTAGTCCAATGTTTCGATTTCCAATTAAATTGTGACGACGAATGAAGTTTCTCTCTCGGCGTTAGCTCGGCTAACGTAAGTTGAGCTAGCTAGCATAGCCTCATCTGAGCTAACGTGCAAGGTAACAGTTTGCGTGTCGCGGAGCAGCACACACACACCTTCCGAACACACAGGAACCCAGAAAGTCCAGCAATAATACAACTAACTTCGCCGACAAACTTTGCGCAGGGATGCTCGCGCTACAATGTGAAATGTAAGTTGTTTTTGTTTACTTGTAGTGAGGCAACACGAATCCAAAAGAAAACATTTCTGTGCGCAATTAACGCTCGATTATTTGTGAATCCACTCTGCGGCTGTCTGTCTGGGCAGGGTGTCCAGGGAGGTAGCGTTAGCAGGCTAACTTAGCTCGCTAGCTAGCTCCCAGCCACTAGCGGCTCGGTGAGGCGGTGACGGGGTCGGTTTCATTGTCTGCGGTGTATCGCTATTTGCACGACCACCGTCACCCAGGCTAAATATCACAGTCCGCATCTTTATTTAACGCCGCACGTTCTCCGGTGTCTGGCGACTTTAAATGAATCCGTGAAACCCCCGAGAGCCGCACATTTGACTGTGAGCTCGCGTTGGTTAGCCGCTGGTTGTGTAGCCGGACAGATGGGCAGGTTGTTGTTGGCAAGCCAAGTTAACGCTAGCATCAGATAGCCTGTTGTTGTTGATGGGTTAGTTGGACGTAGGTAGCTGTTATTTTTAAGGCATCGTGGGGTCACTCACGTTGATCGACACCATAAACAGTATTGCCACCGGTTATTGCTGAGCTGCCTGCTCGTTTTAGCCGCGGATGGGTATGATTACGGCTTTATGAGCCACTGATCTCACAACTTTGTCAGATTAGCTCAACCGTGAAAAGCCTGTTTTATGGAGGCGTAATGGTGGACGGTTGCGCCTCCGTCGGAGTGTCTGTCTGTCCGTCCACCACGGATTAGCAGCCATCACCCACGTCACACCACAGACAACCAAATGCCTACTTTGTGTTTGTTCCAGATTATCAGTGTTTCCTAACCGAGATCACTTCATCATGTATGTAATGATCTGTCACGTCTGAATGTATTCTCTGTAACCAATATACCGATCAACCCTATACAACTGTGTTATTAGTCAGTAGATGTTGTGGGATACATTATTTATATTTTGTTGCTCTGCGATCAGGGATTTGTGAGCAATCACCTCGATCTACAGCAAATCTATAAACCATGGTTCATGTTGCCTGAGCGGACACTTCAATTCAGTATTGTATTCACTTGGCTTTGAGGTGTTTGTAATCTGAACAGCAGTGTTTATATCTTTGCCTCTGCTGAACAAGTGCCCCCTTTCAGAGTGAATAGACAGTTGGCACCCTTGGCTAGTGATGGGGACACATGTCGCTTTGCATTTTATGATGGGCCCTCGGATTTGCCTGAGGAGGGGTGGCCCTTACCGAAAAAAAAGAAGCCCTCCTGAAAGTGATGTGAGTGGACAGGCATGATTCGAGATCCACTCTGGAACAGGACTCAAGCTTTTTTAAGATAAAACAGTGTTCTTCATCACCCATTGATTTTTTTTTTTTTATAATTTTTTTTTTTATAACTTTACTCATAAATGAGGCTCAAAGGTATCATGCTTGCTGAGGTAGTTGTTCAGTTTCTTACGGTTGTATTAATGTTTATAGTTTCACGTCCAATCTTATGGAATTTAATCTTGCTGCAAGAGTTTTTCAGTGTTGAGTTTCAACATATTGTGTTAACCTTACTGCTGAGTTGGCGTCATGAAAGTAAAGGGTCAGAGTTTGAAAGTCGCTCTGCACACTTAAAGGTGGTAAGACTAGTTGTATCTGCTGTTGTTCCTTATTATGATAGACGTAATGGGTGTGAGTGATATTAAAATGGAGATCACACCTGTTTCACACAACCATGACCAAACACAGTGAATTTTGATTTGTCTAATTCTCAGGGAAATGTGACATCCCCCGAATTCTGCCTGTGCGTCCTACCCGTTTTAATGGTTAACAACAACAAGTATCCATAGCACTGGTGATAACTCTTATCAAGGTATTATGGTATAGCTCTTATTGTTGCCATCCATCCACATCTCAGTGTATTCCCTTCCACTACAAGATTTAGGTCCAACACTTGAGCATTTTAGCACATTACCTAAACCAAATGAATGGGGGAAAATGCTAAGAGGTCTGTACTTCTCTGGAAAGAGGGTACCATAATGCTGACGCTGAGTCCAATCCTTTTGTTTTTATTTGCTCCTGGGTGCAAATACTGAAGGTGGTGGTTCAAAAATAGCAACTTTAAAAGAGCAAATTACTCATGATATGACTAAAGGTTGAGTGGAGAGATGCAGCTTCTGAGAGTGCTATGGCATGAGACTCCAGGAATGTGATATCTCACTCTGTTGGGTTTGTTGGAACTGAAGAAATGGTTCCCTTATGGTGGTACACTGCTTTTGCAGAGTGGATCTTGTCTCGTAAACTATCTTTGATAGGTACTGACAGCTACATGCAGTCTCAACAGCAGCTAAGTTTAATTAGTGACAACTGATATGATGAACCACCAACAAAGTTTCTTAATTTAACTAATGACAGTAAAGCTCAGAACCAGATAAACATGAGAGGCTGCAGCTGAATGTTTTCTGCACTCTTTGTGTAATGATTTTCGGGGTTGAGCTAAGCGAATTTGTTTATCTTTCCGTGTTCAGTGTCTGAACTCAGGCTCTGACCACTGTAGCCAACTTTCAAACTAGTTTTCTCAGACTCAAAATGCTGCACTGTAGAGTATAAACAGTATGAACGCCTCTAATATGTCGTTCTTCTTAGTTCTAGATACTATAGAAAGTCTGTTTAGACACAGAATGTCAGTGGTCCTGCAGCTTTTGAAAGAAGGTTGTCTGGTTGCTCTTGAGTTTAATTGTGGAAAATCTTTACTGTCAGAGAAAAGTGAGAGGTGAGAAAGGTTGTGTGTGAACATAGCACTTACTGCGTTGTGTTTTTAAAATGTTGTAATGATAAACGTCCATAATGATAAAATTGTTAAATGTATATTTTCACAATAGTGACTAAATCTCCCATGAACTTTGAAAATGCTGCTTATTGGCTTACTGTTATCATAACAGTATCTGTGACCTCACTGTGGTGCATAGTTCATCACAGCAGCCTGGTGGAGTCTGAGCTCAGTCATTATGAAAAGGTTAACAGGAAGTGCTTCTGAAACAGTCTCACCAAAGTATGGATAGAGATGTTGTTCTCTTTTACGATGATTTTCTTCGGAGTAGGCCTCAGTAGTGTTGACTGTAGGAGTCTTGGACTTATTTACACCATGTCAGTCACTTCTTTATCGTATTGGATGCAAAAGTTATGCATGCTTCTTTAAGTGGAAATTTACATCTTATTCAGTAGGAGTTTTTGACTTTGACATTGCTTTATCTCATATTAAGTTAAGTACCTTACACCAGATGTCATTGTTAAATCACTAACTTTTCCTGAAGGTTTGAAAGTGACTCAATGCTTTGACAAACTTGATCAAAGTGTGTTTTTACAGATTTACATAGTATTTACACATAGGTTTTATGTCCCTTAAGAACTGTCTGTCTTTGTTATTTGTTGTCTTGCATACCAGAGAACAGGAGTAGTCCTACTGGCCACGGGGACCCACCCAAAGGCCTTAGGCAATTCTTGGAGCAGGAGGAGCCCTCCAATGTTTGACTGACGGAACTATTTCTTGTTTACCCCGTTAGACTTCATATTGACTCAAGCATGTGTGTGAACAGTGTGAACTCCCTGTCTCAGACAGTTACGGGTACATATGTGCAGTTATGAGTTGACTATTAGATTTATTGACACTAACCTCTTTTCTTTATTTTAGTTCAACTTAAAAGAAAACACTGAGTTGGGACATTTTTACAGCCTCACTCCACAATACACTTTGACCTTGACAGCACATTTTTTTCATTGCTTGTTATTTGTCTGGCCAATTTCCAATTATATGCTGCCTTTCGGTTTTAATTTGACGTGTATTATTGCAAAAACTTCTGGCATTCCTTCAATAAATTGACCCCTGTTGACCAAGTGGGCCATTTGACTTACAATGAACTGGCTCTTACTTACATAGTAAGAAGTAGTGTTTGTTAATGAGAGTTTATACCCATAGAGACACTATTATATAGGTAGAGAAATTCATAAAGGTGAAGAAATGCAAAAATATCACATTAGTTCTTGCTGATCAAGTGTTTTCTTAACATTGATTACTATAGTAAATATAGACTTTGTCCTGTTTGATATTGATTTGTATTAAAAAAACGCATAATGTTTGACTGTGCAACTAAGAAATTGATAGATTGGAAGAAAAAGAAGATGACAAACTAAGCTGAAATGCAAACTGAGCTAATTTCACTATGGTTATTTTATTAAAGTAAAAAATACATGTGACAAAATGATGAGTCAGCAGGTACAAAGAAATGACACCTGGGCCATTTGTCAAAGGTTTCCCTATCTGGAAATATTTATAAACACTCAAATGCATGAAAGCTATGCAGTATTGAAATGGAGTGTCAATTTCTGGTGTTTTCTTCATTGTGTAGTTGTATGGCACAGAAACATTACTTTAAAATGTCAAATTAATTAAGTATATACAGTAATACACATTCATCAGGCTACCCCAAGCTATTAATGCAGGTTAAGCATCTGCCTTCTTGCCTCTGTTTTACTGGGCATTTCTGGAACTAAGCATCTTTGAATATAAGGAGGAAGGGGAACTGGTCACATTCAGACCTGCTGCCATGCAAATCCTCACATTTTCCAATGTATAATCAGCTCAGCCCTTTAATGGTTATAAACATACTGCTGACATGTATATTTTAAAAGCCAATTGTGCGTCTGTTTTGTTCCTCTAGCATATTTACTCAAAAGTGACAACCTGCATGACCGGAATTGCCTGAAATGGCATCCCATGCAATGTAAACAATAATACCACTTTAACACCATATGAGATACACATTTCTACTGTTTTTATCAGTCTGCCCCCAACAATTGCTTCCACTGTGTGGTCAGTGCGGACATGGCAACTCTCAAACATGCAGACCAGCAACTTGGATGCATGCAGTATCAAGGCATATATCCAAAAGGGGAAACACTCTCCAGGCCGACTCCCTGCCACATGGCCATTTTGTACAGGTTCTATCTTTATGTATTTCCTAAGTGCACAGTCATGTTTGGCCTAACAAAACAAGGGTTACCCAAACTTCGGAAGTTTGAGCCCACTGTTCACTTACCCTATATATGGTCCATACAGTAGTTGGCAGAATATTTTCTTGAAATCAAAGCTGTGGGTGTGGGGCTGGGAGAAGACAGAATGAAGACACAGGTTAAATTTATAGTGTAATGCTAGATTAACAACGGTAGAAAATAGTTAAACACATTGGTTAAGTGTCTTGCACGACGTCACACAACTGATGATACCACTGATTATCATTCCTGAAGCTCTCTGTCATTCCCACTGCCTCAGTCATATCTGTTGGATCAGTCCATAATCAAATTTTAACATCACATAATAAGTCCAAAAACAATCTTAGTTCTCACATTTTAGGCACTGTATCATTGTTTTATACTTGCAAAAAATGCATTGCACACATAATTATGTGGTTTAATTACAAATATGGGGATTTAAGTGATACAGTGACCCAATCTATGTTTAGAATATCACATACCCCTCTGTAGAGTTGCACAAGTTGTTTCCTCATTGATGGAGAATTGCAGTTTAAATAAATTCTCAGACCACTCTTGCAACATCAACTGTATGAGGAGGTCAACAGTACAAAATACGTTGTAGCAGTCTGTTCCACCTCAATTTGATGCAGCCATAAATATTTGGATTTTTTACTTTCTATCATGACAGTTGGTCACCATTGTTACTGACAGATTTAATGTAAATGACTGCTGCTCTTCACGTAAGAGTAAACGATTAAAATCTTTCAGGAGCTTTGTGTTTGATACATAAAAAATACGACTGACTTTGACTGAGGATTGTTTAAAATGACACATTTGGTTTGCAAACTTGTGCATGTGAGATGGAAAATTATAACAATATGAATGTGATACAGTCTGAGGTTAAGCTTAAAAGTGCTGCTGTATTTAATGGCTTTTGATCAAAAGTATAACTAAATCTGCATGTGACCACTGTCATAGAGAAATACACATTTTCACAGCATCCCAGCATCCTCCAGAGTTTCCCATAGAATAAGATCTATGACGATGAATTGATTCATGGGGAAAACATCACACAGTACCATGTCATGCACAGCGAGGTTTTCTTTTTCAAAGTGGAAACAAAAGATGTGATGCCTAAGTCAGTCTGACTGCAGATGATGATAAAAACTTTATGGATGTACATAAACACGAGACCGGGAGCAAGTTGGGCCATAGCACAACAGCTGCACATTTCCCTAAAATGAAGCAATTTCAAAAAAGATTTTATTTCACAATGTTGTTATGCGAAGTGTTCAAATGTTTAGATCATTATGACAGTGGTGATATAATTTGGACTATGACAGGCTGCTACCGTCGAGGCAATTAATGGGAAATGCTGTTCTCAGCCATTATCTACCTTTTCACCTGCAAACGGTGCAGAGGCTGTAGAGAGAAGAATAAGTTAACAAGACTAAAATTCTGAACAAACATTTGGCTACACAACCTTTAAATATTTTAGGCATAATTATGGAACCCTCAAAAGTATAAAGGTTCAGCCTCTAGCCATGACATCACTGTTGGGTGTGGGAACAAATGCAACAGAAACAACTTACAGCCACACCCGGAGGTGATGTTGGGTGTGTTCATTTAAAAAAAGACTTCTCTTTTGCCAGACATTCAGTTGTGAACCCTTTTTTTTTAACAGCGCTTTAGTTTCTTTAAAGAATGTGGGTGTCCTCCAATAGATTTACGCCAGTGCTCACATTCCGACAGGTCCAATGTTCAGGTCACGTCAGTCTGAGAACGTGCAAAATTTGGACAATGATCATCTGTTTGCACAATCATCATGAAAACTGACTTCACTTTGTGCTTGTGCACATGTACATTTTATTGATAGCAACACAGGCAGTAGTTCTTCCTTATATATAATGCTTGTGGCACTCATTGGATTGTAGATTCAAAACATCAGAACTCACTTCTTGTGTATCAGATAAGTTGTGTGTGTGATTTTACTTTAATCTCCATTGGTCGCCTAAACAAGCCTAACAAGTTGCAGTACATCATCCCACTTAACCAACCATCCATTGAATCTAATATAAGGAAATTTAACTATTGTGAGTCAATAACAATGAGGAGAATGTTGTAGGGATGTTTTCGTTTGTGAAGGTAAAATCAGATAATTAGGTTAACGTATCAATACGCAAGTAGTTAGTTTGTATGTTTTAAGTATTGTCTGAATGTGAGCACTTTTATTTGGTGGGCTAACGTGGATTAAGCGCTACTGAAGATCTTGTGAAACACTGACTTGACTCAGACTCAAAAGCTGACCTACTTTACCCAGTTCTGTGTTTTAACATTGTGTACTGATGGTGTGCTTAGCTCATAGATGTGTTGTCTGGAATACAGTTTTTTTTTCACCCGTTAAGCTCTGTTTTCCCCTTTTGCTCTGGTCACTTCCTGCTGCCATCCATTTCTGAGAAAAGTAATCTGATAGCAGTCTGCGTGTGTCCTGGCCCTTGGCTCTTTATGTGTGTATGGGCTTCTGGTTTTACAGGATTATGGAGTAACCATTTGGAAGCAATTTGGAGAAATTGGAGATTTTCCCTGTCTTGGATTGTTGAAAACATTTATCTTTCCCTTTTTATTATAGCTTGTAATGTATCCAGTGATTTTGTAATTAGAGGCTCAAGAGAGCTGAGGTGTTATAGAGCTACGTAACTGAGACGATCCCTCTGTCAGTCATTAAGTTATGTTCTTATAAGGTTATAAATCAATTACTCAAAATGCTACTGAAGGCTTTTATGCATTACACGTGCACGCTTGCCAGAATCGAGATGGATGTTGGCTGCAAGAAGGATTTTCTTTATTTGTTAGTTCTTTATGTAATAAGGATACATTCAAGTACATCAGTGTATCTGTGTTTTAAAAAACAAACCATTGTTGTATGTCTGTTAATGTGGCTATATGTTAATGCATTGTGTGATCATGCGCAAAAGTCAGGTTTGCACTGCCTGGACTTACTGCTGTTGTGGTTGTCACGTTGCTTAGGGAGAATCCAGGTGGAGACATGCGCGCACACACAGATACACTCTGTGTGGCTCTTGCTCTGGCTCACACACACACACACACACACACACACACACACACACTGACACACATGCAGACGCAGTCTGGCAGATTCAGGGTTAAAGGCTTCCATTTTGTTAGGTAACACCCTAATGGTCTGATCTGTCAGTGGCGTTAAAATGGCAGGGGCTTAACCCTTGGTGTTCGGGACCCAACCAGTAGGGGCACACACACACACTTCTGGGCTGTCCAAGCCTACAACAGAACAACTGAGGAGGGGAGAGGTGGAGGAAAGGACGTAGAGTGAGCAATTGAGAGAAGACAAGGAAGAGTATTTTTCACATGGGTACAGTTAGATTATGGCTCAGCTAACCACATGCGCTCTGCACCCTTCTCCCTCCCCCAACCATGGCACCACCTCAGCTGGTCCCTGCCCCCACTCCTAGCCTGGTGAGCACATATTAGCCTTGGTATTCAGGTTTTTTCTATTTAGATTATATTCTGAAGGAAAATGACTCTACTCTTTGATTGGCTGAAATGGGTTTCCTTATTGAAAAAGACATGACATGTATGTAGCTTCGGGACTAACCTTTTATTGTCTTTTATTGTCTTACTTACGCTGTAAGTAATCACCCTGAATTCAAGATGATCACCTCCTGGTCATATCTGCCAGTGAGATAATCTGCAGTTTTATTGATTCATTCGATATTATAAGCCCCATAGCCACACAAGAGAGAGTTGCCATTCTGTTTTCTTTTATTGGGCAGTTATAATCCATACTTGTATTGCTTTTATTGAATGGTGTAATTCTTTATTCTCCTTATATTGAACCTCAAGGACACAGTTGAAAAACTTCAGTAAAAAAAAAAAAAAGGCTGTTAATGTGTTGGCTGGCTGCGTCCAGTCCCAGTGGGAAGATCATTACTGTGCTGGAGATGAGAGGCTAGCACGCTACCTTAGGGGGTGAGCATTTGCCATTGATCAGCTCTCTATGAACCAATGGACACAATAGGAGAATTATTGAGAATAAAACCCGTAGTATCAGTCCAGGTCACAAAATGTATTTTTTCTTTCAGACAACTCCCTCGTATCCTTCTGCTCTATACACAGGGATGCTTGATTTACTTAATGATGTTGTTGTACATAGTCTTCTAAGATGAATGTAAATTTTATTTAATGTTTTGGATTTGACCAAGCCTTTGTAGTAAATCAAAGAGGTTGCTTCATCTCTTTTCATACACGTGTGTTCTTAGGTTAATTTCAATGGGCAGTGGCGATGTGTCGTTTCACTTGCGGCTCTCAACTACCTCATCCTTTGTTATTTCTCTATCTTAAGATCTGCTCTGCCCTCAGGTCTTATTATTCTGAGGGAAACAAGGGGGACTCCTCCTCCATAATCTCCTGAGAGGAACAGACACAGATCACTAATCGCTGGCTGCGGCCCTCTACTCTCTTTCAAATCCTCTGGTTGTTTTCATGTCGAAGGGATGCACAGTATCACAAGTTTGACGTTACACTGACATACAATATGCTTTATAATGTAGATAATTATGCAAAAACTGAACAGAAAAAAATTCTTGTTACGGCTGTTGCAGATTCTGCTAAATTCATGTTTTGGTATGAACCACATCTATGGACTTGGTTTTTAGTGTCGTGAGTAAAATGTCTCTCTGTATTTTGTAAAAGTCCACAGCAAACAGTGGGTTGTTCCTCATATTTGTAATGGTAAAAATGTATTAATTAATTTGTAGTCAAGAAAACGTATTATGTGTAAATGTGTGAACACAATATGTCGTTATCAGTATTGGCTGCAAAAATGAGTGTTAGTGGGTCTCTACTGTCAAGCTCAGGTACAGTAATACATTGTTTATTGGATTATATTACATTCATATGGTTGTGAGCTTTTATGACATTAATGTGCTCATCAGCTGCATGCATCATGATATATTTTGCCAGCAATCACAATGGACATCTTGAAGATAAAATTGTGTGTCGACATAACCGGTCTGCCCTCTCAGTCTAATGTTGTATTGCAAACTTGCGATGACACTAATGGTATTCTGTTTTATTCTATTTAATAAAGAGAGGGGCACAGCAATGACTCCTAACCTGATAACAAAAGCTGCTTTCAGACATGCACTGAACTCCGCAGATCCTCTGTCTTTTCCCCGGAGGAGGTGCATGTGTCAACGCAAATGTCCGAGTGAGAGGCTCAGCAGTTTCTGCTGACTTTATCCACCTGGTCTCCTAGTATAAAGTCTGTAGAAATTCAGGAGAATCTGATGTGTGAACACGACAGGGGATCCCCTGCTGGATTCACCACGAGTGCTAATACGCGATAGATGCAAATATGGAAAGAAAGAAAACAAATATATCCCGGTGTAGCCATACACATAGACAACACCCACGAAGATGTCAAGAAAGTTTGTGGTGATAAGAACTGACAACGGTGTCTGTGTTGTCAAGAAAATCACAGGATCTCCGCAATGGAGTTAATACGTTACTTCCTGACTCTGCCTGCTGCAGCTGGCTGCTCCACCACTCGCCTGAATAATGTGATTTGTTGCGAACGCGTCTGTGCAGAGAATCTCCCGCTGCATTGTTCATGTGTGAAAGGCAAACGGTTGGTAAACTCCGTAGCCATTTCTCCGGACTTTGCACGCAGATCACGTCTGAAAGCAGCTAAAGTGGTGTTGTTAACAATGGGGGGCATTTGGTGTGTGTGTGGTGCCAGACAGTCACCTGTGCTGTTAACGAATGCCTAAAGACGAGTTCACACTACACGACTTCAAAGTCGGCAGGTCACGGCACAGTTCACACTAAATGATCTTGTGATTGGGAGTCGTTGTGAGTTGTGCAGTTGTGAGTTCAAACTACACGAGACTGGCGACGTAGGGTCACACACTACATGATCTTTCACCAGGAGAAACCCTGACTAGTATTTCTCTTGCTCTTCTGTGTCCTCTTGCTCACAGAATGACACATCACACTGGAGGAGAGAGAAATACTTAAGTGGACAGCACAGTTGTAAAGTATAGAGATCGTTTCTGTCCAGTCCCCTCCAAGCCTGAGAGAAAACTAGCCAAACATTCTGTTTCTTCAGTCCCAGCCAGACACGAGCATGATGCAGTTAATGTAAGCGGCACCGATTTTGTGTTGCCCTGTCTCTCACACAGATGGTTATTGCTTGATTTCCCCAAATCACTACAGATATGTGTAATGTAAAAACTCAGGGGGAATCTTACCACTACGTGTATCTTCAACAACATCACCCCATTCTGTGCTCTGGTTGGCTGGAGTTGTTGCAGATTTCCAGCAGGCTGCAACTCGTAGTTACTGATCTGGGAGCAGATAATTTTAAAACCTGATTTCAAGATAAGTCATAATTTTATAGGTTCCTGTAATCGGAGCCTATCCTTCATAGTGAGAGGGCTTTGTGTGTAGTAGAAGTCAAACGGCTGTAATGTGAGCAGGCATGGCAGGGTTGATGGATACTTGAGTGGTGTACTTATCAAGGGTCGCGGACAATGGGCAAAGCTGATCCTTGAACTGAAGGCCACTCTAAGACGCAGAGACCCAGGCTGAGCAATATGGGGTACCACTTCCCTGTAGGCATCTCTTGCTGCACTTGATGTCCAACTTGTTTTCGAGATACTAGTGTCAGTTTCACTTGGTTTTACACATTGGATGGCGCTGGGAGCACATTGAAACTGCCAGGAAGGCCACTGACACTGATTTATTCAGGATCTTTTGGCAGTTGATTGTCTGGCCATGAAATACAAATTCCTGAGGTCCTCATTCTAATCAAATTAGTTTTTAGTAAAGGATGATGGATAACGCATCCTAGTTTTCAAAACCAGAGATCCAGATATCTGATATGACTTAAATTTGACTGACTCAACTAAGACAGAGAGATTAGCTTTTTCCTCGACGCTTTTAGGTTTGTTTTACTTGCTTGTTCCCATGCCTCCTCCTCTCATCACCAATCCTCTCAACAACAGTATCTGAGTGCAATACTATCTCAGCTTCTGGTCGCTTGAAGTATTAATGCTAAGTTTCTTCTGCCCTGTAACCTTCTCAGGTGTCGCACTTAATAGCATAGACTCCTTTGTTTGATGGTTAGGTACAGATAAACTCTCATATAATGAAGGTGCCCTCTTGTGTGAGTGGTGTGGCTTCACTAATGTTGATGACGTTTCAAGAAGAAAACTAGCAACCACAGCCGTCCTAGTGACGTGCACATCTGACACTGCGCTGTCTCAAAGGGATTAGTCATTTTATTCATGAAACGGTTCACCACCACGCTGTTGCAGTTAAGCAATATGCAGCCACCTTTTTGTACAGTTTCACAGGGTAAAGTATGGTTTCTCAAGCACTGTGTGTGGTATATGGGCATGCATGCAGTCACCCACGCACAGACTGTCATTTCTGGCAGATAGATAGCCTTTGTTTCCATGGATGGTACAGCAGGGCACATCTGGCCTTGTGTACCAGAGCAGGGTGAATCTTTTCCTCCACTAACACAGAATTCAGTGTTTTTAGCTGTGTTGTTGTAGTTGTTTAGGGTGTGGTTGGTTGAGTTATTGCAAGCATCTCAGCTTAACATCTTGTAAAATGTCAAGGATGCTTGTGTCTTATCCACATTTTACACATAATTGTAAAAAGTGTCAAACTAAAGGTGGGCTCTGGATGACAGACTCGTTATGTTTGTCAGTGACTTGAGAACCACAGAAGTCAACATGTCATTGATATGTCTGCCCCCCTGTTGCCTGGTAGACATGTTTTGGAATGTTCTGTGGCCGTCACTGTCCTTCTCTCCCTCCCTTCTGCCACTCTGTCTCTCCAGGGGTTAAACCTCTACCTTTACTTACTGAATCTTGGGATAGGGTAATGTGGAGCTGTCATTATGTCACGTTGGACTACAATGACTTTGAGTCAGCTTTCTGAATTCAGAAATGCTAGATCATGGTGTGTGTGTAATCATGCACTCTTTATAAGACAGGCTGTTGCAATCTTTAAAAACACACGTGTTCATATTTGTGCAAATTCTTTTTGTGAGACTCATATTTCATAAAATGTCCAGTCAAGACTTATTTCCTGCTCTAAAATGAGTGCACGCCTTCATTCGGCTGGATGTTGCACAGTGCAAATTTTCTGCTGTGTAAAGGTTTTTCCCAGAAAGTTAAGTGGGTCTCTCCACCCTGTGCTGTTACTATACTGAGTGAGATTTGGGTCAGCATCTGGGGCTCTGGCATTAGGACGGGAGACGTCCATAAACCTCTGAGTTGTCCCTTTTTTGTACATCTGGAAATATCAGCTAAATCGAACTAGAGCTGCAACGATAAGTTGAAAGAAAATGAATCAGCAACTATTTTGATTATCAGTCATTTCATCGGTTTTTCTAACACAAATATGAGATGGGTTTTAGCGCTTTCCTTTGTCATAGGTGACAATAAATTCAATGTCTTTTTGTTTTGGACTGTTGAGTGGACAAAACAAGCACTTTGTATTGCTGTGTAGTGATGGACATTTTCACAATTGTATCAATTAATGCTTCAATACAAAAGTTAACTGTTTATAATATTTATTAATCAAACAGGTTGGGGTTCTGCATTTTTGTTCTGTAGACCATCACTACAAAATTTCTCATGTAAATACAAGTGCAGGATTTGAATGCACAATCTTTCCTAGTCCCTGGTTTAATATATCAGCAGTACGTGGAACCAAATGTGATTAAAAGTTCCAAAAAATTTGAAAGAAAAAATGTAGATAATGGGTATTTTTTTTAAGTATCAAATTCCGTCTTAACCTGTGTAATATTGTAAATTCATATTAGATGTGGCTTAGAAATCAGTCACTCTGTCCACCTCCGTATTATTCAGGAGAGAGGTAGTGCCGGGTGCAGCCGACAGAGACCCAAAGTGACATATTAACTCTGCTGCTGAGATCACGTGATCCTGACAGTGTTTTCAGTTCTTATCAGCACAAACTCTCTTGACATCTTTGTGGGTGTCTTCTACATGTATGACTTGGCTATTTCACAAGGAGATATTTGTTTTATTTTATTTCTTTTCATTTTGGTGTCCTTCAGCCCCCCAACTTGCTACGGTGAATCCACTGCTGGGTTCACACATTGAATTGTCCTGAATTTCTATGGACTTTATACTAGGAGGACAGGTGGAGAAAGGAGGCTGAAACTGCGGAGCCTCTCACTCGTTCACACCACCGGAGTGCATGTCTGAAAGCAACTTAAGACAAGGGCAGCTTCTCAACTCAGTTATCACTGCAGGGCTTACACCTGCTGTTGTCAACTTCTATCATCTCAATTTTGAATTGCGTTGGGACTGTCGCAGGCTTTTGTATTCTCTGCTCCACCATGTTAACTTCAGACACCTGATCGTACCTCAGCCAACGCAACTTAACGAAATGGTTTATTTCACACCGGTGGTCAAGGACTTCTACTCTCTCATTGGACGTCATTTCCACATCATATTTCAGGACATCCTCTGTTAGTTAGGTACTGGTAATGGAAAATATGTTTCTTAATTAACATGATTTGGCCACTTTATGTTAAAAATGAACTACATGTGCTGCCCTCCAGAAATTTTGCAACATTAATTATGTAGTTGTTATGGTTACCTCATAGGCAATAGAGAGGCAGGTTTGCAAGTGAATAAGTTGCTCAAAGGAACCTGCACAGTAGTGTAAAGCAGAGATGTGGGCTACAGTATGATGAAACAGATGAAAAATATATTTCAGTTTGAACATTTCTTTGTGTATGCTCACAGATGTAGAACATCTACCGTTGATAATAATTCTATGTTGCCCTGGAGACCTTTTGCACCTATGTGATATGTCTTGTAACTGTATGTAGGCAGTTTGTAACTGTTTGTCCTCTGTCTCCCCAGGGTGAGAGCAGCCATGTCAGAGGAGGCAGTGCGTCTAACACGCAGCCAGAAGCGGGCTCTGGAGAAGGACAGTGCAACCCCTACTGGGCCCCTCGGGGACATGGACGGCAAAAGAGTGAAGCTGGATGGGGAAGACTCAGCTGGATCTCCCCCGGACCTGGTGGGATCTGGAGCCGAAGGTGTCAAGCTAAAGAGTGATCAGGCTGCAAAGGTAGCAACCAGTATCCTGAAGGCTGGAGAAGTGAAGGCCACCATCAAGGTGGAGGTGCAGACCAGAGACGAGCCCGTCGACATGAGTACATCCAAAAGGTTAGAGAAGGAAAAGCTTAGAGTTTGGTTTGGCTACTGAATGTTTTTGTGTGTTGAACTCCTGAAGTAATATGAACGGTGCTTCATGGCGTTCATGAACAGGGGCTGAGAGGTTCATCATAAGGAATATATTGTTCAGTTTACATGATACTGTCAAACCTATTAGTCTATGAGAAACATTGAAAGGAATACTATAAACATTTAGCCTTAAACCGTCTATTCCTGTACACTGGAAAGGCTCCAGAGTGCGACCAAAAATCGGTGAAATGCTGACATTTTCAGCCAACTTTGCCCACATTAAACCATTTAATATTTCCAGCTGAACAAAATGCACTATAAGTTGTTTACAAACATGTTTGTGTCTGTGAGGGAAGAAGATGTAGAGGTTTACTTCTGGAATGGTTGTGCCTCATTGATGTTGAATAATCATCTGTGTTTAAGGGACGTGATGTGTGATCTAGTGTGTGAGTTTGTTTGAGAACTTGTTGAGGATTGTTTTATGTACTGCTGGCCTTGGATTTAGTAAACGCTTGCACAGTTTGCGGTTATGCACAGAGATCTGTCTATTGGAGTTTCTGGTTTCTCACAAACTTTGCACCAGCAAATGGCCTGACAGGAAGTCGCTTGTGTGGTTTTCAGCAGCCTGCCCCCATTTTAAAAAGTTTGAGGCTCCTGAGGCCTGGGCTCCATTTTCTCCCACAGCAGCACCTGAACTCTGCCTCTCACTTCACACAAAATGAAGGCTATGTGTCACAAACTGGTTCCAACTGGCCGTTGCCATGGTTTCCACATTGGAAGGAGCTGTTGGAGGAAGGAGGGGCCAGGAGGGGTTGTGGGTGTGTCACATGACCACACAGAGAAATGCCTGATGTCATGTGACGTGTTTGGTAGAGCGATAAACACACAGTGATGTGATGGCAGTTAAAGTGGAGACGAGAGGTGATTCAGCTGAAGCTGGAGTGTGTTGGCTCTGCCTTCAGTTCGGTATATAAGAAGTTCACTGAAGTTTCACCTTTGGCCCCTGTTTAACCCTCAGCATGTGTTGGTGTGCTTACTCACTGCAAGGTGACAACCTTATTGATAAGACTGGGTCTGTGTCGGCCAACTTTGTATAAATATACAAAGAACCTGAAATTCAAGCAACATTTCCCACCTGACATGGCAGTAAATTAACAGAACTGAGCAGACGGAACGTCTTCAACGGGAGCATGTATAAAATAAGTGGTATTCACTTTTATCCTTTAATAGTTTTCACATGCTGTGTGGTAGGGCTAGTTGAGGGAATGATGACACTAACTATCACAATATAATTGTATTAAAAAGCTATATCAATATGCCTGTGCAACCACAGACAGGAACAACACACAGAATTGTTTAGAATGTTCTGCCTCAGATTTGTGATTTTTTTTTTTTTTTTTCCTGGTCTCTTCACTCAAAACTTAAAGACTCAAATTCAATATTTAAACTTGAAAGAAATAAAGATCAGAAATTGATTGTGATAATATACCGAATATTTTTGGCCACAACGCCCAGCCCTGCTATGTACATATTTTTTAGTAAACATTGAAACCGATCTTTGCCAGGTCTATTTATAGTCCATGTATTTCCTTAGTTTTAAGAGCCTTAAATAGCTTAAAGTGGCCCCTTCCTGGGTTGCATTTTTAACAGTCACCCACTGCACCTAAAAACATCTGATTCAGTAAGTCCCATTGTGGGGTCAGTGTGAAGCCATGATCGGGGGAAGCCAAGGCATGCAGAAACACTGGACCTTACATAACCAAGCTGGTGTGTGTTGCGATGCTTGTGTAAGCTGTTCTCAATAGACTAGTAGCAACCACCACAAGGTAGTCTATGTCATGCCATCAGAGGCCAAGTCAAAGCACGGGGTCCCCATTGCACTTTTGTGAGAGATACTGAAGCTCTCAATTCCCCTCGAATGCTCGTGGTGTCTGGCGTGGTTTATGATATATATGGTGAATGTAAACAGTGCTGTGGAGGAAGACTGCTGGAGTGTTCTCAGAATAGCAGTGTTCTGAAAGTATCAGGATGTAAAAACATTTTTTTTTTTAGATTTGGATGGAAATGTACCAGAATCATCTTACATTCCAGGATGCAGCAGTATAATGTGTATACGTGGTTTAATTCATTTCTTGATAGCTGGACAAAGTTATGTTATGACACACTGTTTGTTGTGGTTCGTGTTGAGAACGTTTAGGCTGCTGAAAATCTTATCTTATAAATGCAAGTATAAATGACATGGTTATTGTTACATAGATGACCTTGTTGAACTGAGCGAGCAGTGTCTGTTCGACAGCTGTTGTGTGAAAGTCGATAGCAGGGAAACGTGTCTGAAGACCGGAGCGTGCAAGAGGAAGAGCGAAAAGAACTGAGTCAGTGAGTTGGAGTATAAGAGATGAACAAGTAAGGATGGGGGTGGGGTGTGTGAAGTAGTTACTGAGTGAGTGACTGAGTGAGAGAGAGTGTACACAATAGGTTGGCTCCTGGCCATGTATTCCCCTCCCCCCTCACTGTCACCCGCTCGAGTGTCTCCAGCGGACCTCCGCTTCTCTCAGCTTGTGACTCTGGTGTCGGCAGCTGGGAGGGAGGAGAGAGCCGAGGCCCAGGCTGTGCCGATCCGGCTAGGCCTCAGGCCTCGCCACAGAGGTAGGGGAGGGGTGAGGCCCTGTCTGTGTGGTACACTGGGCCTGATCTCGAAGATGTGAAGCCGCTCACACGACAAGGCCCGAACAATTATATAACTTCCCTGGATGTGTGCATGCATAACCCCAGGTTATGATACAAACCCCTTATATATCACGACCACTGCCTTACATCAGCCTCTACCAGTTCTTGCTATCTCTTCGGCTTCTATTTTCAAATGCATCAACTCTCAAGACCGGACAGGATTCCTGCTGTGATAGAGGCAGATTTTATTTTCCGACATTGTCCCCACGCTGCAAATTTGCCACCAACCCCGACTTCTTATCTCCACCCCTTTCCAGGTTGATTCATATTTAGCACACGGCTAGTGGTCTTTGTTCTCACTAGTCCTCAGAAAAAGCAGCGGCTCGTTTTTTCAAAGGCCCTAAACCATTTCCTACTGTTAAAAAAAAAAAAGACAATGCAGTTAAAATGAAATTTGTTTGCATGTTGTTTGTGGCTGATTCTGCTGTGTGTTTTTTGGGAGCGAGCAGGAGATCTGTCGATGTTACCTTTCTCTAGAGATAATGGCTTGTTGTGATCTCCCTCAGTCGCCATTACACCCTTATTGATCTCTTGGTTCTTGTCTTGTGTCCCAAATGTGCTCTAGGACACAAGATAAAATCGTTATTGTATATCGCCATCTATTGGACGCTAGACACAACTACAGTTGGTTGCAGCTGATAGTGAACACAGTGTTCTTGACTGAAATGTAATAGAATCTTCATTCTTTCAATCAATCAAATTTTATTTGTATTGCCTATATGCACAAATCACAATTTGTCTCATAGGGCTTATCAAGGTGCAACATCCTCTGCCTTTAACCCTCAACATTCTTTGCTGAAATATAATTTATCATTCATCCACAAATAATCAATATTATCTTCTGTCATCTCCCCTCAGTGACATAAAGAAAGAGCGGCAGCCACCATCACCAGATGATGTGATTGTGTTATCGGACAACGAGCCATCCAGTCCTCTCATGAACGGACACTGCTTCACAAAGACTGACACAGATAAACTGATGGTGGGGAAACAGAATTTAATCTTCGTACAAAACTCTCTTGTTTTGTCCACCGGCTTCAACATCTTTATCACTTCATTATCAAAAGAAGGGAGCATCTATTCCCACACAAACATTTGTTGATGGTTTCAATAGTAAACTTGAAAGCATATTTTTGTATTAGTTGTATTATTACTACTTATAGTGAAATTTTTTTTTATTGATTTTTTTAAATATACTGACTTAATCTGTTATAAACCACCTTAGTCATCCTTGTTATCCCTGTCTGAGAAATAGTTACTTAAAACCTGAAAATAACTACAATAAACTTCCCCTGTTTGTCCCCTAAGAATTTTATTTCTGTCATGGTCTATGTAGAAGAGTTCTCCAGAAGAGAGGGAGCGCATCATCAAAACGCTGAAGGAAGAACTGAGACTCCAAGAGGCCAAACTAGTGCTGCTTAAGAAACTACGACAGAGCCAGATCCAGAAGGAGAGCAATGTGCAGAAGGTAAAGAATGTGTTGTGTTGTTTTTTTTCTTCCTTCTTTTATTGTATCTCGCTAGAGTCAATAGATTGTACCCTGATGCATTTGTTAGGGGTTTTTTTAGGTTATATTAAACCACACACCTCTTATTCTCCATCAAACATTTCAGCTTATTTGTATCTTTAAACACAAACAGCTTTAAACACAAACTCTATACCCTGTTACTTCTAGGCGACTGGCTCAGTAGCCACTCCTCCTCCTTTGGTTAGAGGAAGCATCACATCAAGCAAAGGACCCCTCCAGGTAGTTATAACACTTAGAGCCCCCTGCCACCACTAGTGTTTTAGAGACGTATGTTGTGAATTCACATGGCCTTGTGGTACATTATACAGCGGAGAGGAGCTGACTGTTTATAAATTCATTTAAATTCAGCTTTAAAGAATGTTTTAAAAAAGTACAATTTTTGTTATTTTCTTCTTGTATTATCAGATGATAGGTCGCAGCTCAGGCACGGTGATCCCTCCTCCATTAGTGAGGGGTGGGCAACATGTCCCGTCCAAACACAACTCTCAGATTGTCATGCCACCTCTGGTCAGAGGAGCCCAGGTTAGTGTGTAACACCATATTCTCACCTTTTTGAAACAAACCTTATTAAGTTCTGTCAGTTGTTCACGTTCCTTTCAGCTGTTGGGTCTCATGTCTAATGACTTCTTCTGTTTGTCTGCTGTTATCAGCCTATTGCAGTTACTCCTCAACAGATAGCCAGTCTACGTCAGCATCAGCATCAGCACAGCGGCTCAGGCCCCCCTCCACTCTTGCTGGCACCGAGGGCTTCTGTGCCCAATGTCCAGGTCCAGGGCCAGAGGATCATTCAGCAGGGACTCATACGGGTGGCTAATGTGGCCAACAGTAATATCATGGTCAACATCCCTCAGGTTAGGACACTATAATAATTATTATATGTAAAGCTATTATAGAAATGCTGGACCCTTTTTTCATTGCTAGACTACACTGCAATGCTGTCTTTCTTTTGGTCAGCCATAAGAAGAACATCCCAGTGTGTCATTCCTGACTTTGACTTTATTGTTTGTATCCAGGCCTCTCCAACCAGCCTCAAGGGCTCTTCGATGTCACCTAACTCGAACATCAATGACTCACCAGCCAGCCGACAGGCGGCTGCCAAGCTCGCTCTGCGTAAACAGTTGGAGAAGACTCTACTGGAGATTCCTCCACCCAAACCTCCTGCCCCAGAGTTCAACTTCCTGCCTTCGGCAGCGAATAATGAGTTCATCTACTTATTGGGGTTAGAAGAGGTGGTGCAAAAACTTCTGGAGATGCACGGCAGGGGTGAGTAGATCGTCACACTCTGGCTACTTTGGGGATGTTGTAGTGCAGGGGTGGGTGTATTTGTATTTGAGTGTCATAGTGTACATAAAGTCTAAAAAAAGCTCTTTCTTACACAGGCAATCTGGGCCCTGCTGCTGCTATGGCCAGCTCCATTCCCAAAGAGCCATACACCTGTGCCCAGTGTAAGACAGACTTTACCTCCCGCTGGAGAAAAGAGAAGGCTGGGACCATCCTGTGTGACCAATGCATGTCATCTAATCAGAAGAAGGCCTTAAAGGCTGAGCACACCACTCGTCTGAAGGCAGCCTTTGTTAAAGCACTCCAACAGGAGCAGGAGATTGAACAGCGCATCCTGCAGCAGGCAGCCTCTTCTTCTTCCTCCTCTCACTCTAAAAACACCTCATCCTCCTCTTCTATGTCCAAGAGTGAGGTGCTGATTTCCCAGCAGTACAAGCAGGTCAGGGCTGCCATGCAGCACAGACCAGTGTCTGCCCACCACTCCACCATTAAGCAGGTTAGCATGGACTTTCACTCTCATGGACCAACACTGTGGTTTGTTATTTTTTTCCACATTCAATCACAGTGCTTCTCTTTGTCTCTCTGTACAGAGTCAGCTGTCACACAGCATCCAGTCTGCGGTGAGGTCTCGTGGTGTGGTCCACTCATTCACCTCCTCTCAGCTGCACAACTCGGTGTCAGCAGCGCTGGGAAGCAGGCCAGGTAAGCATGCTGCAGCACGTCTGCTGCAGCAGGGGGCAAAGGTCAGCGCCGGCAGCAGCAGCAGCAGCAGTCACCAGGCCAACGTGGCTGCCTGGAGGAAGCAGAACATTGGCAACGCAGGTATATAAACGATGAGAGGAGGTTAGACCGGTTGGATCTCATTTTCTGCTCCTCTTTGGGGTAATCATTCTTCTGAGGTGGATGTCTTTCTGATGCTCTTACTCCTCCTTCTTTCTTTCCATGTTCCCAGGATAAGCCTTTTCGTTTAGTATTCCTTTAGAGTTTTTGACTTGTTTGTGTACTAAGTAATTCAATCCTAAAAAATGCAGTTTTACTGGTAGGGGGTATAATGCTTTTCCTTTTTCACTCATCTCACATTATGCCGTTTTTTCCTTTCTCTCTGCCTTCTTCTTACCTGGGTCAAAATATTATGATAATGTAATATTTCCCTATAGAATCCATGTAAAGCAGTTACATCATCCAGAGTTTTTACTGGGGTCCTGGCAGAGGAACATCCACAGCAACTGATTCAGACATTTGCGTTCTCCCATACAGCCCTTCCTTATAGTTTCAGGAGAAAATCTGGAGTTCAGTGCATGTCTGAAAGCAGCTGGTAATATCTTGCTGTCACTAATATCCTGTACATTAACAACTGATGTGTTTGTTTCCTTACAGGTGTGTCCATGGCCTATGTGAACCCCAGCTTGTCTGCTCATAAGACCACCTCTGCTGTGGAGCGCCAGCGAGAGTACCTGCTGGACATGATTCCCTCCCGTTCTATCTCCCAAGCAGCCAACACATGGAAATAATGCAATCTTACTCTTTTTCTGACATAACTATTATCTTTTTAATATCAATAACAGCCATTCTCATTATCATTCTAATCCTTTCTATGGACTTCTATGCCTCTGGCCAAATGGTGCAGCGGATAAACAGCCTCTTTTTTGTGGGATGGAGGTGTTTCCTCAATCTCCTCAGATCTTTCTGCCACCATCTTTCATACCTGAGTCCTGCTTCCCAAATTGGAGTTGTGCTGCAACAGCTCAGGATTCTGGGATACAAGGAGATTGTCAAACAGAATTTTGGATACCTTCCTGAGGGCTGGATGAAACACTGGCGTGTACAATTTTCCAAACTTCTCGGGTGATGTCGCCTCTCCCTCCTTGTATATCGGTTGACCCTCATGGTTGTACCAAGTGGAAGTTGCCACACAATCCCTGAGCTGCCCTGCCTCTGGATTAGGCAGGGAAAGAATAACAATCCCTCTCATACTCAATAAAATATCCGCCTTAGGTCCTGCCCCTCCAGTCTGAGCCCGTCAGACTCAGGCCCATGTGGTGGTCAAACTGAACTTCACCGAAGACCTCATCACAGGGATTGTGGTTGAGCTTCAAGGATCATTCACAGAATAACTGCTTCAGCTTTGCAAAAATGAATAAAACAAAAAAGGACTGTAAAAAATAATCTATCTGCACACAGACTGCCTCTTCTCTCTAACCTACGCCATGTATAGTAGAGAAGTTGATGCGTGTTGGATTATTTTGTATGGCTGAATATTAGGATTTTGTCTTTTTCTTCTGTGAGTCATATACTGTGTTTGGAATATTGAATATTGTGCTCCCTGATACTTTGGAAAGTGGCCTCTTGTCGAGGTCTGAATTTACAGGCTAATGTTACTGTAGAGGTGGTTTTACATCTGCTGGGTTCCATGTTGTGGCCTACTTTTAAATACTTTGTTTTTTCTAAGACGAGGAAGAATAATGTTTAAGGTTTCACTGACTCATGTAAAAACGGGGAGCATATGTTAGGAGGACTATTCTTCTTGAATATTGTTAAACAGAAAAAAAAAAACCTTCCAAAGAACTAGTGGAGCCCAAATGGAATCCCTTCTGCTAGAAGGTCTCTAGTTTATCTGAACCCTCTCTAGATATAAACATGAAATCATGCTAAACTGAGGGGGTGTAAGGAATGTCGTATTTTTGACATTGTTTTTGCTTTTAGTCATAGGTTGTGGTGCATTATTTTTTTCTTCTATAGACAAACTGTCTCTGGGTTTATTTATAGGGTCATGTTAGTAAAGATATATGCCCTAAGTTTGAATGGATCTCCACATAAAACCATTTGTTTTCTGTGTCCATTGGCTCCCATTCGCCCTACGATTGGTTCAGGAGGAGCTGGACAGCTTTCAGAATGTAGTATGCAAAAACCCCTATAGCAACACATGACATGAACGTCTCTTTAGTCTTTAACATTAAGGTGTGTATGATTTATGTCCGGTCCTAAGGTTGAATTGAGCTAACTATGCCTTTCACATGAGCTATAGTGCGTTTTTATCAGGTTGCAGCAGCACAGGATAAGCTAGTGATGTACAACATGTCCCCACAGCGCTCATGGAGTTCAGTTCTTTCACAATCATGTGCTGTCATCATTAATTGCATTGAGCGGGGGTCAGGGTGGTCCAGTTTCCTTAATCCATGGCGCTGTGTTCATGTGTCCCCTATTGCAAAGTGTCACTAAATTAAAAATAGTAAAGTAAAATATTGATATATTTAATTTAAGCAGTGAAAAAAGGGTCAAATATAAATCTGGATGTTTGGTAAGCACTATGTTAAAAAAAAAAAAAACAGCTGACCACCCTTCAATACCCTGTAGCTGTCTTTTATCCTCTTCACATTGACAGAGTGCTCATTATTATCATCACTGTGTAATTACAGAGCTGGAGTCCTGCTGCCCTGTTGATTTCCTTACTGATCCATTTTGTGACAGTCTAATGTGACATTGTAAGAGTATGTGTCATTAGGCAAATGAGCATCAGTGGAAGTTTATCATCACTGCACACATGGGTTTCATTTAGGACGGTGCAACTCACAATAAACATGCGTCGCTGATGGAAACTAGCAAACAAAGATGAAATTGCTTCAAAAACAAACGTAGCATTTGAAATCTTCCAGGTCGTCTGTACATTCCTGACAGGCAGAAGGTAGCAGCCAGCGTCCTCCGGATGCAAGACAAGCAAAATGGTATGAGCCCGTCATTTTGTGCCCTGCTAAGTGTAACCCTGTGCTGTCCTGACTACTGCCTGCTGCTGCTGCTGCTGCTGCTGCTGCTTGACGACAATATCACCATTCCGTATGTTTGGGTCGAGATACTGCTAAAAGGCAGTGCAGCCCAAATGGAAATGAAAACAATGTATGAGAATGTGTTTTTTAAAATTTTTTTTTCCTGCTCTATCAAATAATAATAAAACTAATTTTAACCCCTCTTTCGGGACTGTTTTGCCTGATTATTGTGTTGTAACATTTCATTGGTATCTGACACGTTATAAGAGAATCCCTTTGTCCTGCAATGTGGGTGTTCACTGTGTTAAAGCAGAAAGAATAAGAAGCATCAATACAAAAGAAGTAACTAGAATGACACTAAGTGAGCGCAGGAAATTGCAGATGCCGATATATTTTGAATCTTTACCTCTTAATATCATTTTCATTATAACAACCAGTCTGACGGAGCTTTAATAAGATGGCTACACGGCTGCTCCTGCGCTCAAAATTTAATGGAATTTAAATACTTTATAGTTTTTTTTGCCATGTAATTTCTGAAGCATTTTGTAACCTTGTTTGGATAAGTGCTATACAAATAAAGTTGTTAAACTTTTGAAGATTAACTAAATCTGCATATCTCTTAATCAGCATCACCTCAACTACTCGCGTCATTAAACATTTAGTGCCGGCTGAGAACAGACCATTTGTATGAAAACATCTGTTTAAAATCTGGATTATTCTTCTGATCTGTATTACACATATTACACAGTCATAGAGACCTGTCTCTGAAATATGCCGGATTTTTCTCATCAAAATCCACAAATTATTCCCTGAGAAATTTAAGAAAATGCTGAAAAACCGCTCTGTATCGCAAGGTGACGAGACATATTCCAGGACCTTCCCTTTTGAACGGATCTGCACCAACATTTAATGGGTTCTTCCCAGACCCATGTCCCATCGTTTCCCCAACTTTAGTGGGAATCCTTTCAGTAGTTTCCAACAACAAAACAAACCAAAAACCATGCAAGAACAGCTAATAGGAGCAATTTAAAAACAAGGGATACATTAAAATAGCAGTTGTATCTACAATGCAATCAGGATTGCACATTGAAAGATATTCACAGTAACTTGCAACAACCAGTAGTGCAGTTTTACTGTGTGATGACAATAAAACATCAGTGTTATTCAGTAGGAGGAGATGAGTTCTGCTTACCTTTTATTGTTTGATGTGATAAGAATCATGTTCCTTTCTGCAGGTTACATTACTTACTTCTCCAATATTTAGTCTTTTATTCTCCTGGATCGAGACCTGAGCTCTTCAGTCGATCCAAACCCTCAGAGCCTCTGTAGATTCTGTACAAAACTCATGGGTTGTTTTCAAGTCGGTCTTAAATCAACACTCACACAACACACAACTCTTACAGTGAGTTCCGTCCCATATCTCTGCCATTTACTCTCAGGGATTCTCTCAATTCTTTGAATTTATAATTCTTCCAAATTTTTATAATTCTTGGTTTTGTATTGGAGTCAACATCTTCGTCAGGCCGCTGTTCTAAAACCAATTTCCCTGATTGTCTCATTTTGTTAATGGCTTTTTTACAGCCTCTCGGCAATGACTGCCTGTAAACTGTAATAGCAGTATCTAATTCCTAGGTGGCAGAGTGCACCAACAGTACATTGCACCTGTGTTTTTCTGCTGTTGTCCTCGCAGGAATTCCATCTTCCCACCAGGTTAAGTTGTGTAACCTGGTAGAAAGACAATAACTGACCCTCCAACGTGCGATACAAAACTACGTCTGTTGGTGGAGCTGTAACGAGTTGTCATGGTTCCTTTCTTTTTCATTTTCTATTTATGTAACAGTGTCTTGTGATCCTGTTGAAGCTGCGTAGTGTGCATGAGGCAATAATTCAAACCAATCCAGTCGAATCACGGTGATCCTGTTTCCTTTGTGTGGACCCTTTCGCATCATCCATCATTTGTGCTGCAGCTTTAAAGGGTTGCTGGGCACCCACTCAGGTGCTATGGTGTTGTTATCATGTCAAGGTAATGGGCTTCACATATACCTTCCACCACCGTATGAGGTGATGGTGATTTCACCGAGGAGTCAAGTGTTTCCTCACTCTGATGCCTGCTCTACTTTCTACATCAAGGGATCCTTCTAACACCGAGGAATGTGTGTGAATGTGTGTGTTTGTGTGAATTGGAGGGAAGGGAGGTGGGTGGTATAGGGTGGGGGGGGGGTTGCACCCTGGATGACTGAACGGCTGAGATTCGCGGCAGCCTGAGCCAATCGGCCGGCGTGCACGGTGCCTCCTGATTCTTAATTGGCTGTCTTTCCCCGGCGAGCTCAGCTGATCCAGAGATCCAGCTGGTTTTATCAGAGAAAGAGCTGGGGCCACAGGGGAGAAGAGAGGCAGAGAGGCAGAGAGACAGAGAGACAGAGAGACAGAGAGGCAGAGAGGCAGTGATACAGAGGCAAGATTCAGTGTGGAGCAGCCAGTAATTATCTTCCTGTGTCTGGACCAATCAAAAGCCACAGCCCATTTACATTCTCAGTGTATTCCCAGGAAAAGAAAAAGGAGAGGCAGAGGCAGAGAGGAGAGCAACGGAAGTGTTTTCTCTGAAGCGACACAGCTCTTCCCTTCTCACATTTGCTCAGACGGTGCTGGCTTGAGCACACATGGACAAGATGAACCACAGCTCAGCCGAGGCAGAGGCTGAGACCATAGAACTGCTGCGTTACCTCAGGTAGGCACCTGCCCACGTCTGCTGCATCTCTCCCATCCTCTCACCGCTCATCTGCTCCACTGCTCCTCACTCCAACTCCATGCTGTTTGTGTCCCACGCAGTTTGAGCATATTGCTTCCAAATCAATGCACTTGTGCGGAAAGAGTGAAAATAGTGGCGGGCAGAATTAGAGAGGAGGGACATCCAGGTCGAGTTGTGCAGCACCCGACAGAACTCTTAATTTGAGCAGACTGCTGGAGTCAGAGCAAACTTTAAATGGTGATGTCAGAGGGAATAACGAGAGACTTCACTAATACGTGTGATGATAATGAAGATGATTGTAATGATGCCTGCAGAAATATGTCGGTCCACACCAGGAACATCTCATCTGCTTTGCCGGTCTTGGATTTTCTTAATTATTCCCCTTCCACTCCACTGAAGCCTCAAATTGCATTACACTTATGAGCTGTTATTGAGTTAGGAGCTCGTGTTCAATTTAGCAATATCAGGCCACATATGACCGGCCAAGAGATTCAGTGTCTCTGTGGAGGAATAATTAGTTTTGTTATGCAACTGAAGGTTATTGTGTTTGTGCCCCCCGGGCTGCGTCTGTAGGGCCAGGTTTACCTTCACAGTCAAATCTTTGAATATGAGAGAGAAAAAGAGGGATGCATTTATAATGTGACTGTGTGCTGCTGTACATTCAATGTACCCAAACACAGGGAAATTGTTTTATTTTATTCCTTTGACACACAAACTGCACATCCACAAACTAACTGAACAGTCGTCACCGTCAAACTTTTGACAAAATACAGCTCAAGTAACAATGTGTTCTACAGACATTCAAGAAAGATGCACAAAAAAGGTTTTTGGTCATTTTTGTATGGATAATAATAACAAACTTTATTAACAGTAACAGATTTACATATTCAAAATGAGAAAGTGTAGCCAAACAATAGGAAGAAAGTAAATAGGGAAACAATAGGACAGCGTTAAAGCACAAATACAAAATAATAATAACTAAACAGTAGCTAATTTCTTTTTTCAGTTTTTACCACAGTCGGAATTTGCTGATGCATTTGTTGCATCACCCCTGATGTTATGACAAAACAACCTTTGACGTTAATGAAAAAGTAATATGTATAACCAACAAATATAATTTATATAATTTATATATAAATATATCACTCAAAACTAAATGTAAATAAATAGCCTCAAGTGATGTCAATGGTTGCAGTGACCGGTTTAAAGACTAAAAGTTTGAAAAATTAAAAAAGAATAATCTGCAGGTGATGAAGGTGTGAGTTAACGTGACCTCAGTGGATCGCTCTGCGTCTTAAAGCTTAAAGCTTAAAGCCAAATTATCCGCCAGTAGCATCACTCACTCCAATCTGTGAACACATTGTCAGTAACGTTTATATATAGGTACCAGGTTTTGACAAGGAGAGAGGGGAATATAAACACAGAATATGTATAAATGAATCTGTAACCATGGTGACATTTGTGGCTGTCTCCCAGATAGGTAATGGTGTGATAGCCTATGAAACGGCACATGACAGCGGTGCATACCAAACCCAGTTAATAGTGTTATTCTGCAGTGTGGTGACAGGATTAGAGTGTGAAGGCCTGGATGCTTTGTGGCCTTGGTGTTTTTGACTCTGCCGACTCTGCTGGTAATTGGGTGTGTTGTCAATCAGGAGGAAAGAACTCAACTCCAAATAGGAGGATAGTTATCTTCCCATTCTGTTGATCACTATATAGAAAATCACTGTGTGAGCACCAGGTTTATTTTACAGTGTGTGTGTGTGTGTGTGTGTGTGTGTGTGTGTGTGTGTGTGTGTGTGTGTGTGTGTGTGTGTGTGTGTGTGTGTGTGCGCACGCTGCCTAAAGCAACTTCATACAGAAAACACAGAACCTCCACAGTGTGTGACGTAGCTCTTCACACTCACTGATTTTACTGCTCTCAGCTCCTGACATCTGTCTATTTCACTTGTACCGTGTTATTGCCATGTCAGTCAATGTGTGTACCTATGTGTTAAATCTATAATCAATAATCTCAATCAATCAGTAATCACACCCTTTGTGTTGCCTGCATTTACATCCCCCTCCATGTGTGTCAGCATCAGGATCTATGCATGCAAACGGGTGAACTTGTATATCCTTCACACATGCAATTAATCCTGTGATAAATTATTACTAAATGTTGTATAGATACAGTAGCCTGTACAATCTGCTGTCATAGCAACCTGTTGAGGCAAACACTTGGTGAGGAGTTTAAGAACAAAGGGGAAAAAGGATGTAATTAGTGTCTGGGACTTGTCTCACTTCTGTAAAACAGAGGACAACATGAGCCCTGATAGAGCTTTTTATTGATCTGTTATAATTGTATAGACAATGTAAGTAATGTCTTCGCCACAAGCGACGGAAACCTGTCAATCTAATGCACGAAAATGTCAATATGTGACGATCCTGCTGTTTTAAAGTGGCTTTTAAAGATTCAAATTTGTGCAGAGCACCACTCATCTTCCACACCGCTGTGGAGTTACAGATTAAACACGCACAGGCCTGATATCACTCAGACAAAGAGAAAATAAATTTAATTCACTCCTGGAATGAAAATAAATTTCCCCACACTGCATATACTCTTTTACACCCCAGGTTAAAATGCAGGTGAGACGAGGCACCACTTGTTCTGAGCTGGTGAGGACTTGGCCTTGGAACAGTCTTTGCCTGTGCACTGTCTGAAAGTTAGGATGAGTAAAATGCAGAGGGGAAACTGTATGAATTATTCAGGTAAATAAAGTGCCTCTACCTCTGTTTCCAAAAGGGTAACCCCCTGTCTACATCTCACCACTGCAAGTTGTTTGGTTGTATCTGTGTTTTCTTCCTCCTTCTGTCGAATAACAGAAAAATACTGCCGTCCTAACAGCGGGGGAACACCTGAAAACGTCTGACTACAAAAGCCTGAATGTTTCCCGAGCCACTCTGGGTGTAGAAACTCAGAGGCATCTTTTTCTTTCGGAGTGACTCAACAAATGGTTTCACATCTGCCGGCACAATACGCCGCATTTGTTCAAACCTAAGCATAAACTGGGTGGTGTGATGCTCTTTTCCCTCTCCTCTGCTCTCTGCTCTGACAGTGACGAATGTTCTGGCTCTGTGGTCCACATTTCCCCCTTTAGCCCACCACACCTGAGGTCTGAGATATGTTCCTCTGACTCGATCTGATTTGCCTTCACGTCTCTCCCCAGACATTGCATATTGGCATTATTGTTATTTCTTTGGCTTGCATCCCTCGTCTCAGATCCCCGCCACCCATTCCCATGTTGGCAGCTCCATTTGCTTGTGTGACAGCTCAGCCATTTATGGGCCTAAATGTAATGACTGGGATGGATGCAGAGAGGGAGAACAGAGGCGAGCGGTGCTTTGCTGCCAGTGCACTGTGTGTCCATAATTTCCCTCCTCCATGTAAATCAGATTAGCTGTTAAGAATTCTCCATTACAGTGTTTGAGAGTGGAGCACGAGGAGGAGAGGGAGGTTGAAAGGGAGGCAGGAGGACGACTGATGCCTGCTTCCATGGGAATTATAGCATCTATAATTTGTCTGCCATTTCTAACCTTTGCCTCGTAAGCAGCACTGTGAGAAGGTAAAGTGTGCGATAACGTGATCAAAGATGTAACCAGACAGCTTAAGTGCATTCACACAAAATGATTAAATTACTGCGAGAACCTAACTTAAGGTATGGGGGTTAGATTATAACATTTTATATGGTTTACAGCCTCAGTAGTTCTCTGGTAATAAGAGCTAAGAGTCTTCAGTGAGGCTGAGGCTCATTCACTAACCCCTACTTACTACTGGGACCTTTATGTGGACGAGTATATTTCAATCAGGAGAGACTTGATTCTCAGTTTAACGATGTTTATTTTGACAAACGCACAGAAGTAATGTGAATGTTTACAGTCTTTGGCATTTCAGACCCCTGTGAGATGTCATCAGGATTAGAAGGGGGTGGAGCAGAGCATCGAACAGGAATACCCCCCCGGGGTCTAGACACTGGTGGTGGTCCATCAGTCAATCGATTGTCTGGATGGCCCATATTCGTGAGAATTGTCCTATTGCACTTCGCCAATTGTGACATCCTCTGCCCTTAACCCTCAACAAGAGTAAGGAAAAACTACAAAAACCTTTTTGACAGGAAAAAACGTAGAAACCTCAGGAAGAGCCGCACGCGAGGGATCCCTCTTCCAGGACGGACAGAAGTGCAATGGATGCCACGAGTAATAGGTATATTGTCAGGCAGTCTTGATGATTTTTTAGTCCGCGATCAGCTGCCACCATGATCGGGTGCCGCCGTAATCCACGATCCATTGTCATGATCCACTGATACTATTGGGATCCATCATCAAGGTCCGTGATCGCTGCCGACACAATACGATCAGTTGAGGTCGGGATCCGGTAGAGGTGACGAATATTCTGCTGGAGACTGGAGGAGATCGGGGTGGGGGAGGGGTTATGCGCGTCACTGAAAGACGGCTGACTGCGGAAGAGAGGAGAAGGGATTTTTAAAGTTTGACAGGTGCTGAATGATTGGCTGAAAGAGACCGCGGCAGACCTGATTGGACATTTAGGAATGCCCACAATCAGCTGATTAATATGCAGGTTAGGTCTTCATTACTGAACTTACGCTAGCTTCATAATGAGCTCATCGGCAAAAGAAGAAAACTGTTTGATACACTTCTCATTTTCTCTGCGCCTGTGAAACGAAATGTAATGTAATGCATGTCATTTGTTGAAGCCATGTTCAATTTTAGACACAACCCTATAGAGATTCACACACACACACCAAGACATACAGATGTTGTTTCTCTATTTGCAAACTTCCATACTTACACTTGCTACTTGCTATTTTTAGTGCATACGTGCATTCACAGTGACAAGAATGATAATATGGTATATATAAAAAAAATATAAGAACGATAATATGCAGTGCACCCAAATACATGGTGCACTCTAAACAGTGAAACATAAAACTACGGACTGGCTTCGTAGAGGAAGAGGAGGGACCACCAGATATTCTTAAATGTGTGAAGATGGCAGTTGAGGTAGGATGACACACATCAGTGATGATGGCAGTGTAATTTCCATGGTGTATGACACAGAGTCAAGTAAGCAACTATAACAAAATTCAACAATCCATGTGGAGGCTCTTGAATTTCCAGCTTCCTGGAGGCTCTGAAGGAAAAGTGGATCACCAAATTAGAGGAGTCTTCCTCGGGGAATCGCGAATGACATATTTCTGTCAAATCGGGGGAATTGACTCACCGACAACGTTCCCACAGTGTGGCTTCAAAGAGCCTGTATACGTTCTTTAATGTGGAAGCTATGCAGCAGGTTTGCAGCAGCAGATGATTGGATGCTTCTACTGCTCACTTCAGCCCTTTAACCTGTTATACTGCACAACATCTATTGCATTCTTCAGCACACACACACACATAAAAAAGACATAAACTCCCCAGCTCTGCAGCGCATTCCTGTTTGCTGACACTCTTAAATGTGTCGTGGTGTGACTGGGCCCTTGTTTTCCTTCAGATCCCAGTCTCTTTCCAAAGGTATGAAAGTCCTCAAAACGCTCAGCGCTGAAAGGGGCTTTCATTTGTCTCAGTGAGACAGAGCACGGCGTTATTATTAGGAACACACCATTATTCCATTTGGCAGGTCCAAACTGTGCTTTAATTAACTCCTGCGGATCAAACTCATGTTATTTAAATGTGATCTTTTCATATTCTAATAATGTTTCCAGAGATACTTTCTGGCTCTCCTTGCTCTGTTAAATTTGTTTTGCTCTTCATGGTATTTGTTCATAAAATATCGGCAAGGAACTTAGTGAGGAAAACAAGGAACAATGCCAAAGCCTTTTTTCCTCGAAGCAGCCTTCTGGAAGTCGAACGTTCAGTGAGACATATTAAATCGGATTCACTAAATCGTAGCATGTGTAAATGTGTGAGCTTCTGTGCATGTGTGGGACGAGCCTGTGTGTGTTTGTTTACATCCTGAGATGATAAAATGTGTGCGACCGAATGTGCATAGACCGGACGCATTGTCATTGTGTGAGGGCTTTTGTTGAAGTATTTTGTTTACCGCGCTGCGCTTGGACAGCTGACAGGAAACAGAGACCAAAGGAAAGAAGACAGAGAGAGGGATTATAGGAGGGTGTGTGTGTGTGTGTGTGTGTGTGTGTGTGTGTGTGTGTGTGTGTGTGTGTGTGTGTGTGTGTGTGTGTGTGTGTGTGTGTAGATGAGGGTGGTGGTTGCTAGTAGAGGGTTTTTTTAATTATGTTGTGAATTGCAGCCCTGTCGCATTTGTGCTTCTCTTTCCATTACAATAATAAACAGGAGATTTGAAGAAGAACACTTGAGGTGGCTCCACGGCGATTGCTTTAAACCTTAGCAGTGTAAAACACAGGCTCCTCCAGAATAAGAGAGAGAGTGTGTGTGTGTGTGTGTGTGTGTGTGTGTGTGTACAGCTGATCATACGAAATCAGCTGTACACAGTAATGTGTATATATTAATGATAATGATGTCACACCTCTGAGTTAAATTAGTTTCCCTACGAGCTCTGGCCTTGTTTTGAATTATTGATTGAAACTGTGGCATGATTTGAGGAATTGATTCCGTTGATTGGCTACTGGCTTCGTTCCCAAACCGTGGCTGTGCACTGTGCACGTGCACGAGCATTTGCGTCGCAGTGGCTTTAGCAGTGACAGGATTGATTCATCAAGTCCCGTCTGGAGCACAGTGACAGAAAATTCAACGGTGATGGCGGCTTTAAAATTCATTTATTCTAAGAATTAAGTGACAGGCAGACCTTCAATCTTTCAAATGGACCATGAGCAGACTTTGTATTAAGAGATATCCAGGAATTTAGTCTCCATCAAACCAATCCATCGCCACATTCTTTCAGAATGATTTGCAGTAATACCAGTTCATATTGCCTTTCATTTTTCCATTCCCCAATAACCCTTCCAGTATATCTCGCTGGCAACATGATGAACTGATATTGTGAGCAGGCGCAGGTTTTATAACCACCGCTGTTCTATAGTTTTTTGGTAACCTTGCTTGTTTGTCTGTAATATAGTGGAGCGTAAAGAAGTAACAAAGTAAGAAACATGTTGCACAACTTGTAGAAAGTTAATGAATCACTCACTGTCCGGGAAACAGTGAAATAAAACCTTTCCCATTTCTTCTTCACCTCTTAGTTTGGACAAATTGTGAGGAAAACATTTACATGGAACAAGCCAATGTTCTTCCAAAATATGACATCTCAATTATGAATATTTATGTGACATTAATTAGCCGTTAATTGTGTTTTAAAATCCTCAACACACAAAGCACATTAAAGCAAGGCGTTTTTGAAATGAATTAAAATAGTTAAACGGACAGATAGTCTGCTCTATTAGATACTGGTCCATTTTAATATTTATGCAGTTTATTGTTATCAACAGCCTGCTATTAGCAGGAAGTGCTCATTAGCTCCTCAGTGGAAGCACGGCTTAAAAAATGTCACTCCAAACTTTTTACAGTGAATGGTTTAGTGTTAGTCAAACCCCTGTTCTTTTTCAACACATTGTTCCAAATGGTAAAAGTAAACACAATAACATACGATAAAGAGAAACACTTGGCTATAGTCTCATAAGTCAATCTCCTCCTACGTTCTTCACTTTTTTCTCATGTCTGAAAACAGCTTGGACTTCATGTAAGTATGTGCGTGGATGTTTCAGAAGTTGAAATCGCCCCTGGGGGCTCCTCCCACTCCATCGTGACGACATCTCGAGAGCAAGGTGGAAAGGGGAGACTCTTGAACACTGTCCACTTCTAATCTCAGTATTTCCAGTGGTGTCAGATTTTCGTTCTTCACATGGATTCTTCAGTGACACAAATATTTCCACTGTAGTATGACACAGTAGACATCATTTTTCTCACATGATGGACATTGCGTCTCCTTTTTACACCAAAACTCTCCGCCTTTAATTCCCTCCCTTTAAACTGACAGGGGTCAGGGCTGTTCCAAGGATTGTGAATAAAAGGAGAAATGTTCTCATGGCGACAGAATGGGAGCGATGCCGACGAGCATCTGGCCGTATGTGGCCCCTGCTGGAAAAATCCATTTGGAGAGAGGGAGAGGAAGATGCTGAGAGACCAAAATAGAGAGATGAGAGGAGGAAGAAAAAACTGTCAGTGGGTGAGGACCAGTAACCTGATAATAAGATCCGGGGGGGGGAGGGTGTGTCTTAGCACTAGTTCACTTTTCTGTCAGCCGTCGCCACTTGTCCCTTTTGCAGCAGCTGCCATAGAAACCAACCTCTGCCATAACCCAGCGAGAGATGCTGCCTGCGCGACTGAGACGCACACAGGCGATGGGGACGCAGGTTGAATCTGGGTTCGCTGCATAGGTTTTCATCACAATATTTTTTTGTGCGAGAGAGTGTGTTAGTGATAAAATTGCTTCAGTCCCAGTAGAACATGATTGAAAATGAAATTGAATTGGTAGAAAGAGAGGGAGAGACACAATAAACAGCAAGGATTGGACTCTTAATATAAATTCTAATGCGCCTTTTTTCCCCTGTGTCTTTGTGTCTCCCCTTGTATACGTCCTTCCTGTGTGTGTGTGTGTGTGTGTGTGTGTGTGTGTGTGTGTGTGTGTGTGTGTGTGTGTGTGTGTGTGTGTGTGTGTGTGTGTGTGCGTGCGTGTGTCAGTTGTGTCGCTGTGTGCTTGCAGGCAGCAATGCTCTCCCACTTTTCAGTAATTGGGTTCACGTGTCTTGCTCTGTTGAGTCCTGATTGTGGTTCTGTTTTGTTTCTCCTCGGAGGAACACCGTCGCAGAATTCTGATTATGCAAATGCATCATCTTTTCTTTCATATAGCTGCGTTGTTGTTGTTTACCATGTCCAGCCTGCTTTCTGGTGGATTATATAAAGGTAATTAAAGATGCCCTTTTGAAACTCAACAAAATACTGGGAGAACAATGATGTGCAAAATGAATTAGCTTCATGCACGTTTTATGTATTGATTATATAACGTGCTCACAGGAAACCATTATTTTTTTTATTTGCAAAGGCTGATTATGACTAAGGACAGAAGAACACCCCATAATTACACGCTGCAATTATTTAGGCCTTTAATGACAAAAAGATTCGTTGAGACATTTTGGGTTTATCCTTGCCTAGCAACGCCTCTCAGCCCAGGTCTGTTTTTTTTCAGTCCTATTTCTGGCACCTGTAATGAGACATCCAGTCGAAATGCTGGGCAATTCTTTTCTCCTGGATGCAATGATGGATAGCTGCTGAGGCTAGACTCCCCGGTGGCCTGCGAGCCAGCGGGTTAATGGTGATGCTGGGAGAGGCATGTGGTGAGAAAGACAGCAACCTGGAGAGCCAGACAGATGAATCAACAGACAATCAACTAAATGTTTACGTGGAGAGAGCAGATCAAGACCCCGGGGAGAAGAGGAATATGGGCAGGAGAGAAATTGAGAGAAGCAGAGACACCGAAAGACTGACAGGAGTTCGGCTTTTATTTTTATATAACTCTACTGCTCTATGAGGTCAAATCAATTTATGTTTACTTTGTGTTCCTCCGACAACAGAAAATTTGATTTCTATGCTCCCACTGTTTGATAATTATTTATGATAACAAGTTTCTGCAGTTTTTCTGGATTCATGTCGGCTCCACTGTCATGAGTAAATGTTTGCCATAATTATAAGACACAGAGTGGGTGGCACTAAAATTGGCGACACGCTTCTCAGGAAGCTTTTCATGCAACACAACCAAGACATAATTATTGTCGGGCTTTAGAAAACGACTGAGGAGGAAGAGAACATGACAAAAAAAAGGAAAACATTCATCTATGAGCAGGAAGTAAAGACATAAGGTTTCACTTCACACCAGGTTGCCTGAGTACTGCCTGTATATGGTTGTCATACCGAGCATCCGGTAATTCAACTTCTCAGGGAGACGCACAGGTACGGTGAAGTTTGGAGGATTGAGCTTGTACTCATAGAACCTGGGTTACAATGTGTAACCTTCTCCCCAGGTCTAATCACAAGTGCTTGTTAAATAGAAGAATAGTTTTCCTCCCACATCTTTCTGAAATTGAAGGATGTTCTGTGGACAAGATTTTGGGGCTGGAAGCTTTCTGGTTTCCTCTTTCTAGTTTGAGCAGGATTTGGCTGCCCGCAGGAAAACAGCCCTTGTGGAGAGCAAAAGAGGCGAAACACATTGACTGAAATTCATTGATCTGCATTCATATGCAAATAGCAGTTAATGGAGATTAGCCAAAATGACCTCTGGACCTGAAACCTCTACAAAAAGTATCACTGTTTGTGTTAAGTAAGGATAAACATGTTTGTCCTTCCTGTGCATTGATGTTGGTTAGTCCACAAGGCAATGAAAACTCCTGCAAGGACGACACTGGGGCTTACACAATGTGTGTGCACTCATCAACTGCTGTGGTTTGCATTCCCCAGCAGAGGAGGTTGTGTGGGTTGTAGCATGGACCACGCTGAGAGCTTTACAGCTTCTAGTGGCTTCAATAGAGCAAAAACAGTGGAGCCACACTGCTGTTGACCCAGCACAACACCAGGCTGTGACTCTTGGTAGGATGCAGCACTCTTGGGAAATGGCCAAACTGTTCAAATCAATTGGACCACCCACAGTACCACAAGCAGGCCCTGCGTCGATCTCTCAAACACACTGTGAGGATGGATGGGTATATTAGGTAATGGGTCAAACTCTCAATGACCAGCCATCACATACTTCTACTACTATTACTGTGCTACTCACGTCCACCAGCAGGGAGGTGGAGGCTGTCGGATAATTCAGTGAGACCATGCACTAACCCTAACCCTAACCCTAACCCTAACCCTAACCCTAACATAAACCTTAATCACACCCTAATTCAAGTCTTAACCCTCAAGCACCCCTTTGAAAAAGTGAAGAAGAGCAAATATGTCTTCACTTTCCCAAAATGTCCTCATCACAGGACTATGCTCAAAATGGTCCTAACACACACGCACACACACACACACACACACACACACACACACACACACACACACACACACACACACACACACACACACACACACACACACACACACACACACACGATAACATATTAATGCAAAGATCTCCACCCGCTCTCACACTGATTTACCAGCCTGCGGACATAGTCTTTACTGTGACAAATTCAAACTGTGTTTGCACCTGAATCAACACTCATTGCAACACACACAGTAGATGGAATGTGGCACGCATTGAGGCACACCTGAGAGAGAGAGAGAGAGAGAGAGAGAGAGAGAGAGAGAGAGAGAGAGAGAGAGAGAGATGAGGCCTGAGGCCTGCTTTTGTTTGTTTGCTTATGTTTAGAATCATGACTTTAATAGTGAAGCTGTTGATAGTGAAATGTATCTTTCAGCAAATTGCATCAAGCAAAATTATTTGTTGGATAATTATTAAAAGTGTGCTTTGTCAGATTCTTGATGTTTGTTGAGGAACTAAATCTAACTTTATACTCAACATAATGAAAATGCTATTAAATTGTAGCCCCTATTAACATGGCTGTTTATAAATAGCAGCCAGTCAGCTACATGTCTCCTACTGAGTGAAATTACTTCCAGTTTTGGAAGGAGCAATATTTATTTTCACATTTTTTTGTAAAACGTTTTTCCTGAATATTAATGTGCTTCTGTTATTAGATGAGCCAAGCACTGTTTTTCCTGATCCAATTCTTTGACATTGTTGTGTGTGTAGTGGTAGTTTAGTCATAATGTGGCAACATATTTTGTGACCATTTCACCTTTTTGTTTTAGTCAACGCCAGCCTTCTCTAAAGTGCAACCTGTTTCATTTTGGGGGTTGAGTTGGGCAATTTGCCCCCCATCCCTCCATTAGTGTGGCCTATATTTAGGCCTCCTTTACTGGGATCTAGTTGAAGAGAGACAATTCTTTTATATCATGCATTGTAAATAAAATCTGCAAGGGTTTAGATTATTTTTTTATCTTTGGTGGAGGCATTTTTTGTCAGATGTCTAAAATAATCTGTGAACTTGTTTTCCATCTCTTTCCTTGAGAAATATATATATATATATATATATGCACCAAACTGAAACTTGACTTCAGTTGACTGTGTTTGCTGAAATGTCTAAACTGACTAAAACTGGGCTTTTATCACAGTTCTCCGCTCTGATGAACCATCTGCTGTGAGCCACTTTGACTTCTCACTGGAGATTCTTTCGATCTGTCCTTCTCTCATTTGTGCAACACAACTCAAGAGGATAGAACCCGAGAGACGGCGGCTCACCTGTCTGTATTGCTCAGGATTTTCAGAATAAAATGTTGCCTTAACAAACAGATCAGTAGGAGGAGCTGATGTTAATTCACTTAATAATGTTCATGTCTTAATGACCCAGATGCAGAAAGAACTCTACTCTTGATCCACTCATTAAAAATTGAGGGATTCATTAATTAGTAAATACTTCTCATGCAGCTAAATTCTAATTGGAGAGATGTTTGTATTGATTTCATTCTTTTGCTGAGCTCAGCTACACGTCTCTACTTCACAAAGGATCTGATGTCTTCATTTACTTTAGAAGCATTTTATCCTAAATTAACCAAGCTCACACTCGCCCACTTGAATTTATGCCTAATATAAACTGATATTGATTTTGTCCAAATGTTTAAATAATAAATACTCTCTGGTTAAATTTCAGGACCGCGTATCACAGACTCCACCACTGCTGCTGCCAGGCTGCAGCTGTTGAGCAAAGCTTCATGCAGGTGGAAGTTGAGGGTTGCCAGATCACAATCGAGTATCCCTCATCTCTCGGTCCTTCATTCTCTACCATAATCAACATTTTGCACAAAAAGCTGAAATCTGGCATCTCATAGTTGCTGCATTGATCATTTATTCAAAAGCATTTAAAAACAGAACAACAGCCCAGGACTCAAGGGTTAGGATGGATAAGGACAATTGAGCAACACCTAGACATAAGTAGTCCAAACCTAAACATGTGCCCATGGAAGAATGATAAGTCAACATGCAGAGTGTAGTTTTTTTAAGTGGTGACAGTTGAATTAAGTTCCTGTTGATTTATCTTTCTTCCATGGGACGCTCGAGATTAGATACCAGAGATAATGGTTTCCATTGTTATCCATTAGCTACACCGACTGCATATAGTCCAAGTGGACTAATAAAGCTAGTGTTATACTGTCTCTTTTTATGAGTAACCAGAGTCTAATATCTGCCAGATGGTTCTAGTGATACAAACCAGTGTGAGTTGATGAGGGTGATTGCAGCCGTGACAGAAGCTGGCTTTGCATGAAGGTTCCTCCTCAATGTCTCATCTGTACCTCCCTCCCCCCCCCTCCACACCCTGCTGTTGCTCTTTAAAGAGGGAGGTGATGAAGATTGATTCAACTCACTTCCGTATAAACCTGAGCACCTTGTTTATGGACTCACACAGACACATGCGCACAGGCACACAGAAAATCCACCAAATCTCGGCCCAGTACACCCCGCTGGGCTCCCCGGGCTGCACAGCTTGTATGACATTCTGTTCCTAATGTATGGGAAATGCCACATGTGCATACATTACAGCCGAGCCTGTCAGCCTTAAAAGCCGTCGGTTGCCCAAGGTTACAGCTGCACATGCAGACCTTTAAAAGACAAGCTCGCCTTTTAGCGAGGGACGACGCCAACGGCCAGTCTGGAGCCGGGACAAAGTTGGAGTGGCAGCTAGAATTTAATATGCATTTTTGGAGTCGTGAAGCTGTTGCATGCGTTAGGTGAATACGTGTCAATAACACAACACCATGCCACTAATTGCTCATGTGAAATGCCACCAGAGGAGAGGTTCACGTTTGAGCGACTGACTCACATCCCTCTGATCCTCTGAGGCTGGTCTCTCCTGTTTTGTTCAGGTTTATTGCTGCTGCTCCGTTCTCATTAGAGACGACTCCTGTCTCACGTCTCAGCATTATTTTCATCTCTCCCATCATCATTGTTGTTTTCGTTCAAAGGATCCCCGAAGAATACTCTCTTCATCATCTCTGCCATTACCCTCCGTGTCTTCACAGCTCTCAAACATCCCCCCCTGTCACCTATGGGTCGTAAACACTCCCACACACAAGTGCCCACGCACACACACTCATATGCATGCATACACACACGGCGGCATGGCTGCGAAAGGTCGGCCGAATGCCAATTTCAATGTGATGGCTCTCTGGTCCTCTCATGATTCCCCCTACCGCTGTGCTCATCAATTATACACAGCCTGTGCATTGTGCGTGTCTGTGTGTGTGGGTGCAGGTGCATTTGTGTCAGACACTTGTGTCAGAAATCAATTGTTGCATGGTGTGAAGGCTTTTGGCTGAACACGAGGGTGGCAGAAATTGAGAGATGGCAGTATTGAGGGATTGAATCTTTGAAAGCTCACGAAGGTGCTCTCGAATGTATCCGACCTGAGTGTTTTCTGTTTCCATCATTGGATGATTGGGCAGGAAGAGATTGAGCAATTTATAAGTAGGGAGTTCAAAGAAAAGTGAAGAGTTTTTCAGCCGCAGCAGATGCATTGTGTTCCTTTTGTCCTCCCCTGGCTTTGTTTGGGGATTCTCTCATCCTGCTTTTTTATTGGCGATGCTACAAAATAATAATACAATCCGTAAAAAGTGCAAGCATTATTAGTTGGATCAGTCGTCTTTTGTATCCAAAGATGAAACAAGGCTACATGCTTTACTGGAGGAGCTTCAATCCGCAACAGAGACATTTCATTTAAAAAAATGTATGAAATTATGATTCGGTTTCATCGGCTGTATTGCTCAAATTGGGGGCCCATAGTTTGAGTTGTTAAGCAATAATTGTATGTTTTTTCTGTCTTGAGCATTAAATAGAACAGAATAAAAATGCAATCCTCACTCTGAAATCACTGTCAGAGCTGACAGAATAATGTGAGACCTGCAGGCCTCTTTGTGAATCCTTAGTTTTTCAGCTGAACCTGCCCTGATGCCCCTCCCCGAAGGAGGAACTGGCAGTGTAGGTGCAAGAGTGGCATCAACTCAAGGTTCAGCCTCTGTTTGAAAGAGGTCAAATAAACCAATAAAGAAAAATAAAGGTCACAGTCACATTTTAGTGAAACTAGTCAAGTAAAGGTCAGATTAATGCAGCTGGTACAGATGATATACTTGAGTTGTGAGTAGCACTGCAAACAAATGTTTCTCCGACAGACTTCCTAAGTCTAAATCTCTCTGATCTTGCAGTCAGACCTGCAAAACTCTTAAGTGCCCCAAAGAAATCTCTAAAGCCTTATTTTCTTTCTACCTTTTTGTATCTAGATTTCTATGGTTTTTAACCTGATAGCATTTACCTGGTATATATGTGTGTCTCCACACTGAAGTTTAACCTTGATCCCTCTGTCCAGTACACGTCAGATCCTGCTTTTGGTCTCATTTGAAGGAGCCTTTGAAATCATAGTGTCTATACAATGTTTTAAACCGTTTTCATCGCATCAATTAACAAATTAAAACCAAACTGATTGAAACATTATCACTTGAACAAACTTCAGTGTAATAAGAACTACCTAAAATGATAGAAACAATCTTTGAGGAAAAACTTGTTGTGTAGTTTTACTTTTTAGTTTGGTCCATGTCCCACCCACTAACATGGAGGAGGCAGGGTTTATGGCCTATCCTGCAATCATATAGTCCATACTTACAAGCAGTGTATTTTCAAAATGCAGCTGTGGTGCATTTACATGCAGCCTCCAAAGTTGCAGCCCTTTGATTGGGACACTAGTCTTCTTTTTATAGCACAAATGATTTCTTCTTGAAAAATCGTGTGCCTACATTACCCAAAATGCAACACCCTTACCAACAAGTTTTGAGTTGGATTCCAGATTCCAGATCTCTATTGTCGTCATACTTGGGTGCAAAGAAATCGTGAGAGGCTTTGCCAAGATATATTTATATAAAGGTGTAAAAATATAAATATAGTGTGAATGGAAGGATGCAGCATGTTAGAATTCAATGATTTGATTTTAGCTGCACTGCACATTATTAAATTACATTTTTGAGAATTTCACTGCTTTTACCTTTAAAAATTGGTCAGATTACATTTGTGCACAAGCAGTTATTAACATAAATTCTGCAATAGTCCTCATATCTCCATCTGTAGCAGTATATGTACATATGTGTAAATGTGTGGACTCGTGTCCTCCTCTGTTTTGCTATATCCTTTCCTCCTCCATATTTGTCCTCCTGCTGTGCTTCCCCCACTCTGCAGTTGCACTGTGTCCTGCAGCTAACCAGCCGTGACATCTGGAGCCAAATGGGTGTAAATGCTGCAGACAGAGGCCTCATGAGATTATAGACCCATCTGAAAAACCACAAACAGAATGTTGTTCACCACTGGTGGGTTTCAGTGGTTCTATCAATTTGATGTCAACATTAGCCACATAATGATAAGATCACTGACACTGATTAAACATTGTCTCATGCTGCCACATTAAAGCATTATGCTCTGTGAGTAAAGTATCTATTTAGCCACATCCAGCGGAGAGGGCTGGAGGAAGAGCGTCCTGGTCGTGGCAGGGTTTTATTAGTCTTCCTCCCTTTCCTCAGTCATGCCGGTGGCAGCAGATCTAATTATGCCCTGTCACTTTCTCCGCTGCTCCCTTGTCCTCTGCCGCTCCACCTTCCCTGTCTATCCTTCACTTGCTTTCATTATGGTGTCAAAATAGACCTCGCTGTCTCTGCCTCTGCTTTGCCAAATTTTTCATTTTCATTGCAATCTCATAGAATGATAAGGGAGTTTTTTTTTTTCAATCCGAGTCTACGCTGCATCTCAGTCTTCCAAAAAAAAATTCAAGACCCATTATTCAATCATGTAGGTGAACGCTTTCGAACATACTGAAAATACCATTTGATTGTTGGCTAGAACAGCCAGTACTCATGATGATCGCTGCATGGTGAGGACTGCTTCCTCGACACCACCATGCCTCTCTCAGCTCCAGCTGGCACAGCAACCGTGGCTCTGTGCGTTTCCTATTTTAGTGTATTAACATCTGATTGCATTTGGCCAGATTTATGTTGCTGGGTACCTTGATCGTGCTTGATTGAGCATTTGTGTTTTAAATATAGATGTTGTGGAACTTGTAGAGAATAAGAGAACGGTGCACGGGCTGGTGCCTGTAACAAACACATCTGGCAATATTTGTGGGTGGTACTTGAGGGACTGTGTTCTTGTATCTGTGCTTGAATGCTTTAACACATGAAGTCAGCACTATTGGGTGAAAAAAAATGTCCTCCCTGGTTCAAGGCGTGCTGTGAAATTGATGGTTGTGTAGGGAAAGTAGGCAATAGAAAAAAAAATTTCAGCTGTAATAACAGTTTTTCTTAGGGACTTAGGGACATTCTTAAATGTTGTATTAACAGCTGTTGAGTTGATGTGGTGAATTTGTTGTCCAGCCGATATGATGCAAAATCAGCTGCAATAGTTATTTAGGTATATGTAAAAAAAAGAAATTCCAACTATATCTTTATTTTTTGCTCTTTTTTGTTCTCCACGTGCTCCTGAGAGAAATATCTGTCTCTTTGGCTACTTGATCTTCCACTATGTTCACCAGCTAGCCATAAACTTAACAATAAGAAGACTGAGCTCATGCTTGGAAGGCTGGAGATCTCCTCCTCGTCACTGACTGCTGCTCCATCCCCCGAGGTCCCCAACCTGGGTGTCATTCCTGACTCCGCCCTCTCTTTCCAATCCCACATCAAATCCTGTCACCAAATCCGCCTTCTTTCATCTAAAAAACATCTCCAGACTCCGGCCTTCACTCCCCGACTCTGTGGCAGAAACCCTCATTCATGCCTTCATTACCTGCCGCCTGGAAAACTGTAATGGAGACAGACTTCAGTATGTGCAGAACTCTGCCGCCAGGGTTCTCACCTGCACTAAACCCTGGCAGCAAATCACCACGACCCTCATTCATCTCACTGGCTCCCAATCAAGGCCTGCATCCACTATAAATCCCTCCACGCCCTAGCCCCACTTTATCTAACTGACCTCCTCCATCCCCAACACCAAGCTGTAATCCTTTGGAGACAGAGCCTTCTGTGTCGCAGCCCCCTGGAACTCTCTCCCCACCAAAATATGCAACGCTGCATCTCTGGACATCTTTAAAAAACTGTTCAAACACCACCTGTTCACTAAGGCTTTTGGCCTCAGTTAATGCTCCACCCTGCCAGTAGTGCTGTTTGTTTCTGTCCTGTTCTGTGCAAATTACTTTCTTTTCTTTTCTCTTTTTGTCCCCACTGACACATGTAAAGCATCCTTGGGTCTCTTGAGAGGTGTTATATAAATTCAAGCTGTTATTATTATTATCATTAACTATCTGTCTGGACTTTAGTGCTAAGCTGTTAGCACAAAGAAACACACTGAAATACTCTGTAGAGCTGAGAGGAACTAGAAAATTGGATAATATTTATCTGCAGTTTCATCAAAACGAGAACTTTCTCTTCACACGTTGTCATTCAACATATTGATTATACTTTATACTTTCATGATAGGGAAGATTACAAAAATAATTGAAGGAAAGAAGTCAAAAGCCTTGTTCAGACATGGGACAACAATCTCATTTTTGAAACTAAATGAATTGATTTAAAAAGCACTGCAAATCCAATCCCCAAACTACATCCAGTAGTGTCTCAGCATGTGTCCATATTGACGGAGGAATTGTCTGTGAAAATGTGACTGCTGATCTGCTGGATGTTGAGATGTATTTTGAGTGAGCTACTGAATGCAAGTCTCCTTTTCCTTTGACATAAATGGGCCTAGTGAACAATTTTTTGATGATGATGATTATGGCGACTTTGTTGCTGTGGCACCAGGGATCTGCATAAGGGACACACTAGTGAGAGAAATGAGGTCAACCTTTTCCCATCGAAACTGAATAAAATAAACAGTATGGAATTGAAGCTATAATGAAAAGAAATGATTGAAAGGATTTTGGTAGTTGTTGATGCTGTGTGTGTGAAGTCAGTCTGATACATAGGGTCAGTTCCTGATCAGGGAGATAAAGATTTATAAATATAATTATAGCCGGGCCAAGTCCCTCACCAGAGACAAGCTGCTCCTCCTAAAGAGCAGGGCAACTGATAAATTGTCATTATTAAAGTTCAGGTCACTTAGTAACACACGTGACCGGTCTGCTGTGTTCTGGTCAGCGGGCTTAGAAATTGTGTTAGCCACTGTGCTCCATCTCCAGTACCTAGAGGACGAGACCCAGCGACATTGAGAATGAATCGGATGTGACAACATGCAATTTGTGATGCTGATGGCCCCTGGCCTCAGAGCGGGGGTGCAGGGTTTAAAGTCGAGGCAGAGGTGGATATTCTGGACAAAGTGAAAGGATTAAGGAGCACTCAGGAGGCCACAGGGTGTTGCAACCTGTGGTCAAGTGGGGGTGTGTATGTTTTTGTGCTCGAATGCATCTGCGTGTGCTATATATGTATGTGTGTGTGTGTGTGTGTGTGTGTGTGTGTGTGTGTGTGTGTGTGTGTGTGTGTGTGTGTGTGTGTGTGTGTGTCTGTGGATGGGTGCTCCTCCATCTAGATAACAGCCATGCACATGACATCTAAATATGAGGGATAAGTAGACCTGATCCACGGATGGACATTAGCATCTTGAGGACACTCACACAGAGGAAATAAAGCACTTACGTGAGCCTGCCAGCACCTGTGGCTTCGGGTAAACATAATCCATCCATGTTTTATGTCCACAGGTGCATGGCTGCTCTGCGACACCATGAGTTATGAGAGCAAAACGCAGGAGCCACTGATTGAGATCATCTAAAGAATGTCCGTCTCATTGTACCGGATATGAGGAACATGAGCAGACAGATAAATTGATTAAGCCGGATTTGAAAGAATGATGCTGGTGGAGACGTCGTATGGATGTGATTGTGTCCCTCTGTGTCTCACACACACACACACATCACATATAGCCAGGGCTAAATTATTACCAAAGGAGACTTGAAACTAAGTGAATCATGCATCCTGATTGGATAAGAATTGAGCAGTATGAAGGGGTTCATGCTGGGCAGTTAGAAAGGGACCATATGGAGGAGCAGGGCGAGCTCCTATCTGCCAGCTGAGGCTGTTTATGACACACTGCTGCAGCCCCTGGTCCTCCGTAAAAACACTATCTATCTTATGGCTTCTAAAAATCTAAACAAGTGACTTTGAGTAACAGTGATTCATATTTTGAGCTTGTGTGTCCACAGATAATTTCACAGCCTGCAGTTCTATACCACCTTTTTTTGCACGTAAAAAATATCTGAATGCATGTTTTAAATATTTGCCTCTAAAGAAATATTTTGTGCATGTGTACGAAAGAATTGTGCAGGGATATTTTTAAATGGTAAATGGTAAATGGTTTTGTATTTATATAGCGCTTTTCTAGTCTTGATGACCACTCAAAGCACTTTAACAGTGTATTTACACCTGAGCTGACTAACCAATCAACACGTTGCTCACTCATTGAGAAAAATTGAACAAAATCGGCAAATACAAACAAGTCATAATAACAGACAAAGACATTTATAAGATAGAGTAGGATGCATGTTTAGATGTTAAAGCAGTGTAACAAATGAAACATAGTATAGTAGAAAAAGTATGTAATATAAGAGTAATATAGTTTAAAGCTAGATGTATATAATTATTAATAAAAGCCTATAAATATAAAAGTGTGTATGAGAATTATATTTTAGTATCATAATTACAATCATAACAATAAAAACATAGATAACTGACAATTTGCTCGATCAAATATGGCGGCGGCATCAATGGTTGGTCCAGTGTCTGGTGCAGTCGTCTCTTTGTCTGTGGTCAGAAAAGAACTTGATGAAATGAAATAAAAAACTTGAATTTGTGAGATTTAGTTTTCTGTTACAATTTCACAAATTCTAATTTGCTCACTCAAGGTGATACCGCATACAACTGCAAGCTGTGAAAACATTTATGAACATTTTCCCAAGGCCATAATGTTAATGATCCTTATTTGACTCCATAGCAGTTGTAATGAGCCCCACTCACTTATGTCGACTCTATTTCAAATGACACAACGCACATTAATGCACGTCAAGTACCAGGGTCAATCATGTGAATGTGCCATAAAGGGCACATTTTAATCTGCAGTCCATGATTTGTGTTTTGGGTTTGCAAATATTTAACTTTAAATAAAAAATGTCTCATTTAGCCAGGTACCTCAAAAACCCATCATATATCTAACTATACACTCAGAAAGTCTAGACAGATACACTCAGACATAAATCTCTGTGGGTCATTGATTTTTCAATTGAGCTAAGTTTATGTAACCACCTGTTTCTTATTTGTTGTGTTTGAGTTATTGTACTTTTTCCTTTCAGAGACAAAAATAGTGCCTTTTCATGTTATTGCGAGTAATTGGTTTCAGAAAATCCTCCCCCGATGCACCCCTCTTTTATGGTGTTCCCACTGATGCCTTTATAGAAGTCATTTTCTATTTTACTCTCATTTTACTGAACGAGGACGAAGCATCCAGCGTCTCCCTGCCCCCCCATTATTCCCTGTTACATGGTCTCTTAGCTGGAGGCTGCAGGACTTCCTGGAGGCCCCCTCCAGGAGGCTTGCCTGATGATGAAAGGTGTCCTGAGATGACACTATTACACACAATTAGATGCACACCCACACCTGGGAAAACCCACAGATAATCTGGTTAAGATAGCAGGGGATCCATTCTGCCAGCAACATAGCGCATGCTGTAATGCTGCGGAGAACATAACCACGACTGTCCATCAGCATGATGCCAAAATTACGACCAAAACCTTTTAGCTGGAACGAGGCTGCGTGCTTATAATGAGATTATTGCAGGGCAGTGATGACAGGTCTGCAGCCTCACCTCTGTAGTTGCATTCTGCATTTTTCCTCTAAAGGCATTCTTCAGGTATTGATATAAAACCCACAAAACAAATTACATCAGCCAGGGTGAGTCATCTCCCATGTTCTCTCTCGGTCTCTGTTCTCTCTCCCTCTCTCTGCACGCATCTTTTACTGTCAGCCCTCCATCTGCCGTCACCCTGGCTCAGTGAAGTGTAAAGCAGAGCAGAGGCAGAGGATGGAGAAATACGAGGTCGAGAGAGGCAGAGGAAGACGGAGAACGAACATGAATAAGGGTAAACTAGGGAGAAAGAGTTGGGGATCAAATGAGAACCAAGTGACCGACTGAAAGGAAAAATCAGCGTGGAGATCACTGCAGGGTCTTCTGCTGCACTTCGGTTCCTCAGAATGTGATGCACATTCAGGTCAAGGTATTTCAGCATCAGGGCGCAGAAGCATCTTTTGATATTTACCAAGGTTAAATGAGATGTCCTATTTGTCCTCATGAGAATCGTATACAATTTTTAAATGTTATTATTAGCCTGAATTGAGAGCAGACGTATACATATAGTTGTGACATATACGGCGATAGACAGCACACGTGTAGTTTTCAAAAGAGATATTATTCTGTTTCTAGTTTCGAGAGGTTGAGTCATGTCGAGGATGTTTCAGTTTCCACTGATGCTTGTGGCTATTCAGTAGAACAGCAGCTGTAGCAAACACAAAACATTTCATGTATATATATATATATATATATATATATATATATATATATATATATATATATATGTGCATGGGAAGATATATTTAGGCCCCACTTTCACTTAACTGTGATAGACAGCAACAAAGAAGACGTTAAATTCTATGGAAATGTCACAGTTTCCCTGTTATCAAGATGCCCTTTGTTGCGGTGCTTAATTAGTGTTTAAAAAGGCCTGAAGTATCATCAGAGGTAGTTGAGAGCTACATAAATGCGGCAGGAGGTGGACAGATAGTGGAGGAGAGGAGGGACTAAGAAGAGGGAACCTAATAACAGTGTTTTCATTCTTTCTGTCCTCTCCACAGCAGCAGTCTGACTAATTATTACCTGCTCTTAAATACACCACGACAGTTCCCATTGCACCTGGCCTTTTACTGTGGTGGGTAAAATTCTGTTAATTATCCAACAGAATATCTGGAATAGGTAGATAAGGCAGGGCTGCACCATGGATAAATCGGACTAGAACATTTAAAGAACATTGAAAGAACGTCACTAATGAAGTAAAAGTGTCATAGAATTGTTCCGTTAAAACTTGTAGGAAAGAGAGCCAAAAATAAAGTGAGATTAATTTACTTGTGATTTTCACTGCATTTAAATCTGGATTGTAATAGACATGGAAGTTATTTCAGTCCTGCTCCATTTCTCACCAGCAGATCATCCTGGAAAGGTGGAAATTAGGCAAACAGCGAGGGAGGGGGTGGTGAAATGTGGCTATTTCAGTCTTTCAGAGCTAGAAAAACAGAAGCACTACTGATGCCCAGTGGAGTTCTCATCTCTCACGATACAAGGACACTTCACAGCTTCAGAATGCATACAGTAACGTGTTATTATAGGTTGGCATTACATGGGTGAGTTGTACTGGATGTTGTACTGGATTGTGTAATATGTTGTATTCTCCATTTACAGCTCTATAGCTACATTTTTGAATTATAGTTTTTTGTAACCACTAATATGCTTAGATTTTTCAGAAACAATAAGAATGTATTATTACTCTGCGATTGCTCGACATAATTGTTTCATTTCGGTGTTTTTATGACCCCTCAACTACTCGATCATTTCTAAAATCATTATTATTTTTGCCGTATATATGCTTCGGTCTTGTACTGCTGCAGTGTGGCAATTTCCCCACAGGGGCCATTAAAGATTCATTTTACCTTATCTCATGTGTAAAGTAAACAGACTCATTAAGCAGCTTGTGATCACAGTTGAGCAGTGCTACAATGAATATGACATATTGCAGAAGCACATCACACCCCAGCGTTCAGGGAAATCATCTCTCCCAGTGGGGAGAGGCCGCAGGCTGCTGCATGACTGCTGCAACAGAAGCAACTACTCATAAGAGCTCATTACCTCCACCAGGGAAATTATGTTTTCACCCGTCCTTTCATTTGTTGGTTTGTGAGCAAGATTATGCAAAAATGACTGCATTACTATGAAACTTGGTGGAAAGAAGCGATATGGAGAAGAACCGGTTAAATGGCATCTTCAAACCAAAACACCTCTGTCCACATGTTTTGGGTCTGTTATCAGTTTTAATCCCTGTCCACACTAACATGCCTGGCAACGCATATCACGTGACCACTCACGCACACTGGGCATGCCACTGAGTATTAACTCTTCCCCCACGCATGTAAGCAGTTACATCATCGTAAGATAGCTGTTAGCGAAGACAACGGGGTCAACATTTGCAATATATTATCCATGTTGAGCTCCACACCGGTGACCAAAAAGACCCAATCAGCAAGCAGTTATCTACAGCATCGTTTTCAAACGTCTCTGTTTCTGCATGTCCGGAAAACAAATTATGCACCTGACTTTCAAACTAAAATGGGGTCAGCAGCATCTCCAGTGTGTGTGTTTTGTGTGTGTGTGTGTGTGTGTGTGTGTGTGTGTGTGTGTGTGTGTGTGTGTGTGTGGTGTGTGTGTGTGTGTTGTGTGTGTGTGTGAGAGAGAAAGAGAGAAAACAGCCAGAGTGCTATTCTAGTTTTCTTAAATCCAGGTCTGGGTGACATATATCTGCCTGCCCACTTTCCTTTAGCCTCAGAAGCTACTTGCACATTTAAATGGAATAATAGGTTATGCTAAGGTATTCAGTGTCCTTCAGTAGCTTCAAGTAAATAAATGCCTGGTCAAAGATTGTAATCAGCAGGATGAGAGATGGTAAACGGTGAAAAAAAAAACACATGCAGTGTGTGTCAGCCATCTGCCATCCTGAACACTGTGCTGCTCCCTTGTGGCAGCATCTCCTGGCTAAAGCCGGAACACCCACAGCACTTTGTTCGGTCAGCAAGGTTAAGGATCAATAGTAGCGCCCTGTTCAAGCAGCAGCACTGTTCCTAGGTTCTCCACCCAAAAATAACAACACATCGAATGGCGGCTTCCCCTCCCCCCCCCCCGACCCTTAAAGGCAGACAAATTAAATTCACAGTCCTGTTGTAGAATCAATTCAGCTCAGGGAAAGCGGCAAGAGGCTCTGGTGCTAATGGGTGCAGCGGAACATAGAGCGAACCCTGTGGACCGAGGTGAACTTTCCAAAGATCAACTTGTCACACCGACTCAGGAAACTTCCCTGAGGTGAGCTGTGGGTGACAGCTGCTGTCGCTCCACTGGCTCAGGTAAATGCCAGGAGCCCCACTTAGAAACACTGGCTTGCCTGCACACACACACACACACACACACACACACACACACACACACACACACACACACACACACACACACACACACACACACACACACACACACACACACACACACACACACACACACACACACACACACACACACACACACACACTCGAGCAAGGACACATAATATAAAGATTCAGATACAGTCCTTCACTGTAATTGTTATGCACAAACAGAACAGTAACAGTGATTTGTCTTCCTGGAAAATGGATGAAGCGGCACAATAGTTATGACGCAACAGCCCTGGCCAGCGTTATTATTATTGCACTGCATGAAAGCTGAAATTATTTTATTACAGTTAGAAGGATGGCTGTGTACATAAATATGCTGCAAGTGCTGACCTCACTAAAATTCTGCAAACCCATTTAAAACAAATCTGCTGTGGAGCTAATCTGTGCTCTGATTATGTACATGTTTGACTATGGAATATTATGAATCCTCTGTTTGTGGAGGTTCAATTTACCATCAGGATCATTGTTGCTGATGTGGATTGGACATTTAGCGTCACACACACACATACACACACACACACACACGCGCACGCACGCACGCACGCACGCACGCACGCACGCACGCACGCACGCACGCACGCACACACACACAGCTCTTGAACGTCGTTGAGAGGTAGTGGAGTGACCCTGTTGAGTCGGTGCTGATTAAAAGCACAATATTGCTTTTGTCCATTGATCCCCCTGCCATGTGCTCTTATTGGCCGGCAGCACTCTGATAAATGATTTTTAATAAGTTTGACACAAATGTCTAATCTCACTTGAATGACTCTGTGGTAATTAAGCAGCACAGTTCAGTCAATTGAAAACATTAATGAAGACAATTGAAAGGGACCGCTTCGGGGCTCAGGCCATGCAGTACAGAGGACGACCACCAGGTGTCTGTAGAGTAATAGGGATATTACAGAATGTTAAAAGATGAAGGGACACAGGGTGGATTTTCCCCTCAGCCTCTTCCTGCTCTTCACATTCTGAATAACAGGCGTCAGCACTGTGCAATGTCTCCTGCCCACTGCTCTGTGAGCCGAACTGCATCCATCACACACATTCACACAGACACGCACCTCTGGGGATCGGTTCAGAAGGAATATTTGAACACACATATAAACTGTGTGTAAAGAATGTAAAAACTTATACATAAACTTTATGTTGTGTCCTTACACTGTACAGCACACACACACTAATGTTAAGTTGTAGTTGTGAGTTTCATGGCCACATTTCCCAGACGTTTGTTATGAGAAGACCTTGACTCATGCATACTGTATATCTCTTAAAAACCTTCCGGCCACACTTGTAGCTTCAGCCGATCATATATAATGACCATTTGACACCGTATGTAAACAGACAAATTATGTGTCACGTTAAAAACTGAAAGTCCCCTTGTAAATGCCTGTGGTAGTGTTGGCCTGCTGCTTTATAGATGTACAGTGGAGTTCTGTTAGAGACCAAGCAGAGAAACACAGGAATCAGCGTTTGGGATTTGAAAACAGTTTTTCATTTACTCCCAAAATGAGAAGAAACAATACACAAAGTGATTATCAACCAAACTAGGTCCTAAAAGGAATCAACAAATGGAACAAAAGTGAAAATAGATAAAAATAAACGGCAACAGAGGAGCTTAGACCTCAACACAGAACTGACCTTACTAATGACAAACAGTTGGAAAATATATATTGGCAGGACAAACCAATTAAACAGACGAGAGGTGGAAAAACAACTGAAACTACAAGTCATTAATACTATAAAACTACAGTTTCATCATTGACAATTTATAAAAAAATTAAGTATAAATGTTAACAGTAAACTGCATTAACTTAACAAAACTAACCCAAATAGACAAATAAAAAGAATATCTTGCTAAACAAAAGACATGTAACACTGCTCATTGCATTAGGAATATTTTCAATATGCATAAGGCAACTGTGGCTCAGGAGGTCGTCCACGAACCAGAGGGTCGGTGGTTCGATCCCTGGCTCCTCCAGTCCGCTTGTCGGTGTCCACAGTGTCGTCGGGCAAGACACTCACCCCCAAAGTGATGGCTTTGTGTGAATGTTGTGTGATAGAAAGGTGTAGCATACAGTGGTGCTACATGGATGGATGGATAGAGGGACATTCCTCTATCACAGCAGCAAGGTATCAGGCACATGACAAACCAGATAATACATTGTAACAATATACTCAAAAAAAACTATATCCGAAAAAAAATAGGGAATCAAAAAAATAATAAAAATGTACATAATATAATCCAATCACAATTTATACACAGAGAGAGTGTGTGTGTTTGTTATATGACATTGTTATAACAGTGGTGGTTGATATGGAAGTTACTGCATGTAAACCAAAAAGAGTGAAAAGGTCAAATTAAAGCAAAGTACATAGACATTGCAGATAATGAGTCGTGCACGAGGCTCAGAGCGTTTGGTTTGGATGCTAACGATGAACAAACATGTTGCGTCTCTTTCTCACCCTGCTGCTCTGTGTCCCACAGTAAAGGGGAGGCGGCAGCTATCGAGACAGAGCTGGTGAGGGACTACAGGTTTGGACAACAGCAGCTGATAGAGATCTGGGGACAAGCGTGCGCCATCGCCATCACCAAGGTCAGTGCACAGCTTCCACATCTCCAGAAAGTTTCAGTCCATCTGTCTTTGCTTCGTATTTTCCATTTTACCCTCGTTTCATTTCCCTGATGTAAGTGAAGGAGAAGACGGCTCAAGCCAAAGTACTTTTTTTCCTTCTATTTTTGAGTCATTCATAATTTCCATCCATCCCTAGTGATGTGGTCATGGGCTGATCCAATCACGTACTATCCCGATAAATGAAGGTTGATAAAGCTTTCGGGTTTATATAGGCCGAGCAGTTTGGTTTTATTGTGAAATGAACCAATGCTTTGAATGTGCTGTTGTGCTTTTAAAGCTATTATTTTTGGGCCATTAAACCAGCAGCACTAACTACTGAACAGCGGCTGCTATTTACTCTGACGTGCGTGTGTTTTTGTGTATTTTGGTGTGTGTTTATCTGACCACTACTGTCACACCAGCACTTCCAATTTATTTTTCATATTTTATCATATGTTCTGGTAAATATTAAAGGCCTTTCCTAGTCCTGTTGACCACTCAAAGAGCTTTACAGTACAGTTTTACATTCACACACACACACATTCATACAGTGCATCTATGTGCAGCACTTTCTCTATGAGAAGGGGCCATTTGTGGTTCAGTACCTTGCCCAAGGACACTTCAGCATGCCGACCTTTTGGTTTGAGGACAGCCGCTCTAACCCCTGAGCCACAGCAGTTTCCCATGTGAACAGTTTTTGCTCTGTCTTCGTATTTGCAAATTAGAGCAAAGCCCAGAACTACACACAGTTTTTATTATTTTCCTTTCCCTTATTGTGAAATTTATAACCAAATAAAACCATCCAATACAGATGCACTGTCGAGGCCTCAGCCAACCAAATCGGTTAAATAGCCTTAACTGTGTCAGCAAACCGTTTCATAGAGGTCGCAAATTTCCTCCGATTTTTTTTATTGTTTTATAGAAAAGCCGCTGCACAGTCTGTGTCAGTGATAATGTGAAAAACAACAGTGATCCTGTTTTGACTGTTGGATTGTTAGAGGGGGGCAAGAAGTCACAGCTGCTGCCACTTACACTTTTCCCCAATTTGCATGAACTTCCATCCAAAGTGTCGGATTATTATGTGGAGGAAATGTTCTTATTTTCTGTGACATTTACCTCCAAATATTTGAGCGGCTCTCCTCGGGGCAGAACACCTGAGCTCAGTCTGCGCTCGCAGTCCAGAACCACACCGAGAACCAGAACCGCAGCTCCATCTTCTCTGGTGTGGACGCAGTTTATATTCTGCTGCTGCGATCTGGACTGTGTTGAGCCAAAAAAGAGAGAGAGGGAGGGAGGGAGGGAGGGTGTGTGTGTGAGTGTGTGTGTGTCTGCCTGTCTGTGGAGGGCTGTTGGGAACACATGTGGTTCCCTTTGACCAGACCACTGGCTTGGTTTCATGCCACACTGGTTTCCTTAGTGGACTCTTCAGCGGGCTGTGATGAATAAGAGTCTGAGCTGCAAGACACATGAAACCTGGCGTTGCTGTCAGGAAGAGGGATGAAGAGAAAAAGAAAAAGGGGGAAGGAGACAAAGACACAGAGAAACACACAGAAGCAGAAACACACGTGTTGCAGAAACCACTGAACTAAGTGGTAACAACCGTTAGACGAGACACCTTTAACGGTTTTAGAAAGAGAAAAGCCATAAAGAGACATTGTTTAAATAAATATAAGAATGTTGGTTTTTACCATGTACGTTATTATAATAATATTTCCAACACTAGAGGCAAACATCAATGTAAAATCAAATAAGATTCTGAAGAGTAGACTGAGGAAATTCTCATTGATTTGTGTCATAATAGACTGACCGGCTCTTTTTAAAGCTACATTAATCAATATTTTTAATTAACAATTGACCAGTTGAGTATGTGTCATGTGAAAGTTCCCATTTGTATTTACAAACGCACATTAAATCATTACCCAACTCTGCTGTTCCACTTAGATACATGAGCTTTTTAAGTGAGGACACTCGAATAACCCACTCTGCGCTACCTGTAGCTAAAAAGCCATATATTTCCCCCAGGGTTTGGTGGAGACCAAAACGGAGCCAAAAGGGAGAAACTATTGCTCGAAAAGTATAAATAGATCTTTTGCACATGCATCATATCAATCTGAGGCATAGAGACATAGAAGTAAACCTAAGATGATTGTTTTTTTTTTTAATGCAGATTATACACATGATAATTTCAACACTATCCTCAAACATTCACAGGAAATCAGACAATTTTAGATTTCTCAAGAATAGGAACAAGGAAACTTTTGTTGATTTGTGTCATACCTGATTGAGTAATACAATAATGACCTGCTCTCTTTAAAGCTGTATTTATCAATACCAAATGTTTATTGTGAAAGGTGCTGCTTGTAATCACAAACCCACATTGAATTGTCACCCAACTCTATGTGAGTATTTTAACTTCTTTTAGCTCGTTGTTTTGTTTTTTGTCAACCCTCACAAAACTCCAGCTGTAGCAGGCGACTGCTCAGCAAAACAGACAAAGTCAGGGATTAGCTAAATTGAACATTTAGTGGCTAAAAAGCCAGATTGTTGGTGGAGACCAAAACAGAACCGAAAAGTAACTGTTGCTCTAAATGTGAATATCAAACCAAATATTTCATTGTCATGGTTACAGCTTGTTGCACTAGTGTGACATAGTCATTATTGTATTAATGCTTGATGGAGCTGATTTAGTTTTTTCTGCTTTCAATTGTTTTGGTTTGAATTATTTCACCATTGGTGATTAGGTTTATAAATGTTTAATAAAACAACACATTGTTCAACCAAAGAAAGTAATTACACTGTTGGGCTGCGACAGACACACACAACAGATACCGTTAAACGATAGTGAGAGGAAAAATGAGGAACATGAAAAAGAAACAAAGAGAGGTAAAAGCTTAGACGGGCAGTGTGCAGCAGCAGCAGCATCAGTCAGAAGCAGAGACTTTGTGTGTGAGTATGTGATTAAACCCACCACATCCACTTCCCCTCTATTATCATCAGCCCCTGCTGGCCCCATGCCGGGCCCTCCACCATGCAGCCCCAACAGCGTAGCCTTACTAGACAAACACGGCCCTGGACGCTGTGGATCTCTGCTGCCCACAGCCGCCAGCAGCACGCTACCGCTTACATGACATCACTGCTATTTAAGGAAAATTACAGTAGAAGGAGATGCAGACAGTCTGATTTCATTGATTTCACTACAGGCCTGCTGCTGCTGGCCTCCGAGTACACCACACAAATGACCATGTGCTCACTCACGCACACTCACCTACACCTCGGGTTGCCAGATTGGTTTTAGGTTTTCTGTAAGTAATCCCTTTACTGTTCCAGCAGCCACAGCCATCAGGCCCAGACTGTGTGTGTGTTTCTGTATCAGTCTGAGGCTTTTCATCACCTTAGTGGAGACAGAAGAAGTTTTTGTTACCACACAGCAATAAATTAGGCAATAGTTTACAGGAGCCCCCGGACTTCAGGTTGGTCTCCTAGTGTCCTATTAAAGGCCCTGTTTCTCTGCATATGGAAGTATATTTGTGTTTTTAGGGCCCTGATAATGTTTTCTCAGGATCAGTGTGTGTTTCAGGTTGATTGGAAGTGAATGCACATGTGTCTTTACCATTTACATCAAAGCGGAGCTCCCTGAGAGACCGTATTGCAATCAAGCGAACTATATTTTTCAGGCGTGTGTGTGTGTGTGTGTGGTTGCAGTTGTGGTGGGTCCCAGCACTGCTCTGCCCTTGACCCTACCCTCCTGGTTCCTCTCTTCTAGTTAGATTAGGTTTAACAGTATTGTTCCTGATGCATTTATGCAATGTTTTATAATTATATATATACAGTATATATACTAAACCAAGATGTACAAAGATCTACAGGAGAGCAGACGAAAAGTAGCAAGCACATCACAAACCTGCTCAACAGATGGAACACACCATCTGGCTGCACTTGTAGAGATCGCAGACACATCAGAAATATCATAAATATCTCAAACACTGGAAACCATCTGAGCAACATCGAAACAGAGTGTGGAAACATCGTTTTTCTTAAACAATACTGTGGTTACATTTGCTGTCTATGCAGTTTGAACTAGATTTTAAAAAAGTCACACAATTTTGGATTCAAGTGTATCATAGACTTGTTTACTCCTGTGTGTGTGTGGGGGTTTTCTCCGGGTACTTCGGCTTCCTCCCACAGTCTAAAGACATGTAGATTGGGGTTGGGTTAAGAAGCTACTCTGAATTGACTGTAGAGTGAATGGTTGTTTGTCTCTACATGTTGGTCCTGTTATGCGCTGTCGACCTCTCCAGGATGTATCGCCCGGCTCCGGCTCCCAGCGCGACCCTCAACGGCCAAGCAGTCTAGATAATGGATGGATAGAATTCTATTAAGATAGTTACTTGATATAAGAAAGAGATTTAGTGATCTGCACAAATCCAGACGACCGGCTCACCTGGTAGCGATGGCACCCTGCATATGGAGGCTTGAGTCCTCAGTGGCTGCAGGTTTGGTTCTGACCTTTGCTGCATATCTTCCCCACTCTCTCTCCCCATCTCATGGTTACTGTCCCATCAGTAAAGGTGAAATGCCGAAAAAATATATAAAAATATATAAATAAATCCATACAACTGTCTTTTGTTTCGGCCATGCTGTCAGCATTAGTGTGTAAAACATCCAAAAGCACCGGGCATCAGGTCAAACTTGGAAATTGTTTTTAAAATGGTGATTAAAGTAGTCGTGAAATTCATTATTTGTGTGAAGATTGACCCTGCAGTCCTTCTGCCAGTATTTCCCATTACAAAACAAACCCAGCAGCACCTTCAGCAACACAGACACCATAGACAGGCAATAATTAATCCTAGGGGTAATGTGAGTTATTGTATGCTGATGCACATGAACGTACCCAGCAGACTTGGAGCAGCAGGAAAACTCATCAGGAGTTGTATTTCTGTCCACCAGATGATGTAAAGTCTAATATTTACTCTACTTTTAGCTCCCATTTGGTTTCCTCCACCTCCTGAGGAAAACCACTTCCATTTGACTAACTCATGGTGGGTTTATTGGAGGAAATTAGATGGAAATAGCTTCTTGCTATTGCATGTTGAACAATAGTTAGAGGTCTGAATAGACCCTTTCTCACTACACAGTTATTTGGTCCCTTGTTAACATAAATAAATAGATCTGTGCTGCTCAGGTCTGCTACCTCTGTTTATTTAACCTCCTGATATTTTGTTCTAGTCGATAAAACACATACTGAATATGGATGAGTTAGCATTTCCCTCTAAGTTGCAGGTTAGCACACAAAGTACATATTTGCAGTGAGTGCCACTGAGAGGTTATATCATAAGATCAGGTTACACAGTGTGAAACTCACAAAAGCCTCTGTCTCATCAGATATGAAAATTAACGACTGTCCTGATTTACTGTTGCACACTTTTAGTTTCTATACCTCCTGTCTCTTGTTCCCTCTCGATCGCTCCCTGCTCCTCTTTCCTGATATTACCATCAGCCCCGTGGCCCATTGAGTCCGTGTGATGATTTCTCAGCTGAGCTGTTATGATGGGAGATAACAGCCGCTGTCTCTCCTCCTGGATCCATCGCTCTGGTTAATGCAGTCTTGTTATATCCAATTATCCGAAGTGGAGAATGGCCTATTTCTCCATATGAACTTTCTCCTGCTGTGAATACATTAGTGGAAGAGGAAGTTAATGGGCTTTATGTGCAGTGGAGGAATTTTGGGCCTAATTCAGGCTCAGGGGGCCGAGAATTAACACCAGAGAATGAAGCAGCTCAATTTGAATTATGTAAAAGTTGCCTGACAGCCTGCAACCTATAATGTAAAACAATTGCAATATATTAGTTAAAGGGGAGGACAAGTCTTGTAATAACAGGGCCAAGACCTCATACATGTACTTTGTTACGATACTGTTAATTACCCTTTAAAATACAGGATACTTAGAAAATGAAATATTTAGTTGTGTTTAGTTCCATCATATCTCAAAACCCACTTTTACCAAATGGCTTTTACTTGTTTTTAGCTATTATGTTTCTTTTATCCTTTTCTTTTCCCAATCATTTGAAATGATGTTGTAATAAATTGCTTGTTGCCTTTTATGTTTTATTTGTCATCATTGTGAAGCACTTTGTAATGACTGTTTTGAAAAGGAACTATACAAATAAAGTTATTATTATTATTATTATTATAATAATTATTATTATTACTACTAGCCTAAATAATTACAGAGATGTACAAAAATAAGCCTTTAAAATGCATACAAAACAAAATATGTTAACCATATGTATATATTCAAAGTGCATCACATTATATTCTTTGGGTCAACCACAACTACATTGTTATGTAAGTGAATATAAACACTCCTAATAAACAAACAGTATGCTATTTTTAAACTTCTTGTTCTTAAAATATCCTTTTTCACTTTAATTTGTGGGCTGTAATCTTAAGTGTTACTGTAAACTGCCGTTCTGACAAACATTTATTGGGCTCTAATTGGACAGGTTTTCCTGACGTCAGCGTAAATTGTTCATTTTCTGGTTTAGGAAATTATGCTATGACCTTTAAAAAACGTAACACATAACACACACACACACACACACACACACACACACACACACACACACACACACACACACACACACACACACACACACACACACACACACACACACACACACACACACTTCTGTTTGGGTCTTCTCAGGTTGACAGTTGCGCAGGCCTATATATACCGGCCTTGTTTCCGAAGGCCCAGGGTGATTTACAAGGAAACGTGTGGCCAGTAGACGAGGCGGATGCCAGCAATCCGCTGCAGCCAGGGCAGAGACGGAAAGTGTGGCGTATAAATGGAAGCGTCCCATGGCAAAGGACACTGGTATTTTCTCCCCTACTGCCAGGGTTATTTTAATAAGATTGGGCTTTTTCTCATAGACAATGGCCCTGGTTCCATTTCCACCCTTGTCTGGCATGTGCGGCATGCTGCAGGAAGGGACTCTGAGTACGATGCAGAGGCCAATCACAGATTGGATGACCTGCCCTGAATAAGAAGCCCGAAGTCCGAGGGATCACACTGAACACTGATGACCATCGATCTTCCTCTTGTTTTTGTCTCACTAACCCTTTCTATTTTCTCCTCAGTAAATCTCTTCTATCTCTCTGTCTCACATCTTTCCGTCCGCCCAGTCATCAGCTCGTCTCTAACCCTTTATTTGCCTCTCGTGTCTTCTCTCCACCAGGCCTACCCCCTCAGCTCTCTAGCAAAGAAGCAGCCAACAGTGCTGGTGATCTGTGGTCCCGATCAGAACGGCTCCATTGGGCTGGTGTGCGCCCGACACCTGCGCATATTTGTAAGTAAACAACTGTACAGACATGCATTAGTGTGGCTGATAACACAAAAGCAGATTTCCAGCAGAGTAAATGGATTTAATAACACAACAAATGATCCATTACAGTCCGGTGCTCGCACAGTCATTATATGGATTAAATCACAGTGGAATAAACAGTCTCACATCAGGACCAACACAGGATCTCCCAGACAGGTTTTACACAGTTTCATTTCTGCTCCTGTAGATTGCTCGGAGACGTTATGCCATTACCCTCACTGCGAGGGCACTCAGACAGCCATGACATCATGCCATTGTTACTCTCGTTAAAGCCGTCTGCGTCTTACGCTCGGCGGCCATGATCTGATGTCATGACCACGATGTTTCCCTCGCAGGCCACACACTGACTGACAAACCCAAGACAAATTGTTTTTGGAGGCAGGGACCCATCCTCTCCGAACACACCACAGCCAGAAGAGTGTCTTTTTTTACACGGTGCAGTTCATTTGAGTGCACGTCTGCCTGCCCCCGCAGTCCACGACTTTATTGGAAAGGAAATAATGGATATGTGTTTTTGGGGTCTTTGGTTTATAGAGGAATGCATCCATACTCTTTTCTATATATGTCTGACATGCTGGATTTACAGAGCATTTACAGCTCCGATTAAAACCATGTTAGACAGACTTTGTTTAGGCAGGCTGATGGCTCTCTGTGGAGTCTATCCCCCACTCTGTCTGTTTCCCTCTTAAGGCCGACGATGAGGTCAGAGGACTATGAGAGTGATATATTTTAATCTGCCATTTGAGAAATGACTAAGGGGCTTCTCAGTATCTTGGCGTGAAAAACTTTAAGAAGCTGGGCGCTGATTCCCTCTTTTAAAAGGTATCATTTATGCGTTTTGTCTGCTATTTTATTACTTTGTACTTTGTTATAATGTTTGACCAAACACTGCAATTGGCCGACTGGGACCTCACAAGTCTGAAACTGCTCCTATTTTAAGAAACTCGAGCACTCACTTTGGACTGTGGAGCTGGTGTAACGGTTTATGTTTTTCATGGTGCGACGTGATCCCTGTCAGCAAGGAGACATGCATGCGTACACGCGAGACACAAACATTCGCACACACACACTTGCAAACACATATACACACACATGGCGTTGAGCCCCTGATGCGGAGCTGTGAATGTGATCAGACAGAGCATATGATCACTTGCAGGCGACCGGGCCAACTCGCTTCTCACGTCACTACAAGATGTTCGTGTTCACAAAGTCAGGTCGTGTCGGAGTCTGTCATAACTCTGTGATTATTTCCAGGGTTCGGTATATACGGAAAAACTAAATGGTGCATTTACCGGACAACTCAGATACTCTTTGATCAAAGCTAAAGTTGGATCACTACAACAATCTAAGTCCAGTGCACATTGGTCCCGCTGTAACTTCACAGCTTGTTGTATATCATTACAATCTGTCTCTGGAGGCAGCAGACAGTAAAACAACCACATTTAAAGGATGCTAAATTAGGATAGGATAAGATAATCCTTTGTTAGTCCCATAATGGAGACATGTGCTGTGCTGCAGCAGCAAAGAGTCAAATCAAAATAATGTCAGTAAAAGTAATAAATAGGTAAACATGCATTATAAATGCAAGGAATTATACAAATCTGTATAGAATAGAAGTTGAACAGTGTCACCAGAATATAAACAGTGTGCCCAGTTTACACATTAACATTAAGATGCTGTATTGAAAGTTTTTCATTAGTCAAAGACTTAATTGTCCTGCAGACCTCATCCCTCCGTTCCTAATAAGCTGTGTGCGACATCAGGATCCGACAGAACACCACGGCCGTCCCTCAGAGAGAGGAGGTGTGACCCTGTCGTCTGTGAGCATTAACTGGAGAAAGACCCCGTCTGTGCCCTCTGCTTGTTTGTGTCTCACGGCTCATTTCTGTTCGGGCTCGGTGACACTGACAGGCATGGGGAGCTCTTAGTTTCACACAGCTTGATGGTTTTGCTGCTGATGAGGTCAAGGGCAAACCCTGAGGGACAGTGACACACACATGCACACACACACACATGCACACACACACACATGCACACACACACAATAGATTGTTTTTCGCTCTGCCAGCTCGATGATGTCAGGGGATCCTCGCTGTGGAGGTTTGATTGGTTTGGGATACCAAAGGAGCTCCACATAGAGTGTTTTAGTTTTATTTACCCGGATTGTGAGAAAAAGTCCCTGAGATTTCCGTCTCCTCCCTGTACAATAAAGGTTTTGGATCTCATGAACATGAAGAAGCTTTCAAATACTCTACTTGAAGAAAAGTACAGATACAAGATCAAACTTGTTTCATTACAAGTACAAGTACCTCACTTAAAGTTACAGTGTTATAATTTAATGTCTAATAAATGTAGTTGAGTATAAAGAATTTGCATCTGAAATGTAACATGCTTGAAGTATAATGATGGATACCTTATAGGGCCGTATAAAAGAAAAGGATAAATCTGATATTTCAAGAATAAAGTCGAAATTGAATTAGAAAGAAAGTCATAGTATTACGAGAATAAAGATGGAAACATTTTTTGAATCTTGAACCAATCTCATTGTTTGAGAAACAATGAAACCCCTGTAAATATCCTGCAGACGTAACTAGCGAAATACAGTCGACTATGACCAAGCATTTCCTCCTCTCCTCATGTGGTTCTTTCTTCAGAATAAACAGTTTCTCACAGAGTCTTTTCACAGTTCTGATACTTATGATGATGTGATGCTGATGTACTGATGTGTGTATTTTATTACTTGTGAAACGTATACTCAAGTATAACTTCTAAAGATACTCCACAATCCTCATTGTAACTGAAACAGACTTCTTTAAAATGATACTTAGCTTAAAATGATTACTTCATTCTCGAAATATCCGATTTTTTCTCCCCTTCAAGTGGCTCTTATACTACGTTGTGAAGTATAAAGTACCTATGTTTTTTTTATTCAAGTACAGTAGGCCTACTCCAGTAAATCTACTTGGTTACTGTCCACTTGCAGTTCAACAGAAATGTGACTTTCCACAAATAATGAGCTGGAGTTACTCTGCTTGTCGTCAATAGCAACATGTTGTGCATTGTTTAGAGCCAAAGCATTTGTATTAAAAGAAATGAGCACAACAGACATGATTCATTTCGTTTTCAGTGTATTGTGATGGACGGACTTTTAAACATGCAAACACACACACACACACACACACACACACACACACACACACACACACACACACACACACACACTGACAGTGACACTGGACCCAGGTTTTTATGAGTGAGGTCACAGCTGCTTCCTGCTGAGCATCACAGACTCTTCAGACTGCAGGTGTCTGGATTTCCACTCTTCTCGGTTTATAAAGGAAGTATTCATTCAGGGAACAGACTGTAGAAAAAACCACAACTGCTGATCACTTGTTAACAGTATTTTCACTTGTCGTGAACCACATGTAATAAATGTCCGTCGATGCATCATCCACACTTAATTACGTTGACGATTCCTAATATCATTGGCTGTGTAACCCCCTCTTATTCCTGTGGCCTCGTCTCATGTAGGAGTATGAGCCCACCATCTACCACCCCAAACGCTCCTCTCACAGTCTACACCAGGATTTCACGGTTCAGTGTGAAAAGATGGACATCCCGTTCCTCTCCTACCTCCCCACAGAGGTCAGCAGCACTCTTACACGATAACTGATTTCAACACATTTCATAAGCATGGACCTCAGTGGTGTCTGGACATGAAGTGCAGTTTTATTGTGATACTGAAAACTACTTTTCAAGTGTGTGTTGTTGAGCAATTTGTTGCTTTTGACTAAATTGTTGAATCTTGTTCAGACCAGTTGCTCCTAAACGTCTCAGGTTGTGGCCCATGAAAATTTGGAAATTGATATTTGGGTAGTTCATCCAAATTTCATATGATTTAAATTTGAATCAATAATTATAGGCCTGTAATCTCACCAGTATTTAATAAAGCCAACTTTGGGGAAAAGTCTGGAAAAATACTGTTTTCTTTTCTGTGCCGTTAAAGGGTAGCTTCACTTAAAAAAAAGAAGAAGCTTAAAACAGTAAAACAATGAAAGAGTTAGTGGTCCCTGTAAAAAGTCTTCCTCTCCATAGTGGCTGTGAAAACAGATCCTAATGTGATTCCAGTAAAACATATCGGAAACAATCCAAATCCTCTTTCTCTGCAAAAACTATCAGCCACAGTTAATACAAAGATTTAGTAGTTTGCAGTGACAGTGAAAGAAAGTGGGAATTTTCCAATGTTACAGTGTGTTTAGTCTTTGTGTTGCTATGACTCGACATAGCAACACAAAGAAAGCTTGCACAGGAGAAAGTATAACTTTGGAACTTAACCATTAGATTTGCTAAACTCAGCTGGAGACAATTGAGTTTTATTGACATAATATATGATAGAAAAGTGAAGCACAACCTGGAGTTCAAGATCAGTCTCTTCAGAATTGTGTGATTCTTGTCCACCCATTGGTTTCACCTTGTAACGCTCATTGCAGCCCCTTGATCCAAACTCATTTATGAGTAAAGAACAACGTGACTTTGGGATGTGAACACCCTCTCTGTGACCCGTGACAGATTTGCTAGATCAGCGAATCCTGTTGTGCTTCATTGGTTGTTCAAGGAGCTCGAACATCCGGCGGGAACAGCAGGGAAGCTGGTTTAGCTTCATGCTCCTGGTTAGCATTTCAGTTCTAGCAAAGTTCATATCACAAAAAGCTGTTTCCTCAGCTCTCCTGAGTCGGGGGTCCACTGTTCAGTTTGAGCTTTAGTCTTCATCGCCATCAACTCTATTACCCTGCGAACTGCCGTCAGTGATGCTATACGAAGGATCGCCTGTTCAGCTTAAGTCTCTGAACCGCTACAGTTTAATATTGAATCAAACATATTATTCATTATATTGAACATTTATTGATTTATATTGATATGAGATTGCTTGTTGCCACCTCCACAATAGCAACACTGATCACCACATTATGTTCAATTATTTTCTTAAATTGGTCGAATCTTTCTTCACAGCAGAACTGTCCAAGAGTCATTCAGCCCCACGAGACACCTCTCTCTCTTGCTTGCTCACTCACTAACGCTGACACACACACACACACACACACACACACACACACACACACACACACACACACACACACACACACACACACACACACACTATACACCAACACAAACACAGTGACATCGGTAGATCTGTAAACTCAGGCATTAAAAAACAACATAATTTGGTCTGTGCGAACAAAAATTATGTACCTGATTATTTGCAAATAGAACGGGAAGTGAGATCCGATCCAAGTGATCACAGAAGACACTTGTGTGATTTTAATATCAGGTGTGAACAGATGAACTCAGAGCTGACCACTTGTGATCAGATCTCTCAGGACGGATGTTAACACCAGGTGTGAACAGGGGCTTTGACAGGGCAGAGGACATCAACCACTTACTGTAATGCTCCATGCTTGCAGTGACAGAGGCTTGTAGATTTGCACGCTGCACCAACTAAATAAGAAAAATATGATAAATGGCAAAAGTCACAATTGTAGGAACAATAAAGATAGTTTCGTCAAGTAGACTATATCAGTGAGGCCATGCTTTCCTCAGTCTCTGAGAAAAGCAAACTGGAATAAACTGTTCATACTGAGGTGTGTTGTGTTCAGGTGCAGCTCATAAACGATGCCTACAACCTAGTGATTGATGCCATGCTGGGCCCAGAGTCAGACTGGACCAACATTAAGGAGCCTTACTCTGGTATTCTGGTCACCCTGAAGCAAGTGAAGATCCCCATTGCCAGTGTGGATGTGCCTTCAGGTAGGTGTTCATGCAAATGTTCGATTTCAGGCTGGAAACACATGATAAATGAGCCTTCAGGCAGCTGCCCAGGAGCGTTGGCTCCCAGACTGGAGGTTGGAGGTACACGGGGAGATAAATTCTACAGTCTGCTCAGTGTGAGCTTATCATATCCCTGAATACACTACCTGCTGATTCTGAGCAGGCAGAAAATGATCACTAAGCTCTTTTTCTCCAACGTCTCTTTTCGTCCTGTCTCTCTCAGGTTGGGATATAGAGGAACCGAGTCAGGACGGGATTAACCCGGACGTTCTCATCTCGCTTACAGCACCAAAGAAGTGTGCCATGAATTTCACGGGGAAGCATTTCTTGGCCGGACGCTTCCTGCCCTATGACATCCAGAAAAAATACGAGCTAAACCTCCCAGACTACCCCGGCACAGACTGTCTCATAGAGTTGTAACACATGGGATCCAGTGGGGCCACAGCTAAAACAAAAAAAAAAGATAAAAGTACAGTTAATCAATTCTCTTGTTTTGTATTTTATAGATTAATGTTGCCATCTCAGTTGTGTGACACAGGCTACATGTGCTGTTGAGCTACAGTAGAGGGATACTGTTTAGAACCTGTGGTTTGAGTCATGTCTTTTTAGGGGAATGGCACGAGGAGTTTTTTGTGTGAACTTGTAAAAGCTGTAGCATTACACTGTTTTATGATTACTTTGCAAAAGACAGACACAGTCTCAGCAAGCAAAGATTATGTTTTTTTAAGACGCCAAGAAATGGAACTTTATTTTCAGCACTTTCTTTTTGACTGTTCATGTTCTGATGCTTTTCTGTTCTTACATGTAACTTTCTACTGAGACGTGCTGCTGAGCGGAGTCGGTGTACGTCGGAGAATCCAAATGTTCTGTTCACGTGTTATTGTTTGAGTTGGTCCACCTGCACATTACTATTGTTTCAGTTACTTCAATTTGCTGGTACACAAGGTCCAGTTCTCGTTGTCCAATAAAAAAAACGGTTAAACTTAAAGAAAACTGAAGTTCTGTGTGTTTTGTTTTCTTTCAATTAAAGCTGCAATAATCAATCTGTACTGTATTTTAGGTTAACACAACCTTACCAATATGGCCACACTTCCTGGTGGTTGGCTTCAATATAGTCATAAACTCCACCTCCTCCATGTTAGCAGGTGGGACATGGACCAAACAAAAAAGTACATGTCAAATACAGTTTTGACAAAGAGGGTTATCATTTTCGATCATTTTAAGTGGTTCTTATCACATTGCTCATTTTTCCAGGATTTTTTTTTTTTATCCGTTATTTGATGATTTGATGACGAACGTGGTGATACCTCCTGATTGACGGCTGAGACTGACACATGATTATGACTATGAAAAATACAGTCTATATGTTACCTTTATTATCTAAATTCAGATGACAGGTATAATACAGCCGTTGAATAGGACTATCCATCTGTCATGTTTATCAAATTATGTTTTAAGTTTGTGTTACTGCACAACACTGGAGTACAGATTATCCTAAAAACTAGCCCAGTTTGTTGTTTTTAAATGGCGGCCACTGGCCAACAGGCGACCAGGCTGCGTTGTATGCACATCATCTGCGATTAAAGTTGTATTTGTCAGATGGGTGCACAGTTATGTTTGTTTATTGCTTCCCATTTGGACTTGATTTGGTAATGAAAGCCATAACCAGGTGACCGGCTGTCGAGGACGGTCTCTCATTATTGAGCTCAGAGTTTCAGGCTCCAATGAGAATGACTAAGAGAGGCTGCTGGGCTGTTTATGGATGAGGTCATTTAAATGATACACAGGAGCTTCTTCTGGATACTGATGCAGTAACGCCTGGTGAGTGCGTGCGTGTGTGTGTGTGTGTGTGTGTGTGTGTGTGCACACGTGAGAGTGGGCGTAGAAAGTCAGTGAAAAGGAATGTCAATCCCCTCTTTCGCTCGGCGGCATTAAATCTTCCAGAGGAGAGCTGACGAGGGTTGTAGAAATATGTCTGAGCGCTCAGTGGGCCTGTCTTTCATGCCTGTCCAATCCCCCGTCAGGAAACAACGGCTTGTCACCACTCTGTCACTTGTGCTTCTCGTGAGAGCGGCTGAGAAATGAGCTCCGGAGTCGTCGGTGGCCCGAAGAATAGAACAATCATAACTGTCAGCTGCACTTGTTTTAATATCCAGTGACAGATATTCTTACACGGAGGAGAAATGCGGTGAAAGGATTTAGTGTGAATAGAAGTAAGGCAGGAGGATTTATCCACTGCTTTGATTGAGCAACGCACAAAAGCTCAAGGTTGAGTGATTTTCAGGGCACTGTCTCTCAGTGTAACTCAAAGGATTCCAGGGCTTTTGATCGTGAGAGATACAGATTTTAAAACAATAATCATTTCATGTTTCATATTGGACATCTTTCATCAAACACATCTATGGTTATTTACTTTCCGTGTTTCCAGCTTACTCATATAGCAGCCTGGTTATGTGGGCATTTAAGTCTATTATCAGTTGGTTATTATTAGACATTTTAATAAAATTTGACTTATTTAGGTTCTTTGAGAACAAAGCAGGTCTTATAGTTTTCTTATCCAAAATACTGATTGCATGATTATGTGTCATCTTCAGTAGCTTTCATTTTGTTGAAGCTGCTTGCGATCTTTAATTATGACAGAGGTGAAGAAGTACTCAGATACAATGATGCAAAAGTACTCCTTCATATGTACAAGCACCACATCCTACTTAAGTAAAAATACAGAAATATTATAAGCAAAACGTACTTAAAGTGTCAAAATGAAAAATTATTTGACAGATTATTTAACATTATTAGATACTGATGCATCAATGTGTGAGCAGTGTTTTGCTATTGTAGCTGGTTGGAGATTGGTTCAGGACTAAGGTGACGACCAGAGGTTTTGTGAGGTGATTAACTCAATAATAAAGAAAAGTTCAGCTCCTCAAATCTGTAATAACAAATAAGTCTAATTTTGTGATGCCCTTTTAGTGAATTTTTTTTTTTAAATGTACTTAAATGGAACCATATGAGAGGCTCACAGTAAAGCTCCCTCTTTGGTGTAAGTGATAGCAACAACAAGAGATGTGAAACTTAACAAAGGGAACAGATGTGATTGTTTTGTAGGAGTTAACAAGTCAATGAGGCAGAAACGTCTTGTGTTGTATTGTAGCTTATGTAAGTTTAAATAATGTAAAATCCTTATCTGAAATATAACCACAAAAGAATTGCTGTCGTAGAAATGTATTGGTGTAAAAATGACAATATTTAACTAGGAGGTTGTGTTTTTATCCGTGTTTGTTGGTCGATTTGTTTATTTGTTCGTAAGCAAGATAACACAAAAACAACTGAATGGATTTCCATGAAACCTGGTGGTAGGATGCAGTATGGATCCAGGATCCAGGATTTTTTTCCCACTTTCTTTAACATTGGAAGATAGGGCGTTTTCCCAACATTTTCACAGTTTTCCTAGGGAATAATTCAAGGATCTTGACGAAAAATATCAGGCACATTTAGGCAACTGACAGCTTTAAGTGTGGGACATTTGTTGCAGCCTGATTTAATTTGAGGGGACTGTTTTAGGGGACTGTTTGGCCTTGGTGGAGGTATGCGCTACTGAGTGCCACTCTACTACTGCTACTATATATAATGGATAGGTGGAAAAAAGTAACTTTAAATGGGAATACTCAAGTAAAGTAGAGGTACCTAAAGATGGTACTTAAATACTGTCCGGTAATGAAGAAATAAATCTTTTCCAAGACGTTAATTCATTTTAAAGATAAATTCCTTGATAAGTTGCTGTTTAACACATTTTTTTATTTCCAGTCTGGAGGGATTTATAAAAGAGTTGGATACACATAACTTTCTTTCAATTACCAAGGAATTTACAAGCCTCTTTACTAAATAGCAACAATTTGCATGTTGCAAATAAACCTGAGTACCATACACTTCATAAGTGCGTCTCGTGTCTGCCTTCGGAGGAGTTTTTACTGAATGGCATGCCATATGACGCCACTTCCACTCTTTGGCAGCGCACCGGCTTGCAATCAGAGACTGTTGGAGAGTTACAAAACTGAACCAGAAGTCGAAACCAGGGAGAGAGCAGCATCTGGCACTGTGCTGTGTTTGTTAGAGAGTCCGATACAGAGCGGGAGACAGACGGGGGCAGTGAAGGACACAACATTTTACAGGGGACCATTAGAAGGGTCTTCCTTTATTTGATATAGAATCAAGAGCTGAAATCATGACTGACGAAGAAAAAACCTTGTTTCAAACTAGTTTCCTATAATTTGAATGGTTTAAAAACAGGAGAAGTAAGGTAATAAAACATAGAAATTAAATGGGCTACACACACACACACACACACCTGTGAATGAATATAACTATACACTTTAAAGAAAAGTAAAAATATAATTACACAAGGGACTGAACTTGTGAAACCTTGGCTGGAAAAAGAGGAAAACACCTTCTTATTTTGAGCAACAACACACACCCTCTCATACACACACACACACACACACACACACACCACACATTCCCTCCCTCTGCCTCTGTGTGAGTGTCTCTCTCCCTCCCTACCCCCACCATACCCTCACCTTTTTTGGGAAGATGATATGGGGGACCCAGATGTTACATTTCACTGGCCAATGGTGAGCGCAGAGGGGCTGGATTGGTGCATGCTCCCGATTGCCCCTTCTTTTTAAAAACGCCTGAGCTCCAACTCAGCAACTCAACTCACAGGAGGAGGATCGGCGGCGACCGGCAGCATCACTCACACCTGAGACGCTCACTGGAGAATCAACAAGTTGTTTCTTTTCTCTCTTTTTTTTTGAGTTTGTCAGTGGTGTAGAAAAACAAAAAGAAGTCACCTGTAGCTGAGAGTGGGGCACCATGATGGAATTGAATAAGGTGGCGCTCCTGCTGTCCGTCCTGGCTTCTGCGGCTCTGGGCCAAGGTAAGCCTGATTGTTTCTTTTATCAATTTTCAAATGTGAGAGTCAGAACAGCAAAATCGCAGGAAAGCGCTGTAAAAAAAAAAAGACTTTCAAGATAAATGGTATGTTGAGTTGCACAGAGTTTCCATCTTTCTTGTCACTCTCGGTGATCACAGAGGGTCAGTGTATGACGTAACAGACCGGCAGAGTTGACGGCATTTCCACAGGGACAGGGTGATAGCAGGACCGGTGGTGAGCTCACAAGGGAGGTTTGTGTGTGTTATGTTATAGACCGCCTCCGTGGTTCCTAATCTCTGATGTTAAGTCACCAGCACGTTTCACCACCGGGTTAATCAGCAGCACGTGGTGATGATGAGGTGAAGAGGAGGTTAACAGGAGTGAACACACACACACACACACACACACACACTGAAAACTCTGCTCTCTCTCTCCATGTGGTGCAGTTTAATCAGAGAAAAAGCTCTGCTGATGACAGAACAAGAAAAAGGTGTCTCACACTTTGTTTCCATAATGTCAAGCTGCAGTAGAGACGCTGCTGTTATCCGAAAACAGAAGGCCTGCTTTTGCAGCTATAGAAAACAATTGATTTTTATGATCTGGACGATTCAATGATTTTTATATGTAATTCCCTGTTTTTACTCTCAGCTTCGTCCACACATGAGCCCGCGTTCCTGTCTGTTACAAATTCCAAACTCCTCCCGCCAATCACTCCTATCATCCTTTGAAAGCTCGTGAGCTGAACGCCACCGGTAGCACCACTTCTTTTTCCCCAAACCTGTCACTTTCTGTCTGCCATGCAGCTGCTCCCCATTAAAAGAGAAGGAGCTGGCAGTTCATAAAAGAAAAAGAGTGTGAACTCACATTAATGGTCTCCATATCTTGTTGGGGTCTGAGGCCTCAGAGTCGTAAATGTCTTGCAGAGGGTTTTTCTTTGTGCGAGTTGCAGATCACTATATTATTTGGTGAGGAAAGACGGTAAATGTGCAAATGATGATTCAGATTGACTCTCGCTAAAAGAGAACACTGTGCTCCAGTCACGAGGGAACGCCAACCTCGGAGTTGGTTGTAAAATGTTATGCTTTAAGCTTCGCTCCTTCTGCAGTACGTTCACGTCTTGCAGTGAGGTGTTCCATTTTGTCCCGGTTTCACCCTTCGACGCAGCAACAGTGGCCGGTACAGATATAAACCCAGTCGCCTTGGCAACAACAGGCAATAGCTACAAAACAAGTGACTCATTTTGTCACCTGTTGTGTTTGGATGAATGAGAAAATGGATAAAAAGAGGGATAAAAGGCGCAGGTAAAATGATTTAACCTGACCAGTTCGTCACTCTCCCCCCCGTCCTCACTGCGTCCCCTCCACCACTAACGTAATGAGTGTACATCTCCATCCGTCCATTTGTCCTCATCTGCTCGCCTTTTGTTTCTAATCTTGATCTCCCTCAGGTATTTCTCCAAAAAATACTTTCCCCACCTTTCTCCCGTCTGTCTCAGCCTCGCTCCATCAAACTCCCTCCTTCACATCCCTCCACCTATTTCTCTTTGCCCCACTCCATCAAACGTTCTCTCCTCGCCTTGTTTTCTGTCACTCTCTGCACACACCTCAGCGCTCGCAGATTTACGAGCCGTTTTCCTACGTGAGGGCGGCAGCTGCTGCTGAATACCCACTGTAACACTGCAGCTTTACCACATTCAGCTATAGATCCACGTCGGTTTTTAAAGTTACTGTAACAGGACTGTTTAACCCAACCCAACCCTGTTTAACCTTTCCACTGATTTACAATTGTCTCTCGTTGCGTACATTTCAGACAAAGCTAGGTGGTGTGTGTGAGCAGCTGGTGGACTGTTGTGATCGAGACATAGAAGCTACTTCTCCAGATGTTGACCACTGTCTGCTACAAAACACAGAGCTGTCTGGCCAGCTAAGTTTAATGACCGAGACTGGGATCACAATGGATCAACGGAAGAAAGGCGTAAATTCCCATCAATTACAACCTCCAAGCACTTCTTTACTACTCTCTGTGTATTTATTTGTACAAGCATATGTTTTTATTTTCATTGCTGGACTAATCAGCTGATTTCATATTAACGATTTCAAGCTTCTGGCTCCGTACTTGTGCACAGGTGCAGACTTTAAGTTCCACATATATTTAATGGGAAAACTCAATGCCGGCCAATTGTGTTTTTAGGGAGAAAATACCCCCAAAACACAAATCCTTTGTTACGACTCTGTAAATCTCTAAATCATGAGGTTGATTTGCATCGTTAGTTAATGTCGGGGACAAATTTTGCTGATTTTAATGTGCCGCAGATGTTTCGTGATTCAGACTTGGATTTTTGACAATAAGAACTGTTGAGGAAAAGACGGAGATGGATTCGGAGAAAAAGAGCAGACTACTCTGTAACCACAAACACCTTAGAGAAGAGAGGTGGCCAAACAGATCAACAGCTTCCATGTGACATGGCAAAAAGAGGATCACATACCCAGCAGGCCCTCAAACACAAATACATACACTGGCATCCATGAATCCTCCGGTTGAGCTAAATTTAAACAGGTCTAGACGACCGTGACATCAGCACCCACTACTGATCTTGGTCTTAAGTAGATGCGTATATAGCACAGCCTCTGAGCTTGACTTTGTTCAACAGGTTACATAAAAGGGTCGTTGGTGTTTTCACGTATTCGCCTTCACCTTAAGATTCTGCAATATAATAAACAGGATCCAGACCTTTTTTTTCAAAGCCCGGTCCCTCTGCCAACATGAATCTGGCACAACCATACCTCTGAGCTAACTGAAACCATTCTGGGTGCAACGTCATAAAGTTTCGCATTTTCCTCCCTCTTCCTCGCTTTGGGCAGCTTTTTCATTCGATTCTGGCAAAGATGGAAATTTCCCACTAAGAAAGTGAAAGAGAGAGAGGCTGTACTTTGCAACGACACCGTTGAGTATTTATAGAAAGTTTTGGCCTTGGGTGTCCTGGCTATAAGTACGCTGGCTGAATTGCAGAACGAACCACAGTGACGTAAATCGTTAAAGTCAAAGCGATAGTCCTCCAAAGTAAGACTTGCAGTTGTCACGAAACAAGTTGAGGGTGCGTGGAGATAACAATGCCGGATGAGAAGTAATCCAGTTGCTATGTGTCAGGCATGTAATTTACATAGTGTGGAGAGTAGGTGCTTAAAGTGTGTCTATATGTGGAACTAGATGTTAACCAGCCGGCAGGTGCAAGACTTCCCTAATATCCTGGTGCCACTGTGATGCATCTATGTTGCCTGGTTGTCCAAGCCCAATAATTACAGGAGGAAAGAGGAAACCTAGAGAATAGATCGAAGAGAGAAGGTCGGGGGGGGGTGGTGGTTGGGTCAACAAGAATTTGGACTTTAACAGAAGACTACTGTTTCTTGCCCATTTTAAAACAACAGTTGGTTTTTCCAATGTCTCGTTGATATTTCCCTAACGTTTTGCAGCCGTGTTGATTGTCTTGTTCACAGAGTTGTAATTTTGATCCAAAAAATCTTTCAAAACTTGTCCATGCCCACGATGACGTAATTTTCCCCTTCCTTCCAAAGTAGTCACACATAACTATCAAAAAAAGATGTTTTATGATGTGACAGTGCTTTCAATTTGGTTATGTTTAGATTGACTTGGCCGTGTGCGTAATGTGTTTTGGGCAGTATCTTTGACCAGAGGACCCATTGGGGGGGTGAGATGTAACAGTTGTAAATTTTTTAAGTGTAGCCAGCTCATGCTTTTTCAGGATTACCAACCCTAACTTTAAGGGTTTTGAAAGGCACAAATAATGACCATCTTGTCGATAGGTACGTCAGTTTAGGAAACGTTCCATGTTTTTTTTTCTACAGGGTGAGGGCCAGTGATTTATTTTGTTGTTTCTTGCTTCTATTACTTTCGCTGTAAAAAGTAAAAAAAGATTTCTGTGAGCAAAGCAAACAACCCAACCCACACAGAGCAAATGAGCAAGATATATTGTTCCAGTGGGAAAATTCAGAGTGGACTTTTCAACACTGAAGAGGAAATCACAAGTTCTAACCTGGCTCCCTCTGGCTTGAACAACTCGATGAGGTAGTTCCACTCACATACCAGCCACATGAAGCAGCTGACCCCAACAAAATCCTGGCTTTTAAAATTCATAAAGTGTTAACATGCCGCTCATACGCACAATAAGCTCATGAGAGATGTTGCCGCCGGAGTTGGGCCATGCAGTTCAGACCTGCCACAAACAAGGTCCCTACCCCAGCATTCGCCTCCTGCTGCAGCTAATCTGGGTTTCCTCCTTCTAACTTTATAAACCATTAGTCACCTCATAAAACCCCTAAGAATCGTGTACTATTTCGGTTTCATTATCGGACATCTTGAAATGATAATCACGAGCGAAATTTGCTCTGCAGTGAATTCCCTTTGTTTTGGTGTGAGTGATGATGAGGAAATGTAGAGCATTATGATTCCATTGAAAATAAGGGATGGCACTTGTAGGGATGTAATTGATTAACCACAGTTTTGGAACTCAGTGTTAATTAACTGAAACAAAAAGCTTGGCTATTTCCCTTCCCTGTGCACATGCTCTAAGATAAGATAAGTCTCTACACTATGCTCAGACTAATCTAGACCATAAACTGAAATCACCGAATTAGTGTCACATTAACAGATATATTTTTCCAGTTGTACAGAAATCCCTCTTTCAATTGGATTTAACATGTAATCAGCGCAGACAGAATTCAGCAGACAAAAGGAAAGTCGTAGAATAACAGGTTGATTGATTTACTAAAGTAAACTTGCACGTGGAGCCACATCTGCTCTGCAGATCAGTATGAAAGTGTTTGCTTCTGTTTATCCAGCCAATCTGTGGTATCAGCAAGACCCAGTCAATATGGAAGCAGACCAGTGGTTCTTTAAAGCCAGGTGCATAGAAAACCACAACAACCATGAGGGTGAGCTGACTGTCCACATTATGTAATATCTTTTTGGACAGTAGACCTTTTGTTCCATTGAGCTACCGTGCTTCGTTTCTAAATCTATCAAAAACCATTTGGGGTTGAAAAGAAATGTGCTGGCATGACAATAAAGCCTTAAAGTGAGCCATAAAACCAGTGTGGACTGGGATTGATACTGGCCCTCTGCACTGGGTGCCTCCGCCTCATATGAACTCAGCAGTGTCTCTCCGAAAGTGCTGGGGTTTGCATTTATTACTCATGCACATGCCCACAAAGACACACACACAAACACACACGCACTGAGGCTGCATCGGCTACTTCACATTTATTTCTTTCCCCCTCGCAGCCCAAGTGAAACTAAAATGTCAAGCAAACAACTGACGTTTTTGAAAGCATAAAAAATTAGCACTGTTGGAAAATGAATCATGACTCCTCAGCGCACGAGGGGAGAACATGTCACGGTGTGTCTTTAATAAATCAAACGGCCAAATTTATAATCGATGCCAGATTGAGTATCACTCTCTTTCCAATAAGGCGACGTTTCCTTTCATCTTACTCTCCCTATTATGCTGTTGTGTGAGCAGCACATGTATGTAACAAACAGGCATATGTGTGTGTGTGTGCATGTAATGTGTATATGGTATAATTATACCATTAAAAAAAATTTGCTAAAACTGCACATGTGTGAGGGTGTGGGGTGTGTGTGTGTGGTCCAGTTATTACTCATGTTGTGGGGACATAAATCTGTTTATGTAGTTACGTTATTGGAACTTACCTTTCCTATGGGGACAAAAACCAAGTCCCCATTACGTACATTGTAGGTGAAGATACTTTTTAAGGTTGGGTTTATGTTTAGGTAGTTTAGGCTACGGTTAAGTTTAGGTTAAGGTTGGGTTTGGGTTAAGGTTATGGATAGGCATGTAGTAACTGGGGTTAAGATTAAAGGAAGGGAAATCTATGTAAGTCAATGCAATGTCCTCTGGAGTCATGGGAACATGACCGTGTGTGTTAGTGTGTGTGTGCACAGGATGTGTATCTTATAATCATACCATAACGTTTCAAAAGGAAACAGAAAAAGAGAGAGATATAGAGAGAGAGTGTGTGTGTGTGTGTGTGTGTGTGTGTGTGTGTGTGTGTGTGTGTGTGTTTGTGGCGTGGCTGCCGTGTAACAGATGACTCTGCATGCACTGATTTGTCTCAGCTGGCGTTTGATTAGCATCCCCAGCAGCAGCTGCTTGTTGATGGATCAAGAGGAGAAGGGAGGACGGGAGGGAGACGGGGGAGGAGGAGAGGAGGACAAGGAGGCGACAACAAGCTGAAGGATGAATGAGAAGATTCGTGACAAACAGGCACGGCGGAGATAATGGATGGAGAAGATGTTCTTGAGGTTTAATGAAGAGGGGGGTGCGCTGCTGAGGCAGGAGGAGCAGTGAGACCAATCTACAGCGAGAGATGGATGAGGAGCAGACAGAGGAGGTTGAGTGAGGGGGGGAATAAAGGGAGAAGGAAGAGGAGATATAAACAGGGGAGTGAGAGGAAAGAAGAAGTCACAATCTACTTTTTGTCTCACACCAGAAGTTAAGATGCTCTCAGCTCACAAAAAGGACAGAAGACCTGTTTCTAAAATGAAAAATGGACAGAATACAAAGTAAAAAGTGGAGTAAAAGTATATGATTAGAAGAGCTTTTTCTGGCTGTGAAGCAAAACTTGATCCGACTGCATCTCTGAATGTGTGTGTGATGAATACAAATACTCGATTCATTAGCTTTTTAGCATTTAGAATTCTGTCTCTCGGTCCCTCTCTCTCTAACGTACAGACACACACACACACACACACACACACACACACACACACACACACACACACACACACACACACACACACACACACACACACACACACACACACTGTAAAGCATATCATTCAGTTAAAGTTAAATTAGACCTAAGTATGTGACATGGAGGTAGGATTGATCACAGGACTATTGTGTTAGACTGCAGTAGCTTGGTGTACCTAACAAAGTGGATAATAATGTTTTTTTTGGTACTGAAACACTGTAGAGCCTCTGAGAGCATGACGGGAGAAATGAATAAATTCATGGATGGAAACACAGCGACTTCTTCCTGTTTGCAGGAGCTGTGAGGAGCAGGAGTCAGTCGGACGGGAGCCGGAGAGTGGCCCTCAACCCATTCACTGATCCACAGACAGCAGGTACTGCATCCAGCTGTGATGTTACACAGCTTCTTGTGTGGCAGAGGATTTTAGACCGAGAGCTGACAGGAAAAACAGGGTGGAGGAGACTAGAGGCACAGATTCTGCATGATGTCTATGGCAGTGTTCTCAGAACACCATCATTTGACCTGTATATAAACATGTGGTGGTGGTGGTGCAGCAGAGCTCGTGGAGGCAGTTAAAACACTTAAAACAAGCATCCAATTGCTTAGCATCAAGAATTGTCCTTTTCTTTGGAGTCATAACTCAAAAGAACCACACAGACAAGATACTTTTAGATTCAATGTGTTGGACATTTCCCATTTCCAGATGTGGCAACTCTGATGTCCACTGCAAATAATCACCCAGATTTCGTAAAAATGTTGTTTCCGGCATCCGTGTCCAGTCCACAATCATCGTCTGACATCCATTGGCACATCGAAGACAGAGTGAATTCAGTGAACTTAAAAAAATGGCAATAAATATCGACCAAACAAACAGAGATCAAGTTGTAGAACACAGCTGTCGCCATGACAACACAATACTGCCTGTTTACATTATTCCCCGAAGTCCCCAGCTTTGTCGTTTTAAGACCAAAATGATGATATTAATCAATATGTCGATGAGAGGTGTTGTGGGGGACATTTGTGTCTCAGTTTTGTCTGAGTAAGTATATTATTTATTATGGTTCTGAGATTTAACTGCAGATTTTTCTGTGTCTGGGTGATCCTCTTGTTACATCCACAGGAAAAAACTAAATAAGAATTAAGTGTCTTGTCTTGAAAAGCATAAGGTTTTGATGACTTAACCATTATTTTTAATTGAACAAAAAGCCGTCTGCAGCACATGACCCCCCCCTCACCTCCCGCGGCTCACCGAAGGACTTTATTCATTAGAGTGAAGTAATGCATTACCCTGTGAAAGAAAAACAATCCCTCTGTACATTGTGAAAGCCTTCCTTTTATTTTTAATTACTCATATTTCTCCTGAGGAAATACTCAGGTTTCAGAACATGAGGCAGTTTAGAAAACTAGACGTTATGCCTCATCAGTCAAGCCAGGAGGTTTGGAAAGAACCTGGACAATGCAAAGCTCTCGGGGGTATTTAAAGTCAAATTCAAATGGCAGTAGCAGACCTCCTCTTAAAGTTCATAACCCATCCCCGCTGTTTTTCTCCTGCTCCCTTTCTATTTGGTTCTGACCCATGTCTCCCCTCCATGTAAACCCGCCTCACACACACCTTCAATATTCCTGGATCATGAGCTCAATTGTTTTCTGTCCGATTTTTTCTTTTTTGCATTCTACACTTTTGGTTTGGATCCATGCCTGCCTTCCGTGTGTCTCCAGGAGTGACAGAGTGGACGTCTTGGTTCAACATCGACCATCCTGGAGGAAATGGAGACTACGAGCGTCTGGAGGCGATCCGTTTCTACTACAGAGAGAGGGTCTGTGCACGGCCCGTGGCCATGGAGGCTCGCACCACAGACTGGGTGGCAGCGGCAGAAACCGGGGAGGTGGTGCACTCCAGTCTGGAGAAGGGCTTCTGGTGCATCAACAAAGAACAGCCACAGGGCCGCATCTGCTCCAACTACCATGTCCGCTTTCAGTGCCCCCCAGGTAGCTGGGATTACAGCAGCTCAGGGCTGCACAACATGTCACCTTACACACATTAATACACACTTTCAAAGCTTGAAAGGGAGAAATCAACAGTGATAAACGTTTTAAAGCTGTTTTTACTCCCTGCCATGTTGAATAACTTGCTTATTTATATCCTCTTCCTGATTCTGGGTGCCAACAGCAACTCATGATGTCAGGTTTGCTCAGGGTGTCACACTCTTGTTCTTTCATGTTTGTGTTCAGTGCAGAGCTATTGGACTAACTGGAGTGAGTGGGGTCCCTGTTCCACTACGGCTTGTAATGATGTAGGAATCCAGGTCCGCCAGAGGAAATGTATCAGTGCTCAGCCCATGCCTCTCCTGTTGGTGCCGGCGTGTCAGGGGTATCATTCAGAGAGGCGGGAGTGCTCCACCCCTCCATGTACAGGTGAGAGGATTTACCGGAACCGTATTCATCATAGTTTTGTATAGGTTACATGATGCAGAGTGCATACCTCTGCTCTGGCCTAAAGTCCCCTTATGAAACCACATTCAAATTCACTAGATCTAGATTTTTAAGTTAAACACATTTATAAATATCAGTCCTGTAAACATTTCCAGATCCACGATTTATTCTCAGAGAAATCTGGGAAAATATCGAAGAACCCCTTATCTTACAATGTTAAAGAAAGTGAAATAAAATTCCTGGATCGGCCCCCTGTCTTAGATCTGTGACAAAATTGAATGGGTTCTTTCCCGACCTACACCGCCTCCTTCCACCAGGTTTCATGGTAAACTGCCCAACAGTTTTTCAAACAAACAGACAAAACATAAGCTCCATGGAGGAGAGAACTAGCAACTGGGTGCCATAGTCAGTTAGGGGAGCCTTACAAAGAATGAAGGTTCAAGCTCCCACATCTGTGAGTATCTTTGCAGCTTTGTGACATTAAAGCACAAAATCTTCAAACTGAACTGACAACAAACTTTGGCTTTTAGCTGGAGCTCTTCTCAGTAATCACTAAATAATGAGAGTCAGCCAGAACATTCAGTGTGTTAGTTCTTTATTAAAAGTTAATTAAAAGACTGCAAAATAATCTGAAACAAGCCACAGGATTGAATCAAACAACTCTGCTGCAGACAGTTGGTTTCTGAGCCAGAGTTTGTTGCATCAAACCAAATATAACAGCTTGAGACTAAATGAACTCCCGTACTGATGGTGATGTGTTTACAAAACCATGGTCTAGTTAAATGGTGATGTGATTTCATCTTTGAATTGGACAAAACATTTGAAAGGAACAAGTGATTTGAATTTACTGTCTCAAATGTTAAACTCCTCACAGGTCACTGCTCTGTACACGACCTCTGACCTCCCATATGAGGGATTCATTTAGAGGCAAATATTTCCTTATAGAGCTGTATATAACAAATCTAGTACACATTTTTGAATTAAACATCTTTACTTGTATAAAATACAGAGCTGAATTTAAACTGGAAACTTTTAAACCTTTTTTTCTGTCATTGTAACATCTCGGACTGTTCCATGAAAATTTGTACTTGATTCTGACAAAAAGCATTTGAACCATTTTCCACAGAGCAAAACTTCTCCCACTAACGAGACTTTGTAACCATTAGTTCAAGTGTTCTTGATTGAGCTATTTGTAATCAATAGTCTTTCTAATAAATCAAATTACCTTTTCAATGTTTTTATGCCAAAATACTGTATAATTGCACCATTTGATAACTCGTGTATTGTCTTGTCTACCCGGTTGGCCCATGCACCAGAGACAACCCTGAAAACTCTTTGTAAAGTTTGATTGAAGTAATGAAAAAGACGCATCAGAAGTGCAACAAACATTTCTAGTTTGAATTACGTTTTTCATTTCAAAATGGCTCCACTTCTCTGTGTGATCAGCCAAGTGGAGTCCTTGGGGCCGGTGGGGGACGTGTTCCGTTACCTGTGGTGGAGGTCGCAGGATCAGGAGGAGGACCTGTGCAAGGAGCTCGGTGACGGTGCAGTGTACTGGACGGCCTGTTGATGCACAGAAATGTGGGAAGAGTCCATGCCCAGGTTGGATGTAATGTATTATACAAATGTGTTATTTTTTTTAATTGGTGTGTTTATCAGTTTATGCTCACATCTGATTTTCTACCAACAGCCAGATGTCAGCTTGTGTGCACCGAGGGTCGACCCAGCGAAGACTGCAGCCGCTGTGTGTGCGTCGGCCATGTGCTACATGGAGAAGTCCACAGTGTGACAGGTGCCCCTGTGGCAGGAGTGTATGTGGCGCTTGCCAGCGAGCCCAAGGTCGTCCTGGCTCGCACTGACGCCAAAGGTCAGTTCAAGCTGGAAGGAGTCTGCTCCTCCAGCTCCACCTCGATCGCCATCAGGAAGGAGAAGTTTGTTCCGATCACCGTCTCCACCTTCAGCAACGCCACAGGGTTGTCTCAGGTTCGGGTTGTCCTCAAATCAGCTGGTAAGTAGGTTTATTATTGGATGAGCTATTATTGTATGAAAATGATTTTTGATTTAATTTGATTCTGATTCCTGATTCTTATTATTAGGATTCCAGACAGCTGGTAATTATCATCTTAGACTGTATAAATTGATAAAACTATAATATAAACATTTTGGCCTATTTTAAGACTTCACCCTGTCTGGGGCACATGGCACGTTGCATGGAAACCAAATAAATATAGACCTGTGCTGCTTTTAAAATCATTTTTTGGTAAGCAGAGACCATGTGACAATAAAGTGTAATGTTTGACTGAGTTTTACGAGGCCCCATTCCTCTGGAGCAGTCACAATGAGGTCTTGAGGGTTCGCTCCGTTTCTGCTTTCCACAGAGAAGCCGTACATTGTGAAGCACCCAGAGGACAAAGTGCGTTACGAGGGAGGACGGGTGATGTTCTGCTGCAAGGCAACAGGATCCCCAGTACCTGACAAATACTACTGGTGAGATGGATACCTTTGCCGGCACATTATTCATCACAGCTCAGACTTAGCTAGAATCAGAGAGATCGCTTCACCATATGGTGGAATTTATATGAGGAAAAATATAAAATAAAGCTCCCTCATTCAGACACTATTTTCTTTTTTATTATTAAAGCAGTTACTTGAAACTCTGTTTTGGTGTCCAGGAGGTCCAGGAAAGCAGCTGTCTCTCTAGCTGCTCTGAATATTTGACTTCACTTTACTACTTTGCTTTAGTAGCTTACTCCCTTTGGCCACTTCGATTTATCAAAGCCTTTTCCTGAAAGCTGCCTGGTGTGACTGGAAATACATTTTATACATTGAAGTTTTATTTATTTTTAATGTTTGTTCAATTCATTTTATCATTGGTCTTATTCATTAAATAATTGGCTTTAGGATTTATCATTTTATTGTTTCTAAGGGATCAGAATTTACTATGTGTTTCATATGTATTTACGAGGGTGAGCTCACAAGACAAATTCAAATTTACTCTTTTGATATGGCAATAAAATATATTGCTAAAATGATGATGAGATGTGCTATATTTATACTATGATTGCTCTGTAAAGGAAAGGAGAACAGCTGATAGAGTAACCCCCTTTCACATTAAATGTAGTTATTTGGTTTATCGGTAATAAATATGAACCTGCAGCTTACAATATAAAAAATATTTGAATATATCACATTTCAAAATACAGGTTGTGTGAAATACATACATTTCTTCATTCTTTGAATATATCGATGTACATATCTACGAATTCTATAACATATTGTTTTTCTTTACTGTCAATGATGTTCAAGGTACCACAACGGGACTCTGCTGGACAGGAAGGTGTACAAGTACGAGGAGGACCTTGTGCTGCGAGACCTGAGGATGGAGCAGTCGGGACATTATTACTGTAAAACCAGCAGCTCTGCAGGCAGCATCAAGTCCACTCCAGCCTCCCTCACTGTGATTGGTATGTCAAATCTAGCACTTCTTCTTTGGAGGCCAACACATAAAGTTAAAGGTGCAATGTGCAGGAAAGGATCTACCACAATAATCTGCTGGTTTTGCGGTGGCTGAGACGTCATATGCTCTGAACTAAGTTCTCGGTCAAAAATATACAAAAACACCCTTGTAGTAAATGTCACAGTGATGTAATTCATCATAGTCAGCCAAGAGAGAAAATAATTTACTATGATGACAGCGAGCAGCACAAAGGGATTATAGATTCGGATGGCTGCTTTCCCCGTGGATTTGACAATGACGTATTGAGTCAAAGTTCTACACAGATTCAAGTGAAACCGCTGACAAATAGCTAGCGACCGCAATTTATTTCATCGTATAAAGAGCAGCTACCTCTCAGATTGAAAACAGTCTTGAAGAGGAATGTCAGCGCTGAGCTCCAACTAAGTCAACCATGAACCATGTCCATGCATTAAGAGGATTCAGACAAAACCACAGTGTCCCACAACTGAGGCAGAGAGAAAAGTCAGTTAATAGATTGGGGAAAAGAAAACACATTACACGCAAAGAAAATTGGAAAAGAAAAACATCAGGCAGGACACGGAGGAGAATGTTTTCATGCTGTTTACAATGGCTGAAGCCATGGTCTGTCCAAACAGGGATCCTAAATTGTGCAAGATTGATCTGGACACTGGGAAACCGTACACCCATTTTCTCCAGTGCTGAGGTGTATTCTAAGAATTCGAATTATAAAAAAAATGTTTTCCACATGATTTCCACATCCGTGTGGAAAGGTTGCACGTTGCATATAGCCTCCAGGTGCTGGTTGGCTGTGACACCAAATAACAAATTGTGTTTTTCTGTAGGAATGTTAGAGTAATCAACTCTGCACTCAAAATATAGTGTCTGGTGCCACTGCGGGACAACACCTGTGTCTCAGGATTACAAACATGTCTCACCTCTTCACCACCTTTCCTTTCAGTTTACATTAAGCAGAAGAGAAATTTGTCTTGAATCACACAATTTATTCATCAAAAGAAGGAAAACGTCATTGGTAAAGCCATCAGCATTGTAATGATATTTCATATGCACAGAACTGCTCCATGTGACCATTATCGATGTACTGGGAAGATGGGGGGCTTAATAGGAAAAGTAAAGCTTTGTCTTCAACACAGTTTGTCTGTTTTTATCAGCAAACCTGTGGCAAAGTGACCCCTCACAACAGTCATTTGTGCCCTTTTCATGTATATCGGATAACCAATCTATATTTTCTATGTGTCATATTAACACTAACCTGATGTTATGTATCATCTAATTCACAGAAAAAGGAACGCCGGCATGCAATTCCACCCCTGAGATGCACCTCATTAGACTGCCGGTGGACTGTGTTCAACCTGGGACGGACTCCAGGTTCTACAATGCCGGCCGCTGCCCTCACAACAAATGTGCTGGCTCTCTAGACTTTGATACACGCTGCAGAGATGCTGCTGGATTCTGCTGCGGGGCTCAAAATATGGACAGTCGAATCATTGACTGTGGGAGCTACAGCCTCCCTATCCGGGCTGTGACACAGTGTGGCTGTCAGAAGTGCTTGCAGCCAACTGTGCTGGTTCGAGGCAGAGTGATCACAGCAGACAATGATGAGCCTCTGCGCTTTGGGCACATCTATATCGGCAAAGAGAGGGTGGGCACCACGGGATTTCAAGGAGGCTTCACACTACAAATTACTCCTGATACACAGAGATTAGTGGTCAATTTTGTTGACCCCAGTGAGACGTTTCTTGACACCCCTAAGGTGTTCATCTTGGACAAGAAAGGTGGATCAATCTACCATGATGTAAAGGTAATGAGAAAGAAGATACCGATTGATATCAATGCAGGGGAGACCAACTCTATAAGCCTAGGAGAAATTCAAGGGGAAGACCCCATAGGACAGCTGGTGATTCCTCCCAATTCCTTCCATAAGGACAATGGAGACATCTATGAGGGGACTGTAAAAGCCAGCGTCACATTCATCGACCCTCGAAACATCACTACTGCTGCTGCGGCACCCGGCGATCTCAACTTTGTGGACGATGAGGGTGACATGCTCCCTTTGAGGACCTATGGCATGTTCTCTGTAGACTTCAGAGATGAAACCAACAAGGAAGTACTCGGAGCTGGAGCAGTTCAAGTCCTCCTTGACACACAGCATGTCAAAATGCAGGAGCATATTTCCAAAATGAAACTGTGGTCTTTAAACCCGGACACGGGAGTCTGGGAGGAGGAGAGCGACTTTTCGTACACCAAAACTACTGGTGGTCACGGGCGCAGCAAACGAGAGGAGCGCACATTCCTGATAGGCAACATGGAGATCCGAGAACGTAGACTCTTCAACTTAGATGTGCCTGAAAACAGACGCTGCTATGTCAAAGTGCGGGCCTACATGAGTGATAAGTTCCTTCCGAGTGAACAGCTGGATGGTGTTGTGATTACTTTGATAAACCTAGAGCCTAAGCCTGGATATTCATCTAATCCTAGGGCATGGGGCCGCTTTGACAGTGTCATAACTGGATCTAACGGGGCCTGTTTACCAGCTTTCTGTGATGCCCAGAGGCCTGATGCTTACACAGCACATGTTACTGCAATGATGGGTGGGGAAGAACTCGAGGCAGCTCCCTCCTCCCCCAAGATGAATCCAAACATCATCGGGGTGTCTCAGCCATATCTGGATAAACTAGACTACCAGCGTTCAGACCACGAGGATCCAGCTCTGAAGAAAACATCATTCAAAATCAACTTGGCAAAGCCGAATCAAAACAATTTTGATGAGACCAATGGGCCAATATATCCATACCAGAATTTATTAGGTTGTGAAAATGCCCCCGTCGACGCGAATCATTTCCGATTCTTCAGAGTGGAAAAGGACAAGTACGAATACAATGTTGTTCCTTTTGAGGAGAATGATTTGACAACCTGGACTGGAGACTACCTTTCCTGGTGGCCAAATCCCCAGGAATTCAGAGCTTGCTACATCAAGGTTAAGATCCATGGACAGAAGGAAGTGATGGTCAGGTCACGGAACCTGGGAGGGACGCACAGAGAAACCAAAGGCCAACTTTACGGTATTAGAGACATTCGCAGCACCCGGGACATGCGAGAGGCCAACACCTCTGCAGCCTGTGTGGAGTTCAAATGCAGTGGCATGTTGTTTGATCAAGCTGAGGTGGACAGATCCCTCATATCACTCCTTCCACAAGGTAACTGTCGCAGGATTGGCACCAACAGCCTCATACAAGAGTATCTCATCAAACATCCACCGGTCGCTCAAAACAACGACTCCCATGCTTTCACCATGCTAGCTCCTGTTGATCCTCTGGGACACAACTATGGGATCTACACAGTCACAGACCAGAATCCAAGGGTGGCCAAGGAGATCGCTATTGGGCGTTGCTTTGATGGCACCTCAGATGGTTTCTCCAGGGAGATGAAGACGGACTCTGGAGTGGCACTGACCTTCAGCTGTCCTGAGAGGAAAATTAACAGGGAAAGCCTCTTCCAGCGCTTGCAGACCAATCCGGGTCAGACACTGTCTCAAATGGCAAGGGACATGAGGGAGTCGGAGGGTCTACAGGTGCAGAGATCATCCACCCAGGTGGTGGCCTATCCTTCAGAGCAGCGGACGGGAACCCAGGGACGCAGATTTAGCCCTACAAGCAGGAGGAGAATGTCCATGCGCGCACAGCAGCGCCAGTAGAGGTGCCAAGAGGTCGGTTTTGATCAAATAATTTGATGGATATTTACAGTGACAGTAATATCAGAATGATTCATGTGTTCTCTCTGTAATCGAATTCATATAACATCAGCATTTTTTCAGCATAAACACATCTTTTTATGCTGAAAAAAACAAACAACTGATGATATGTAAATCGGATATTGAACTTCCTTCTCATTTATAGGTATTCAGCTGAGACTGATATGATGGCATCAAGTCAAGGAAGTAATAGTTGTTGAGTATGAAACTCCCTCTTGATTAAAAAATTCAAGATAGCAAGAGAGACAGTAATTCAGCAAAATCATGAAGTATGATTGAAGATATTCTTTAGTCTTATACTTGAAGGGATCGATATATTCATTTCTTACTTCTGTTCTAAAAGACACACATCATTTGTGTATATGTAACACGGTGACTGACATTTATTTAATTGGCTTTGGTCTAATTCTATGAATGAATAGACCAAACTGACAGTCAAGAATGTAACTTTTCTAGCCCTAATTTGTGGCCTTCCACTTTTCCCATGGTGGGTGTTTTTGCTGATGTCTCTTAATACTCTGGTTTAAACCAAACCTCCAGAAACTGTAAGTACTATGCCAGGCCCCAAACACTTCATAGTTGGCCAGTACTTTCCATTGAACACATACTTTTTGTTAAGATCAGAATGTAAAAACCATGAGGTCCAGTTGTCTGCACCAGACACTTTTTCCTTCCTCTTTAAACTGGGTCACTCTCTCCACCAAATGAGAGAGCGTACTCGAAAGAGACAGAGGAGCAAGGCTTGCCACCCTGGGAACAGAGGAGTTTTTCAGACATGCTTCTTTATGTTTTTCATTAGCATGTTACATTGCCAACTGTGATTCAGCCAAATGTCCTTCCACACCTACTTAGAATGTGCAAGACCAAGGCCTCGGCCAAAACAAGCATGGATCTCACTAGTAGCAGTATAAAATCAGGATAATTAACTGCAAAGGTATGACCTATTTTCCCTTTGTCCTCTGCACATTCCAAATTAGCACATCACTAAACAACATGTTTCTTAAAGCAATATATTTCCCAGTGTTTAATTTTCTCAGACACTGTTACTGAGGCTCATTCAGGGTCTAACTTGACTTTTTTTGTTGTTGGGTAAAGTGTCTGTGAGCTGCATTTATATCACGAAGTGCAATAACTATGTAGTATAATTTTAAAAAATCAGCATGTAACAAACTAGCACAGTGCATGACAAATGCTGCTGGTGAATGAAACAGCTCCTTCAGTACATGCAGCAGGTATAGTGTGGGTAAGATGTTTGTAAGAGATCTTGCACAGGACTCACTTTGAGTGATTTTCTTTCAGCAAATAGAATTAACTGCTATGTAATCATTCTTCCATTTTCTGAGCTGCATAGAATCTATTAACCTTTTCATGCTTTGCTGCATGAGTCAGTTGTTTGTACAGTTTGTACGCCGCAGTAACCTTTTCAACTTCAGAGGGCAATCTTGTTATTGGGAGCTAAAACTCTCAGTGGAGCCTTCGTCTCATTAACACAACCCACTGTCACACTTGAAAGTGATAATTAATAAGTGCTGTGCTAAAGAAGTTCATGGAAAAGACAGTGTAAGCAACAATATCAATAAATTCAAAGCTTAACGTTTTTGAAGATATGTTATTTGACTTGAAGAATAACTGGGTATTTAAATCAAAGTCAGTAATAGGAAGAAACTTCACTCAGTGATAAAAAGGCTCCAAACTTGTTTATCTGCAAAACGGGCTCCTGCAGACCCATGGGAGAGGCTCTTCAAGCTGAACTAATCCAGAGCCAAATAAGAGGGCGCACGGTTCACAGAGAAGCCAGAGAGGCTGACGAGTAAATATAAGCCTACTGTTAATTAGAAAATGAATTACATATTCTCTTGGGAACTCATGTAACAGTTCGCCCCTGACTTCCACAAACAGCCAAACATGTTAAATTCAAGGAAACAAAGGATGAAGTAAAGTAATCAACAACATGGAGGGCCTGGGAGGATTATGGTCCAACATATTTACCAATCAAACTGGCATCCAGTACAGTTTGTGTTTCCAGCCTCATCATTTAAGCTTGAATGAATATGTATGCATAGTAGGCAACCGCTTTTTTACGTGCTAAAATTTGCAAATGTGAGGTAATCTAATTGAAAACCAACCAGGACAATAAACAGAAAAATACTGAGTGACAGCTTGTGATACCTTGACGATTATCACTGACCCTGTCATCATAGGCCCGTGGGCCGTCCGCAGGCTGAACAGTTCCTTTCATCCAAAATAAAGACGATGATGAAATCCAGGTGTGGGAAGAGATAAGTCCAATAAAAAATGCAATGGCGTGTGAGGTCAGCTGGGAAGGCCGAACAGCTGTAGAGCAACTGAAGGAAATGTTAGACCAAAGACATCAAGAGAAAGAGGAGCGAGATTATCTTGGGATGGATTTAATCATTTTCAGGGGTAGTGTCGTATTTAAGGAAGAAAGGAAGGGAACAATATTAGTCGTTATTTGGCCTCACCGTCCATCACATACAGAATCTCAGGCTTCCAAAGTGGTTGCACATGGAAGAATGCAGGTTTTTGGAGGTGAATGCTTTGACAGGAGAACTGGCTTATTCATGAGGAGAAGTTATCAGGGGAGTTTGAAGGACAAGGTAACAATAATAGGCTGTGTAAACCATTATGTGAGGCTTTGCATGGGAAAGTCAGCAGGACTCTCCAAACGGTTACTTTGTCTTCTGGAGAACTTCAAAGGAAGATTAAAGAACCTCGCTGATGTTTGCTTTAATGATTTAAGAAAAAGAAAAGTTTCCAAAGTCTTCAAATGTCAATAAAAGAGGTTTCATCCTGAATCCAGTGAATAAAACACGCCGCACAGATTCCTTTTTTTAATGGAAAGAAAAATGTTTATCTCATCAAACCTCCGTGGGAATATTAATCATAACATTTTATATTTCATTTCGCTTTCTCGCAAATAGGCATATTTCAAAAATGTTGAAAGTTAGATGAGATCAGTGACCGATCTCATGCTTGTACGGGAAATTTGAAGCTACAGTCAACAGATGGTTGGCTTAGCCTAACATGAAGACTGGAGACGTGTGCAGACATGAGAGCACTATCAATCTTCTCATCTAATTCTTTGGAAGGAAGTGAATGAGGGTTTAATTTGAATGAATATATTATACACAGGGCTATGGTGTTGCTTGACAATTGGCATTTTTTCTGAAGTTGATTTCTCCCTAAAAATACAGAATCTCAGTGGGTGCACACGATGGTAACAGCCCTCTTCCTCTCAAGTGCAGAAAAGCACAAATCTCTCCATCCACATCATCATGAACAGGTTCATCCATTTTCTCCTCTGCACAGCCCAGCAGGTCTCAGGGAGATCCTAATTTATTCTGTAGGTCAGTCCTTGAACTTTTCCTCCACTTTCTGGAGTATAAGAAGAGAGTTGTATATTTACCACGTTGCTCCAGTTAAAGAATGACATCAACACACACTTGATAATCCTCTGTAAACACTTTACTATTGCATGGTGATGCTGAACTCTTGGTTTCTTTCTCTGCATTCAGTTTTAAAATGTAAATTGTGTATTGTATGAAATCTACTATAATGGTACAAGAAAGTGTAAATAAATGATTTTGTGTAAAGCTTAGATTCATGTTCTTTCTCTTTGTGTATTATGTATTCAGGAAACACTGAAAACTCATCAAATTTTCAGTTTCACTTGGCTGAAGAAGAAATAATAAAAGTCTTTTTTTTAAATAAATACATTACAATGTTGATAACAGAATAATTTAATTTGTGATTTTAAATAATACATAAAAACTGAATTTTCATAAACCACAATGAACACAGTCTTCAACAAATGAAACAATGCCAACTGATAAAATGTGCCACAGTTGTTAGTGTGTGTAGTCTGCAGATATGTTTTAACATAGAGGCCAGATACATAGTTCACACAAGTAACAAGGAAGAAACATATCAAAATTATCTGGACATGTGAAAATAATTATGGAAACATTTAGTAAAAGTGTGACATGAATGCTGGTTTCCTCAGTGACAATTATGGATTGTTATGTCAAAATGTATATATATAATTCTCCTGGCTTTTGCAGTATCCTGCACAATATTGACTTTGTCCTTCCCACTGATAATGAAAATAGTTGCATCTCCAGCGTGTATTCCCTTCACACTCCAGGTGATGAGTTATTATGCACACTGAGACCTCTGCAGCACATTTTTAGGCAGCTGAGTTATTATTGTAATAAAAATGCACAGCAGGGAACATGACAGGGAGGAAAACGAGTGTCGAGCCACACTGACACCTCCTCGACTGGGCTCAGTGTTTCTGACAAAATAAGTAGTGAGTGACTGTTCTCACCGCGGAGGAATAAAGAAAACACACTCGCATCAGTGCACACACAGACACACATCACGCTAGAAAAACACATTTCTCTTGAGGCAATGGTGCATTTCAGGTCATGAACCTTCCTCCGGCGCCTCGCTAACCATTTCTTCTAAATCCCATTGCGTCAGTAACAGACAAACCTGTCTGTGAACGGGCCAGAAGTGGGGAGAAATGGCTGATGGAGACATCTTAACACCGGAGCTGCTACCAGGCATAATTGCTGTGCCCTTCATGTGTGTCTGACTTGCTGGAACTCTATTTAGGTTAAACAACTCGAATTCTGAAAGAGTTGCTGTTGCAAGGCATGAGTGGAATAAATTTCTAAATGTATCCAAAGGCCACAGCTCAGCCAGTGGGACTGTGTCTGGGAGGTTTGACGCGACCAAACCGCGTCTGAACGAGTGACGGTTGAGTTTGGTAGAAGTTGAAAGAAAATGTCGTTATATTATTTCACGGTTACATAAAATTTCCTCCACTGCAAATTATGTTTTGCTTATTCCAATATGTACTGGTTCTAATTTAATCTAATTGTAACACATAACACAGTGATAATTTGCATCTGCACATCGTTTTAAGACATCAAGACAGCATTCAACAGATTTTATTGCTCTACTATGTATTTCGTTCATATTTTTATTTTTAATTGCATTTACATATCAACAGACTGTATTTTGCATACTGTGTATTGTACTGACTCCCATTGCATCTAATAACACAGATAAAAGAAAATACTTCATTTCTGGCTGCATGGAAATGTTTCACTTTGCAAGTATGATTTTGCAAAGACTTTGGACAAGTGGGTTTCAACTAAACGTGATTGCTCATACAAATGTGACATATAACATATAAATATATTCATACTGTAATATTTGCATCGGTGAAATAATATATTTGTCAAAAAGCCTTAAAAAAATGTAGGAAATAATTAAGTGAGACAAATCCTTTTTTTATTCAGCCATTTATAGTATATGGTGGTTCAATAACATCTGCTGAGAAAAGTCAAATGTTGTGTTTTTATGTTTCATTTTGGTGACTGTGTGTTTTCAAGGTGAGCAGTGAGGTCACTGCCCTCCACGCTCAGTGTCTGTGATGAGACTCTACCCGGAAAATCCAGTCACAAAAACTCTTGAGACTATTGAATGAAGTCATGTCCTCTTCAGACAGTCTCGCCGATAGCGTCCTGAGTTCACGGCAATCAAAGCAGAAGCGGTTCTGAGAAAATGACAGATAAGGCTTAGGAATGTTTCGGATGGCTTGGGTTTGTGGAACAAGTCTTTAAAAATAGCAGCGGTCTTACCGATGGTCTGAAGGATGAAGCAGCTGCGGCTGAGGTTGTTTAGCTTTTGGGATCTGCGGGGAAAGGCAACAGGGAGAGACGACTGGCGTGTTTCACGTACACGTTGCCGTCCTCCAGCTTGACTTCATACACTTGTTGCTGTAACAGTCAAAACAAAGACAGAGGAGCTGGGAGCTGGAAAAGAAATGCACCACCTCGAGCTTCTGTGGAAGCATGACAGCACCTTCACGTGTCAGAGTACAAGTCAACTTGTGTTGCATCTAAGTTTAAGAAAAAGAATAAATCCTCTAGTGAAAACTTTGACATCAGAATATTTGTTTTAAAATTTCATTTTAGAAGTGCGCAAAAGACACAACAGATCCTGAAAATGATTAATGGAAAAGAGGAGGAGATGTTTATGGAAAGAAAAGCTCTTGTTTGGGTTGTTCATTGATTCACTCATCAGAAGAGGGGAGGAGAAGAAAACACGTTTGACAGAGTGAAGGGGGGAGAACATAATCTTTACTCCGAATGATTTCAATCAGTAGATCTTCCAACAGTTGATAAAAGTGGACGATGCGGCTGATTGTTCACATGAACTCCAGCTGCAGTAACCGAAGCCTCGTGGGTACACACTTCGCTTTTTATCTTAAAGGTTTGACACATATTTAAGCACAGTTATTTAAGTCTTATTCAAGTTTTTCACTAATATATATAAAAATGTACACTATATGAACACTTAATCAACCAGTTAATCAGTAACACAGTGTCAGTGATGTATGTATATATATACACTTATTCACCATCTAAAAGTGCAGTCTTTATCATGTACAAACCATCATCAGTCACTCTCAATAGAATATTCTGTAACAAGTAAAAGTGAATAACACTCAAATATACATGTGTGCACATCACACGGTAAAAACATATTACTCTACTTGTTGCACTACTTTTACAGTGTAAAAATACAGAGCAGCGGATTTTTTCATACTAGAGTCAGGGTGTATTCATTTCTCATTCATCAAACTTTGTATATATCGTCTATTTTTCCCCCCACTAATCTTATCCATCCTTTTTTACATAATGTCTATTGCTTATTTTTGTATCTATCTTTAACCTAATGTTCACTGAATGTCCATTTACTATGTAAGTACCTTTAGAGCAATAGTAAACTGGAATTAAATTCCCTGTATATGTGCACACACACTTGGCCAATAAAGCTGATTCGGATCCTGTATGTGATAGATGTACTTTATTGATCCCAATTTGAGAAATTATTGTATATATATATTTTTTTTCTTTTTGTTTTTTCCCCCACCACCATAATATATAATGAACAGCAGGAAGCATGAAGGACTGGTTTCATCACTGACCTGTAATGAGGTCCCTGACTTGCCAGTCCTGAGGTCAAAGTCGTAGTCATGCCACGGACAGAAAACCTGCAGGACCCCGTCAGCCTCCTCAATGTCCCCCTCACACAGAGGACCACCTGGTGGGAGACAGGAAGTCACAGGGTTTTTCATAATAAATGACTTCTGCTGTCTGTCCCCCCTATAGGGACAAAATGTGATTATGAGGCTTGCATATCACATGTTGTGAAACAGATGCTCCTGTTTTTTTATTTTCCATTCTTGGTGAAGAGGATCAAAAAACAGAGTCACATTTACATGTAGGTACAGCTGCTGTCATGTAGTTGGCGCTGTTTCCTCTCAGGCTGCACATTAAAAAAATCTTTCATATTTACAGAGCTGGTTTAGGCTGTAATTCACCTAAAGGGTTAATGCGGGCGAGTGTCGTGTGTTGTCTCTTTACCGGAGTGTGAGCAGCGAGCATCCATGGCGAAGAACTCCCCCTTCACACAGAACAGGGCCACGTCAGAGTCGTGGCCGAGGGGGGAGTACATGAGACGGCAGCGCTTCTTGGAGAGCTCCGAGGCCGGGCCGATGAGTCTCCATGAGACGGCCTCCGCGGTCCCCTCTTCGTCCCCGCAGCCGGAAGCCATACAGAAAGAAGGACCGAGCTGCTTTTTCTAGTTCTCTCCTCTTTTTTTCCGCCGGTGCAGACACACGTGGCAGATCGCTCGGTGCAGATATCCCATATCAACCAGCGGGCCGCCCGGGACCACCGTCAGCTGAGCGGACTGTCCGCCTCCATCCAGCCGCTGCAGCCTCACCGATCCGCGGCATCGTCACACTGAGGCAGCGGCGCGCTAGTGGCTGCTCTGCTCCAGCTGCTGCACATGTGGATGTTTGTTTGTCACTGATCAGAAACCAGCAGCACAGATATACGACTCACATAACAAATGATAGCAGAGGTTTATTGTCTGTACATGCAAATATGCAGCTTGTATGAAAAAAATAAATAAAAATCAGCAACCTACTGTTTGTGATCAGTGACCGACACTTGTTAAACTTGAGTAAAGAGCTTAATGTGGAGACCAGACCAATGCAAAGAAGTGAAGCAAAGGCTATGAAAATAAATGTACAAGGTAATGTAAATGTACAAGGTTATTAAACACATGCAGGCAGCGAGTGAGAACTACACACACAGTACAATACAATACAGTTTATTATTATTATTTACTAATCCCAAAGGCTTTTTAGTTTAGGGCAATTAAAAGGCCGAACAACAAGATACAGACATGCACTGACAAACATCCACTAAAACAATAAAACACAACAAAAGAGCTGTTCAGTTGTGTCTTTAAAAATAATAAAGGTTATAACAAATAAACAAATAAACAATTCACATGGCAGATAGGGATTTAAGAGTGAGTGTGTTTTCTATGTGCCATTCTTTAGATGAAGCACAAAATTGTCCTCTAAGCCATTGTTCACCTTGTGAATGGCTTTGAATGATGCCCTGCACCTGGGGAGGCAAAGATGCCCCCCAAGAGGGAGCATCTGGAACTGAGTGTGGAGAACATAGGTTGTGTTCCATTATAAGCTGCTTTCTGACATGCACCGAACTCAGAAGATCCTCCGGACATTCTCCGGAGGGGCTTATGTCAGCCTCTGGACTTTCTGCGAACTTTCTCTGGCCAGCCCCCAGGTAAAAACTCTGGAGAATGTTTGAATAAGCTCATGTGAGAACACAGCACGACATCCTCTTGAGCATTAACCAAGAGCAAGTGGGTGTATTGATGACGCTCCTAACATGCAACAGACACAAGTATAATAAAAAAAAGGAATACAAATATCTCAGAATGAAAAAGTGGTGCCATACACGTAGAAGACACAGACGAAGATGTCAAGAGACTGATGATGATAAGGGCCGATGCTGGTGTCGATGTACTGTAAACAAAAACATGTGATCTCTGCAGCAGACTTTATACGTTATGTCCCGTCTCGTGCATGCTGCACCACTCCGGAGATGTCTGTGCTGTTGTGAACACGTCTGAGCAGAGATTCTCTGGTTCATGTGTGAAAGACAAACTCCAGAGAAAGACCGGAACCCAATTCTGCAGGAATCCTCCAGAGTTCATTTCTGAAAACGGCTACTGTGTGTAGCATGTGTGTTTATTAATTGCCTAATGGGTTGGGTTGTGGCTCATTTGTTAAGCGTTCCAGGCGGGTCTAGATATGACTCGGAGATTATTCCAGATAATGGGTCCATGCAAAAATGGTCCTGTGCTTGACTCTGGTGTGGACTCTGCCCATCATAAATACACATTTAAGTATAAATGGACCCAGACTTCCTGTTCTTTGATCAGAGTCAACCTGCGACATTAACTAATGGTTTTATTTTATAACAATGCAGCCTTTGCAAACAAACCCACTCTCTGCAGGCCATCTGGGTGGCCTGCTGCGTTTATTGAAAACACTTAAATATGCAGAGTACTAGACTTGTTCCCAAACTGTGTGGTAAATGGGGAAGATTACTTTTTTATGGGCTGTGAAAATAGTTCAAAGCCATTTCTCAATTATCAGTTATAAAGCCTGTTATTGTTCTCTCATGGCAAACTCCATCCTGCTCCGTGCTCCAGACAAGTATTTGGCTGCATGTCGTCAGCCTGCAGGTTTTTTTCCACCGTGCAGTTTCTCAGCATTGTTACAAATTGTTTGTGAACTCTACGTCTCTGCCAGTGTTTAAGACGTCGAGCCGGCAAGTCAACCGTGTGATGTTGTCTCTCACTGCAAAAAACTAAATCCAAGGTTGAAAGAATAAAACCAAACCTCCGAAAGATCTATCATCAATCAGCATCTCCAACTTCTCCCACTGTCAGCTTGAACAAGATATTTACCGTGCGAACCAGAGTATTATTTTCACCAGTGTCTTTCTCCATCGCTGACTCAATAGACAGATTATAAACAAAGTTGTCTGTATTATTCCTTGGGAAGGTATCTTCACATTTTTTGCATTTGAGATGATTGGTCAAAGGTCAAAGTAACAACAAAACAACAAACAACAAAAACATGGTTGGAAAAAAAACATTTTTCATAGGGCTAGACAAACAATTTCAAGTTTGTATTTACTTGTAGAGCCAAATAGCAAAATTGTTTTGGCCCAGATTTGGCCCACTCCCCATATCCGGCCCACATACTGCGTGGAAAGATGGTACTTGGGCAGTCCGCTTCTGTTTGCCACATCTAGTCCACAAGTAGGCCAGAGCAATACTACAGGTCAACCAACGATGCCAAAGGTGGCCTGAATTTGTTTTGTGTTATTTGGGCCATATTTACCATTTAACCCACAGGCCACTTTAGGTTCACATCCAGATTACACCTCGCCTGAAGGACCGCATGTTTGCCAAAAAAGGCCCACATCTGTTGGGGCATATTCGGCTTTTGAATTTTTACTAATTCTTCTCCTTAAAGGATGGTGATTTATAAATAAGCCCATTTATAAAGTTTATATTAGTCAGAAAATGATTCCACATTGTATTAATAGAATAGAACAGAAAGCCTTTATTGTCACTGTACAGAAGAAAATCCCCTCCTACTTCCCCTCCTTTCCTTTTCTGGCCTACTACTTCCTCCTGTGGCTCCACCCACAGAAGCTACATAGGAAGCTAGCTCACCTGGCTCACTCTGAACAAACACAGCTGGCTGGCCGCATGGTGCACGCCTCATCCTGTCAATTTCGGACTCTGTAAATGATCAATGTGAGTTTTCCTTGTTTGATGGTCCCATAGTGAACAGTTTTGATTTGTATTCATGATAATTGTGTTGATGTGTATTCAGGCTTTCATTGTTTGCTAGCTCATTTCATGGAGGATGAATGTAGAGTATATTGTTTGATATTATATTCAGTGATTTGTCCTTTTGTTAGAAACCATTCCAAATGAATCCAAAGTAAAATAATGGATTGAAAATCTTAAATCTGTCTGTCCTAACCGACACAGGCACCACTGAGATAATATTAAAGGATGGCAGTACTTCTCTGAAACTATACTAACACATCCAAAACGGACCTAAACCTACTAATAAATACAATATAACCTTAATGTTGCATTGATTGAAGAATAATTAATAATCATGTGGTAAAAATGACAATGATGTCATTAGTAAGTAAGAAAAATGGGTCATGTTGTGTAGTTCTGCCTTAACTTTACAACCATTAACATTAACGACATGATCTACAGCTTATTTAGATAAACCAATCATTAATCATCATAGGGCGTGATAAAACAATTTAATATAAATCAAATTGATATAAATATAGATATAAATCTGTCTATCTTCAACTAAGATTAACACCACAAAATAATCACCAGTGTATAAAACTGTCCTGTTGAAGTTGAGCTGTGTGCCACCTACAAATTTGTCCCATTGGCAAATTTCAAAAAAACAAAAGACATGCACAATGATCTGTGTTCCCTCAGCTTTTATTCACTTTGTCTCCAAGGCTTTATTGTGCCAGTAATGATGCTGCTGGCAGTTTATCCTGTAAGTAATGTGAGTTACTGTCTAGACTGGAGTGATGCATAACAGGGGCCATTTGTTCTGATTCCTGACTGTGAGAAACGGACTCATGTAAAGCTGCAGCGTGAGCGCAGATCAGAGCGGTAATGCTGTGAAAATGTGTCATGGGCAGGAAGCGAGCGCGCTACTGCGTCTTGTCAGAATTTGGATTCCATAAAAAGTGAATGTGAAGTGAAATCACTGAAGAGCAGGCAAAGCCAGTGTAAAGAAACATGAGCTAAGTGACTGCGATCTCAGATATGTTGTGCACTAAGCTAACAGCTTAAACAGACTGACAGAGAGGTTATAACTCATTCTGCACAAGTTTCCACTTATGACCTTTAAAACCTTGATATGTAGATGTATTAAGTGTGAATGCTGACGAGGCATGTGTTGTACTTGTGCAGAACATGCCAACACTTTGGGATGAAATCTAAGCATTTTATGTAATAGTGTTGTGGTCATTTTTTTGTGCTGTGTCTTATTCGTTTTTCAGTATTACTTTACATACTGGAACATTGTTTTTTTTTTTTTCAGTCGGTCTATGTGAAATCAGGTAGACGACCAATTTAATTAAAGTGTGGCTGATTAGCCTCTGCCAAATAACTGAACATGGAAAATTAAATAAATGACCTTTGGCTAGGACTTTTTTTTTATCTGCATTTTAATTTAATTAACATTGTGAAATAGGGACGTACTTTGGAGGTTGGTTTTGATGAGTGTCTGCACCATCATGTGGAATCCCTTTCTGTGGAAATACCCACACTGAAAAAAAGAACATTGTTGAACCAACTTGAAAAAAATACCAACTTAAATTGGTAACACAGAAATAAATAAAGTTTGTCCAAATTCAAGTTAACAAGTTATATTCACACAATCGATGAGTTTAATTTGAAAAACTTAGTCTATTTGTGTGTTACCAAGTATTTTTTTAAGTTGCTAACCTTTTTCCTTTTTCAGTGCAAATTAAAACCCAAATAACCAGTAGTGAAACACAGCTGGGAATATCTTGGCCTGCTGAATATCACAGGTAGGCATGAATCACGCAGCCCCCTCTCACACAGCTGGGTTTAACTGGAACATCACCAGTGGTGTTTATTTTCAACAGCGCTGCCAAGTATTACTTAGTACAGGGTGAGGTCCCGAGCTTATGAAATGGATCATAGAGACCTTCAGCCAAAAAGCTTTGGAGTGAGGTGGACGGCCTGTGGGTTCGAGGTGGCACTGACAAACTTGACAGTCATCACCTTCAGGTCCGCTGTGGCACGCTGAGAGGTGAGAAAAACGTGCTGTGCACACACTGTGAATCTAATTAAATGAGCTCCAAGTGATCTGAGTCATTAGAGGAAAAAAGAGAAATACAGAAATCTCAATGATGTATTGTGGAAAATTTGAATCAACAGGCTGGATGGGATTAATAAACAAAGCTGCAGACAGTTAGGAAGGTGCCAAAATGATCACAGGAGGATTGCACTGTCCATAAATTTCTTTTAGCCTTCTCAATGCAGTACCGGACAGTGTAGCTATTTGCATGGGGTAGAGTTTGATGCAGAGAAAATCTGGCTCCGAGGAGATTTTGGACTGAGAGTGGAGCCCAAACTCATCCATCATTAGTCTCGCCTTGTCTACAACCCAGCAGCCACCCTCAAAAGTGTCTTGACTCATCGGCCAAGGATGGATGGAAGATCAGCTCTCCAGCCAGTGTGGTTTTCATTAGCTTAGCAAATGTCTCAGCCAAACTCAAAACACTTCTACCTGCTTGCTTCGCTGCTTGTTATTAGAGATATTGTCATTCCAGTGCTTCTTGTGAATTTACCAATATGGTGACAGCATGATTTAAAGCTTAGGAGGAGCTCATACGATAACACTGTTTGTTTGGTACTTGATGGCCTCTACGGCCGTGGAGCATGAAAAGCCATAATGTCATTTTGTCACTTCAAATGCAAATCCAGACTGAACTTTGATGTTTGATGACAGGAAACTGAAGCCACAACTGGCTCCTGGGCTCAGTCCCAATGTCTGGCCTCACAGACCTGCAATACCAATAAGCCCCAAGGTTCAGCACTGTCCCGCTGTGAAAACGATAAGTGGTTCGGCGCCCTTTCATTACCTTTTTTGAGCTCCTCATGCTCACATTAAGTCTGCAAGGCTGCTGACTCTGCTTAGGGAAATAAACCCGCAACTCCTGGCCTTCTAATGTTAAAACAGAGGGTGACGGGTCTTCTGAAATGATCAAAAGTAAGTTTATATTTAGCAGTAAGCGCTCTCTCTTAATTCTTACAGTACTTAAATCTATTATTACCAATAAATATTGTATCTTTTATATCTAGAAAGTGAGCAGAAGATGCTGAATCCAATTGTCCATGATCTGCATTTGCAGACTGAGCCCTCACAGACTTCACTCATACATTTCCTATGTGTTCATCAGATGGTGGCTATGCACAGACAAGTTTTCCATTTACATGAGTTGCACTGCTTATGTTGCGTTCAAGCCAGAGCTCTGAGCTTCATGTAGCTGAGCATGCGCCACTAGTGCACCTCCAAAACCTTTATTCTGCAATTTCTATACTTTCATGATTTGAAAGTCTCTGTAACCTACATTGATAACATCCCTCATCTACATAGGGAAGTCATTGGATTGAGGCATACGACCAACATATGACGTGACCACATTTTTAAGTCACAACGTAGTTCAAAACAGACAAAACCCAAATTATTCAGCAAATGCATTTGTTGTGTGCCCTGTTAAATGTTCCTACATCAACAAATGTATACATCCAAAGTGAAGTGTGTTGGAATTTACATGTGGCTGTTATTATCATAGCTTTGTTTCTATAATCAAATCCATAGTCCTGTAAACTTAATCTGAGGTTGCCAGACGTGAGCAGATTGTCTGGAAGTCTGCAACAGGTTCACTCGAGGACTTTTATCGACTTCATGAATGGTGGATGCAGACAGTCCTCAGCTTGTTGGTGAGTCTGCAAGTGTAGGGCAGTCCACTCAATTTGGATTTAGCCAAACTCTAGTCAAAATAACTACATGGGTCTCAACCATCGGCGCAGTTTCTACTTAAAGGTTGGGAAAAATGGCATGTAATGTAACTTACATGAAAATCAATAAACAGGATAGCACCAGGTGTATTTTCATTTCCACACTAATATGCCAGAATGACAGATAAGACTGCAGTCTCCCTGCCTGCTGAGAACTGTAAGCTCATCACAAGAACATGCACACTTACAGCTGAAGCAATGACGTCGGAGGACTGGCTGTCTGTGAGGAAGGTAAATTATTTCTGGATGTTTTAACAGAATAACAAAGAGGCCAGACTTCTCCCTGGGCGACTGATGTAGTGAGGGACAGAGTGATCGAGGCAAAGAGCTGCACATAGTTCTACAATTAAGCAACAATGCAAAGAGAGACCTGAATTTGTTATTATGGGTGTTTAAATTAGTTTTGTTTCATTGTCAAACTGCAGTCGGACAAATTAGACTATGATGGGCCACCACAGTAATGATGGGAATCACTGGTGTTATGAAAAGCACATATACCCCCACATTTATTTTGGCTATGGCCACAATGTGCTGTCTCATGAAACATGTAGGGCCCTTGCACACTGAAGAATGTATACTAAAACCGGTTGGGAAGGAGCGTGGAGCATTAGATTACCTGGTTTTACATCAAGGGGTGGACAGTATTCTAAAAACAAGCAACGATAAGAAAATTGGTTTATTTCTCCTCGGAAGGAAGCCACACAAATCCTTGAATCAGTGCAGTGGGATAATTTAACATTCGTCAAGGGGTAAATCTTCGGCTTTTGTGAGGAATGGAACTGACATATCTCCACACTCCCTGGTCCTGATCTCGTAAAGGTTCAGAAATGTTAAAACCTGGTTAACGGTGAGGCCACAGAGTGTCTCTGCAGTCTTTGCACAAATGTCTCTGCAAACAGGATCATGTTTAGGAAACAGTATTTGCACCACCCGGACCTGTAAACCCGTAGAAACCTGTCTTATTCTCTGACTGTTATATGACCATGCAGGGCAATAACCAGATCTAATGACACGAGGAGATCCACAGTAATAAACTTTGGCCTCTTCAAACATGAAGCCTGTCTGAGTGAAGGAGAAAAGGGTTGAATGATTGTGATGCAACTACTTCAAGGTTTGTACTTTATTTGTGTTGTTGTGGTTATTGCCCATGCTTATATAATTCGATATTACTTGTGTATCAAAAAGAAAAAAGCAAAGTTTGATATATTGATTAATGATCTTGTTTACTTTCCTTCAAGTTGTGAGTTCAATATATTAGTGTGATCGATGGTGTTGAAATGTAAGTGAACGCATTTCCTTCTCTTCTCTGTCAGTCTGTTTTCTCGACTTGTCCACATACGTCTCACTTTGACATTCTTAATGTTACCCACCAGTGTCATTTCTCATTCGTAAAGGTTGCTGTTGACATTTAGACACAGCGAGCTGTTTTCCTGGAGAAGGTAATCCGACTGGATGAATGTGATCTGAAGTGATTCTTTGAAGCTTAATCATCTTAGTTGTGGTATTAACGACCAAGCAGACAATATGGGGGACAAAGAGCAACACTGAGACCAGTTTTCCAAATGGCACCGCTCAGTAAGATGCACCATTTGACCTGCAGGCATCTTAAACCTTACAATGTTTTTCTCTAACCAGTTTTCAGAGGGAAGACATTTAACTGTGCCCGTGAGACACCGAGGGCATGACATTAGGCTGCTGAGTCACTTGCAGTAAAGTCATCCACCGTCTCCTCACCTCAACAGCGTACACGTCTGCAGGAGAGATCAGATCATGCTACATTCCTCCGCTCATGTCCTCAGTCCTGATCATATCCAGACACAATGCGTCTTGTTCTTCCAGTTCGCTGCTTAGCAGACGGACTGTTTGGGGAGGTGCGGTCTGCGAGGAAGGATCTCACCATCTGACCATGCAGATGTGGGGCTGTCATGACGTGCACGTGATGATGGTTTTACAGTGTGCCATATGGTCCATGCTGTACTGTCCTGATACATCATGTTGATTAGAGGAAAAATGCTGCAATGTATGTTGTTGATGAGGCACTGTTATCTTTAGTAAGCCCGGAAAGGACCATACTTTATCGTGATTTCAATAATTTTAGGTATCTGCAGCTTGTAAATTATGTTTTTGTCATTTTTATTTTTATTTTTCTACAGTGTTGTCATTTCATGCTGCAACATATACGACTGTGTTTATCAAATGTAAACAGCAGTATGAGCAACATGTTCATGCATGTACCTTTTACTGTGGCATATTGATGATTTTCAGCTTAATGCTAATGTTGGAATGCTAACATGCTCACAATGATAATGTGAACAGAATGAGAAATACTTAAACGATCCCCGTGGGGAAATTGGGTTTTCATCAAAGCATCATTCAGGCAAAGAGTAGACTAAGAAAATGACAATAAATATAAAGAGAAAATGTAAATAATAGTATAAAATGAAAGTCTCTAAATATATGTACATAACATAATAAGTCTGTGAGAGGCGCCTCACGCACTTGACGATTTCACAGGGGGACATGCAGCCCTAAGCCCTCACTAACTTACCGGTGAATTGCCTTGAAGTCCGTCCTCACTTGTTGACATTGGGACATGGCCTGTGTCATGGAACCCATACTCAGGAAATGACTTCACACACTCAGTAGCAGATTGTAGAGACAGACAGGAGTCTGTCAACACAACACTGATGAGAATAAAAAAGAACACACACTACACATAAAACATTGCAGGACACAGTGTTTCAGGACATTTTTGCTCCCTCAGTCTGCAGACGTCTACACACCAGCCCCTCTGAAAAACACCCAGATCCCTCATATCAATGTGTTATTCATATTCAGACCTGGAACCTGTACTACATAGCCCATTTAACATACCCCTTTAAAAATATATATCTTTTCATTATTGACCAGTATAATCTGCGAAGCTGGTTATCAAATGTCCCTGTTCACTCAGTTTCCCCTTTCAGCCACAAGTGCGTTTATGTGGAAGACACAGAGTCTGTAATAACAAGAAACATAATCAGAACCATGTATAATGTTTTTAATATAATATGAGACAATGCTGATATCTGCAGATAAATTCTGTTTTAGTGACATTCAACAAAGGTAATTTCATCAAATAACTAACATAGAAAGAAAGCACTCAAAATATGTTTGAGTCAACCTGAAAAAATAAGCACCAGGAGTTTATTGTTGCCGGAGTATTTTTGTCTTTTTGTCTGATTGTGAAATGACTATTTAAAGCAGAGAGAACAAGTTTAAGTCATGAGAAATAATTAAAAGATAATTAAAGTATGGATATTTTTTGAAATAGAAGACATCATAGGTTTTAGCTTTTGTCATCACACAATCTACCCACTTTATTCTGAGCGGCAGGGACAGAATAAGATGGTAAAAGCATCAACACTGTCAGGAATTCTGTCAGAATCAAAGAATCTTTGATGAATTAAAATAAAGTGATAATATTTATTAGCCTTTGTATTTATTCAGTGTGATACACTCTCCCTTCAGTTGTTGAAATCTGTTTGGAAACCATGGCGGACACATTAAAAGTCTAAAACAGCAAAAAGATTCCACAAAAATCTTAAAATATGTATTGCTCTTGATTATTTCTCACTTTATTGTGGCCTAAATCCTGTTGCCCCTGTCAGGGTCCTGTAGATTGATGACTATAGTTTTACTGTGATCTGATTGGTCAGTAGTTGGACTGTTGCTAGGTTTTTTCATCTGTTATTTAAAGCAGCTTAGAGGTGCAGTGTAAGTTACCATGGTGATATACCCCGATATGAAGTGACCCAGCTTAGTAACCCTGAGACACCAATGTTAAAGCTGGGGTCGGTAATCCTGGCAAAGCTACCAAGCGCAGGCTATAATAAAAGCAACTGATCTCACCCACTCCCACCGGCGCTCTCGGGAAAGCTACGCCCACATGAACGCGCATTGTCTGACAAATGTTAGGAGCTGACCTTTCTCGTCTCTGCTGTGTGTCTCCCCGGCTGAATACTCCAGCCATGCACAGTGAGAGGCCAGCAGGTCGGCTAGTGACAGACCGGTACGCCAGCCAAAGGCCAATGTCCAATTTCATCAGAAGAAAGAAGGAAAAATTAAACAAAATTTCTGCTTTTGCAAATAAGGGAGAAGATAAAAATTGTTGTTGGCACGTTACATTTGAAAGTGGCCCATGGAGACATAAAACCTGTTCCCCTGTGTTGCTGCTACATATTCCATCCCAGACTCAGACTAATTCTTAGTTTCCCTCTCATGGATACTTCGAGCCTCGCTGCTCTGCATGTGTCCCATTACAGCACTCTTAAAGGGACATACTGTACACCCTGGCCCCCCCGAAAAAAAAGACATAAGACGCTTTATGAAAGAATATTATCGTCTGGAACAAGACAGATCAGAGACTGGATAATGGAGGCGAATGGCTGTATCACAAAGTAAACCAAGCTTTAATTAATGTGTGTGTGTATGTCCTGTGTTACACTACAGACACATAATCGTCCATGGTTTGATTCAGCAGAAGCAAAGAAATTCTGCTTTAATTACATCCCAGCATCAAAAGCTCTAACATGTTCCCCAGGTTCCTACAGAGAGGACGCTGTAACTGCCTGAGGAGACGTAAAAGGTCACTGCAACAACACACACCTGGACTAGTCTATCAATCTTATGTAAGGATTTTAGAAATGAAAGGTCAGCTCTTACAAAAAAAAGGCCATTTGATGGACGATGAAAGGAAAGACATTGGCCAAAAGCTTTTAACCACATCACAGTGATGAGGCTAACAGCCTCCCCAGCCAGAGTGCACTGGACTTACAGTATGAGGAGGGAGGGATTGCTTTGTAAGGGGAACCCATGTGTCTGGGAAAGTGAATATGCAGAAACAAAGGCCTCATGGAGCGAAACTCAACATGTTTGCGGTTTTTGTTGCATCTTTAAGGAGACGTGAGTAATGTTCACAAGAATGTAGACAAGTTAGAAAATGCTCTTTTCAGCTTTTCAAATCCTAATGTGAATACATCCACATGAGGGTGAATTTCTGATCATAGAAATAAAACAAAACAATACACAAACTAGAATTGCTCTAGCAAAACCAGAGCACACACCTCAGCCAAGGCCTGACACTCACTTCAAATTTAAACCAAGCCTTAAAGCTAAGGCCACATTGTGCTTTTAGCCCAATTTGTTAACATACAGTGGTGGAAAGAACCTATAACCCTATGGAACCAGATTTAAATCCACTAGATCCACAAGTTTATTTGGATCCGCACCAAATTGCAGACACTCATCGATTCCAACTATGTTAACGTGTCTGAAGTTTTTCTAATATTCACACATGAAATCATGGAAAATTGAAAATTCTGGATCTGCCACTCTATCGGGATCAAAAATGTAAAACCACATTCTTCCGCCAAGTTTCGAGGTGATCTGTTTCAGTAGCTGTATTCATAATCTGCAGCTTTGGTTCCTTTTGATTAAATCGTTATTTCATATTTGCATCTAACAGCATTAACGTGATGAAAAGACTCATCTTTTTTAGATGGGTCCAAAACAGAGTGGAAGATTACGTTTTCTACATGAATGTGTAGAAAAAACAGCAACGTCACAGTATTGTTATATCTCTGTAACACACCAGTCGCTCTGCATTCAACCAGTGGTCAAGCTCATGCTTTCCATCACAAAATGCCTCTGCAACTCCTCAAAGTCAAATCTGTCTACAAAGGCATGTTCTGTTTGCAAAATCCACAAATCACTCATCAACTTCCTGGTGAGGTGGTGTTGAAATACGAAGTTGCATGTCACTGCAGATCATAGACAGACATGCATCTCGATTAACTGTGGGGTCTCACTGAGAAAGATTGGTTACATTAGATAACTTGCTATTATCAACAGCAACTTCAGTCTGTCTGTCATCTTCCTGATTAATCAATATAATCCAATCTCCTAAACCAATGACAAAAATAGCACATATATGTTTGAACATGGCTGAATTAACCCATTACACCCACTTCAATTAAAAGTAACAGCCATCAAATGCTAATCCTGAACAGTGCACACCGTGGACAACACATGACAGCCACAGCCTTGATTTCAACTGGGCAGCAAAAACAATAGCTGATCAACCAGATGCAAAATCATATCTGACAGTAAACAAACCTGATTCAACTCCCTAATGCACTGCTGAACTATTGTACTCAGAGTTCATACCTCTGCCAAGGCCCAACAGTCCCTCCATGAAACCGCCCGGATTGCATTTTGGATGTGCACCACACTTCCCTGTGAAATCAAAGAACGTGTCGAAAATAATAATAATAATTTTTTTTAAATCCTGGATTTGGCTGCGGATCTGGATCAGCCCAAAAATGTTTTAAATACTCCCTTGACCTCCACCAGATCCTTCCACTAAGTTTTGTCGTAATGCGACTTAAAAACAATGATGAAAACAGAACTTCCTTAGTGGAGGTAAGGGTGTATCCAGAATGAATTGTTAAATTAGCATAATTTGTTCCCTTAAAAATAGTGAAACACTGCAGATTTCTTTTGCTTTACTAAAGATCTGGGGCAGCAAAATGTTCCCCGATGTCAGAGACGTCTTTTCTTCTACGTGTTCCCTCATTTCACTTCACTTCTGGCTACCGTAATTAGTTGCACTCGCTAAAAACTGGGTCAGGGCAGGAGCTACCTGGTTGGAATTACCTGTGCGTTGCCCAGGGAATCCTCCATGTCGCCCTAACTTTCCTTTGAGTCTCAGCTCGGAGCATTAGGGTCACAGTGGAACAGACTTAACGAGGTGCTGAGTGTCTTTCCAGTCTCGCATGTGGAGGGCCAAAGGTCCTGTGACTGTTACTGAAGGGAATGACGGCCAGTGTTTCTGGCCCCTGATCATCATACAGTAATTGAAAATAAGCCTTTAAAGATTGAGAGAGATATAAGGTGTGATATTTCTGCTTCTCAAAAACTCAAACAGAGGAAGTGGTTCGTGATATTAATCTGTGCTTCCTGCAGACTACACAGTAGATACGAGAGCATTTGAGGTCACCAGCTCAGGTTTTCATGAACCAGACTTGGTTTTTCAGATCAAATCATAGATAATTGCAGCAGCTGCTCCGACACTTGTGAGACTAGGCCCTTGATTCATGGCATCACACGTACTCATCTTTTGCTTTTTCACTTTCACTTGTCTGACGGGTTTGGAAGGGTGAAATGCGGAGGAATGGCAAAGAAAAACAAATCAGCAAAACACCGAAATGACTTCAACAAATGTGGATATTTGGATAAGATGACATTTCCATTTCATCCAAGTTAAAAGTTGAATTCCTGCATGGGCTTTGCTGAATCTGTACCGATTGTTTGACATTGCAGGTATGCATATTTTTAAAAGAGTTGAATTCAAGCAGTCTCCACAGACCATCCTTCAATTCTGACTGCTGACTCTGCTTTTCCACAGAAAATACTGCTGCTGCAGCTAAAATACCTGCGTACAGTAAATGGTGGTGAATGAACTTATTTTGTCAACTTTTTAATCTTGTAATTCTTTGTTGAATATACAAAAACTGTGGAGCAGCACATGTGATCATAATGACATAATGACCATCGCTTCAAATGTTCTAAAAGGAGTTCAGAATGATATATTCATGATTACTGATGATTCTCATAACACTGCTGCATCTGACCCTCGGTGCTACCCTGCTTCATTTCACAGTTTGTGTTTTTGCCAGATCACAAGATGCCTGTAACACGAAAGCCTTGAAAGGAATATCACCCTGGGACTGCTTCTGAATGCCAGACATTTGAGACATGAATCATTGTGGCAAAACAAGTTATTGTTCATCCTTTAAGCATGTGAAACTGAAGACGTTCAGGGGAAAACCATGTTTCTTTCCAGAAGTTATAGTTCTTTTATCGTGTGCATCAATCTTTTCTGCATTTAGGGGAAAACGGCACGTGCATCTGTATGTGCATTAGAACAAAGTCGTTTGACTGAGTATGTGCTGTGTTACGTATGAATTAAAAAGCTACTTTAAGTACATCATCTTATCAAAAAAAATTCTGATATGCAAGTTCTTTATATCTGAGTTAATTAATTTCATAGAGGTCACAACTAATGGCTAGTTGCCATGGTAGCCAAACTGTTTACAGATATAAACTGGGGATTTTTGTTGCACACAATACTTTTGTCTCTCCCCTTTTTACCTGTTTCTCACTACACCATCAGCCTGTCCCAGTCTGCTGCCCAGACTATCAGGTGTCCACCAGATGTCCCCAGACTTGTTCTCCATTATTGTGTCCGCACGCGTGTTGCCACTTCCCCAATCAGCCCAGCAGTCACCTGATCTCTCTTTACCTGTTCCCCATTCCTTGTCAGCCTTTCACTACTGATACCAACCCTTTGTTTCCAAATCTTTGTCAGATTGTCCGCTTGTGTTCTCGGTAAGAGTGCTCCTCGTGTTAGGACTCCTGTCGTCTGTTTCTGGATGCTCACCTGGCTGCAATTCAATTAGCCGGTAAGCCTTATTTCCTTCATTATGTTTGTTTGCATTTAACCTCTGTCTGTGTTGCTACTAGCAAACCTGACACAGCCCTCTTACACAAAGAGTCAGGGAGTCATCTTGAAAATCAATCAATCACAGAGGCCACAAATCCACTCCAAAAAAAGGCACAAGGATAAGTAGTGGAGAAGTGATCGACAATCATCAATATGTTGCTGCATGTGCTGTGAGGAAAAGAGAGACAGCCTCCTCATCTTAGGGGATAATGGTAATGACATACCTCCTGGAACAGTCATCCCCGGTCACCCCAGGCGTCCCATCGAATCATCATCCTTCCATCAGCTGAAGGTTCGTCTTTACCATTTCAAGCCCCCCTGCGTTTATTCCGCTGTCTTTCTTCATTACCTTTTGAATGGTCCTTCTGAATGGCTTTGAATTTTACCCAGCCAATTGGAGTCAGAGCCAGGTCAGTAAACAGCAGGTGTGACGTTGATAAATCACAGCCATCAGTGAATGACTGGAATGTCGATGTCATGCTAGCAACCACTAAGTCAAAAAGAGAAAGAGATCTTTGCTGGCGTTGGTGTATAACAGCACGCAGAGCAAAATAGAAAACAAGTTCTGGTATGAAGTTGGAGAAAAAGGTCAGCAATTAAATGTCACTGACGTAAGTTTCAGTAGTAGATAATGACAGTGAAGGTCCGACAATGAGCAGAGGCTCATTATAGTGTTATTGTTGGAACTCTGACCTTCAGTCAAATGTAGCCGAAAAAACCTTAGAGAACATTTGTGGGAGAAAGAGTGGTAACTGGGAGAAAATGTGCCATGTTGCATTTCCATTATCAAAACAATATATGAAAAGGAGCCATGTCCTCTCAGACTCTTTCAGTATTGGCACACATGCACACACACAAACACACAGATCCCCCTGCTGTCTGATCACAGCTGTCAGGAATCATCAGATAAGAAGTGCTCATCTGCTTTCCCTATTGAAAAATCTCTTATAATGACAAACACAGACTGTCTGACTGTTCTTCCACCCCAAGGCAGGCCACTATAAAGATACACACTCTATTGTTCTCGCACTCATCCTCTTTATCCGCCTCCCGTCTGTCCACTAAGAATCCAAATACCTCCAAATACCTGCCTTCCTTCTCCCCACTGACTGCCAAATACCCAGAATACCAGTGTCCTTTTCCATCTGGTGGGACCGACATACTCAAGGTTTCCTGTTTAAAAGTGAACCTCTGGGAGTTGAGCATTGAGAAACTTAACCTAATAAAAGGCTTTCCACGTAGGTATTCATGCTTTGCTTACGCATATGATTGTACACCGCAAAATATCAAAGATGCTGAAGATCAAAGACACTTTAAGTAGTCTGAGCGACAGTTCAAGAGTGCCACGCGATTCATATCTCCACTAAAGAAATGAAAAAACTTCCAATATGGTGGGAACTTCGAATCTCATGTTTAACATGCATATTTGAAAAAGAATGAATGCAAATTGAGGTCTTGTGGATATAATTTTGCCTGCTCCAGAGCAGAGAAGGTAATACGAGTTAGGGTTTAGACGTTGAAGGTAAACACCAAAGAAGGAACCTGTCACCCTGTTCCTCTGGGCTCCCTGTACATCTTACAGTAATAACTTTTCCAATTGCATCTCCATTTCTTTACTGCAAAAAAATTCTGCTCAGAGCTCATCGTTAAAACAGAACTAGATGCTGAAGTGAAATGTGTGATACTGTCGGACCAAACTACTGTCTACATCTGGCACTTCGATCATTTCCCGCAGCTATACTGCACTAATGGGAATTTCTAAATATCACCTTACCATTTCTATTAATTACATCTGACCCCTAGTTTGCCTGCATGAAAAGGGCTGATGTATTGCATTAGTCTTATGTTGCCTGCTTACAGGCCTCTCTTACACCACATTGAAAACCTATACAGCAACCTTTCAAAGGTCTGTTTTTATTTCCATGCTGTTTGACCGACACGTTTTTCTTCCAGAGGCGCTCTCTGTGGTCAGAGGTCTGGATCTCAGACAGCTCCTCAACTGATGAGGAGACACTGCAAAAGTACTGTGTGTCTTTATGTGAGTATGCATATTAAGTATCACTTTGTGTGTACATGTATGTGAGGGGTACCGTATGTAAAGATGGACAACCCATCAACCATATCTTGACCTTTGTTCCAAAGACGCCAATTGGAGTTGGAGTCTCTGCAGTACTGATCGGGGGAATGAGCCATGGTAGCGAGGTCTTGCTGATACACACACTTGACCAATCGCAAACTGAGTCAGTCTCCGGTGTCAACCTTGACGTTTCAGCCCATTTTTAAAGTATCAAATAGGTAAAACCAAACTTACTGGAATAATGAACACAGTTCCTATCACATCTGTGTGATCACATCTGTGTGATCACATCTGTGTGATAGGAACTACCTAAAATGACGGCTGCTAACATGGAGGAGGCGGGGTTTCGTTGTCTTCAGCTTTGGGGAGCCATCAGTCTATGGATGGTGATATATGTGGAATTTTTCGATAATGAATGAAAACGATTGCAACTTTTTGAATGTAATAATCAACTATTTGCTAAACCCATCTTCATAACCAAATCTTAAAAGGACATTATGTTAGCATACACTGCTAACAGCCAACTGCTAATAACTCAGTCAAACTTAAAATGTAATCTTCACAAAACACACAGGTTGGGTCTTGACCTGTGTGGTTGATACCGTTTCCTCGAGTCCTCTTAAGAGGCTTGATGAATATCAAGACTTAAGACATGAAAGCTTTTAGCTACCGGTAGCACTTTCTTTGCCAAATAATGAGGCCCAACTATGTTGTTGGAAAAGCTTCACTCTTCAACAGAATGAAAAGGGGAGAAGAAGAACATTCCCACCCTCTTATTATACTGGTTTGAATTTGATACATCTAAATATGAATCCCGTGTCTGAAGCGGGTAGTCGCCATATGTTTTTTTGGAGTGAAATGGATCAAACAGATGAAAAAAGTACAGCTGACATAATTTATGTCACTCAAGGCTCAGTCAAAACGATTTGTCTCTTTTTCTCTCTGTCTCCTTTTTGCCGTCCACGTTGCGTGAGTAGAAGCGTGATTTCGGCGAAAAAAGAACATTTGGCTTTCTTAGGTAATTGCACATGGTCATTAAATGTCTGCCTGTTCATATTTTCATTGTTTAGGTCAATATTGTGACTGGATGCTTACTTAACTGCACCGGCCAGCTGTGTAATATGAACTAAACTCTAGTTGGGAAACTCAGCGTGTAACGTCTGATGTCATTTGTTTGTGGCCGAGATCCATACTAAGCCTCCGCGTATGAGATGGATACAAACAAAAGCATGGCCTCACCGTGGTGGAGCAATGTGCTGGACAATTACAACATACGTTACCAAAAAGCTGTCAAACAAGTTTAAGTAAGAGAAACTTACGTAAGATCATACGTTTTAAAGATTTTATCTCCTGAAACTTTGGTTAGAAACTTCAGGTTTTTTACAGAGACGTGTGTGTGTGTTGTGTGTGTGTGTGTTTTTGTGTGTGTGTGCGCGATTGTGGTGGGAAAGTAGAATTTCTTAAATTCCTTTTCTTCGTCTAATGTGTCCAGCACACATACACATATGGCTTCCCTTTAGAAAGTTGTGCACATAAAACTGTTTTCTTTGCCATGGAGATTGTTGAAGTCTGAACACTTTGATAAGAAAAACACATTTCCTTGTGATTCACGGTAGAAATAACACATACAGGTGGTGAATGGATATTTATTTCATGCTAAAATGTCTGGTATCAGTACCTCTCTTCCACAATATCAACGTTCAGTCAACTGTGCTGCAGGTTATTATTGAAGATAGTGAGGGAAGGCACACTAGAGAACAGCACAGTGCTGCTTCATTCAAATGTAATGAAAGTGGAGAGTGGTACGAGGTTCTGTAGTGAGGTCATGAACCTGATTTGTTGATCCAATGAAAACTGCACTACACACAACACATTTACAGACGCTACAGTATGACGAGTCATTTGAGCTCCTGGCAAAATAAAGATCGTTCAATTTCTACATCCTCCTCCAGTTTTGTTGGATTTTCTTTATGCGATGTCTGTCAGAGTTCATTTGAGCAGCACATATCTAACTTTAATTGACTATAAACAGTCTAAGCCTGACTTGGAAGAGAGATCTTTTATCGAGATGGCAGACGCACCTGAGCATGCTCGCTGAACTCCTCTTGCAGAATGTCTACAGGCATCAACAGCCACCTCCGTCTAGTTGCGTAGTGTTACCTCTCCAGCTGTGATACCGCTTAGAAAACTTTGAAATGAATGTAAGGATTTTTTTTTTCTCAAGTAAGTGGCAGGAGTTTGGGCTACAAGCCATCCTTTTACTGGGAAACTGCAGCTAGAGATTGGCCTGAGGTATTTGTATTAATTCTGGAAGTCGGTCTAATTAACTTTAATGCGATAAAACATGGTGTGTGTGTCCTACCTCATTAAGATGATTTAAAAATTGTAATTAATTAAGATTCATACATTTGGCAGATATGGAATTGTAGTTTAAACCTCCTTATCTTGAGGATTAATATTTTCCTTCATGATTAAATCACAGTATGTGTTCACATGTCTGTGTTCCTCTTATGCTCTGTTGTTTCTGTTTCAGTGGAGAGTCAGTGACTGGGATCATAAAAATAGCAATAATCATATCAGTGTAATGTGGTCAATGTCACAGCCCCTGAAGAAATTGCACAAGCAATTTTGGAATGAATTTTAGAAATAAGAGAACGGAGAAACAACGCTTTGTAATAAACTATAAAACTGTTTAGTGCTGCCCGAATCATTTCTGAAGCGTCAAATATCAAAAACTATTGGGTGGCAATTATACAAAGACATTCTTAGTGATATGATGCAATATTTGCTGATTTGTCACAGTTAAAAAGTTGAGTCATATTCAGTCAGGGTTCATTCAAAGTATCAAGACAAAGTCTGATTGGTTCAGATTTGTGAATTCAGTGGGAGAAAATTCAGACGGGGAAAGAAAGTCAAAAAGCTTGGGCCAGGCTTTGTCTTACACGCTCGGTACATGCTGAAATTCAGTTAAAAAAACAAAAAAACAATAAAAATGTCAAAACATTATAAGAAATAAATTGTGCTTTCAGTGACAGTCAGTTTTGTACTTAACAACATGAGTGACTGCACAGGAGTGAAAGCGATAGACCTAATACATGTGGTCATGCACCATCAGTCTTCTCTTGGCATCAAATCCACTAAAGAGCGATGGTGTCAACAAACAGAGTAAACGTGGTTTACAGGATGTGGATCAACCGTCTTGTGAGGTCTGTTACTCGATCTTTGTCCGTCTGAGCTAAAGCTCAAGAGCTAACAAAAAGTGTGTGTGTGTGTTTGTTGGTGTGTGTGTGTGTGTAGCGCCAGTTTGGGAAAGCTGTCTTACTATTGTCTGGGAACAGTCTTATTGCGGTGGTGACGTCTTCCTGACACACAAGCTCCGCTCAAGTCTTGGAATCCAGACTTGGCCTGTTCTTTCTTGTGGGCAACAAGCGCTGCTGTTTGGCACCTTCCACCTCCAGAGTGCTGGGCAACAACAAACAATGGAATACAGATAAAAGAGTATCAGCAATACTTAATACAATAAAAAATACCAACACACACATGTACACATACACTGTACACTACTTGATAGACAGTAACAACAGTTGAGTTAAAAATCACATCCATACATTTTAGAAAGGAAGTAACTATCCCTCTATTCTCTTCTATACTTTAACTAAGCTCTCTAATACCAAGTCAGTGGTGGTCATTGAAATGGATAGCAACACCTTGATGACCACCCTGAGAGGATACATACACAAGTGTGATGTGACTGTGTCTAATATCACAAGAATGAAGCTGTAATTTTACAAGAATAAAGTCATATGGCTTATGAGAATAAAGTCATGACGTCACGCTGATGACCAAGATGTTAAATCCAGGAGGAGTGAAGATCTGTCCAGCACAGGTTGTCCTTACTGCTTTTTTTCCGAAAACATCTTTTTTTATTCCTTTTTTTATTATTATGACTTTTTTCTTTTTAAATTATTCTCATAGTGTTACACTTTTTTTATCTTGTAATATTATGACTTTCTTTTCAATTACGATTCTCATAATATTACTATATAAATCTCAGATTTTGTTGGTTTTGTTAATGGCCCTAATTCTCCATTGTGCTTAAGTTTACATTAATTTTCAAACACATGAGACAGCAGATCAGGATAATTGTCGAACCCAGTCAGTGTCCCACTGAGTCTCAGGGGCCATAAACCTCTGTTCCCATGCATGATTCCAGTTGTCATTTTCCTTTCCTCTTAATAAACATGTAATTTTCGCTGTGATTGATGTTTTTATGACTCTTATTACATTCCCCCTCTCCCTGTCGCTGTGTCCAATGGCTAAACCAGTCGGTCTCCCCCGCCCCGTGGTCCCCATAAAAGTGATGGGCTAACGGTGAAGACCCTGCACTACCAAGCAAATTCCTCTCTGCATCTCCTGCTGTAATTCCCATTACTGCCTTGGACTCCAGAAGCTCACATCCCCAAAAAAAACCTGTTCATTCTTTCCCTTCTCCTCCTCCTCCTCCTCCGCCTCCTGCACCTCCTCTCCTTCCCTTCTTTAACACGTGAAAACTGCGGTGTGCATCATTCAAGAACTGTAACAAAAACTTTGGTGCCTATAAGACACAATCAAGACAATTTTAATTCCAGAGTGAGGAAGTGATGCAGCAGACATGTATGTGCTGTGGTCTGTAATGTGCATACCTTTAGGTTTATAGGTTATAGCTGCTACAGTTTTACTATCTCTTCAACTCTTAAGTCCCATTTTTTTATCCACTGCTCAGAGCAAACATCCACATTTCATTTTCATTCCTCACTGGTTTGCTGAAATGATACAACAGTCCGGCCCTCGCAAATACATTTTCCTTTATTTTTGCCAAACTCAGACAAATAGGTCTGCGGAGCCGACAATATGGACTGACATCATGAATTACATTGGATTTATGTTACTCATACATTTTTCTAATAAAGAATTTATGACAGCTTGGCTCTGCACTTAAAAGCAAAAGAGCGACTGAAATATCTTTTTAAAAGCTGGTGTATGAAAATGCACTGTGTGAACTGATCTCCTGCTCTCTTCAACAGAATACTAATGACTTTTCGTTTCTTCAGTGGCCCGGGGGTCGCGTTTCACTGTAAATTCCACGAACCGCACATTCAAACAAGTCCTATTTTTATGCACTGTCTTATGACGTGATAACATCAGAATAATGTTACCTTTGGGGCTGTGTGACAGACACCGAGGCTCCTCGGAGAAAGCCACAGCTTTTGAACGTGAAATGCCAACGGAGATCTTCAAAGACAGCGAGTGATACCACAGAGCCGTCGTAATTATGACCAATTATATCAGGGCTCACTACACTGGTCTGATTTATGCTAAGGCTTGCACCAGCTGACATCAGATTTATGGAAATGTCAATCCAGGCCAGATATCTGTGTTACAGAATAACCCCAGCACAAAACCTTTAAACCTACTCATGATAATGATGATTATAATAATTAAATTATAATAGTAATCACAACTTTATTTGTATTGCACCTTTCAAAACAGCCATTGCGTTATTAAAAATCAAAGACAGCGAATTATATTATACAAAATGTGAAATCGAAGACAAATAAAATGATATGACAATATATAAAAGTAATGGCAAAAGAAAAGGATAAAAGAAACTTAAGCATTAGCTGAAAACAATCAAAGACCATTTGGTCAAAGTAAGTTTTTAGAGATGATTTAAAACAGGCAGTGAAGCTTCAGGTCTGAGTTTCTCAGGTTAAACTATTTGATTGAACAGGGCCTCATCAGAGGACCTCACCTTGCAGTGCCTTGGAAGCCAACAGCAGTATTTTAAAATCAGTTTTGGAATGTTCTCATTCTATGAAACAAACATTTCCTTCTCTCTCTAACACATGGAAGCATGTGAAGACTGAATGTTCATTGATCTCACCGCTGTGAACTGATACCGACACACTGACTGAATCTTGATGGTCACAGGCAACGTTTTCACAAAGAGTTTTTAATCCAGGTTGTTACAGAACTTTTATTTAATTACATCACATGAAGAACTACAGTCCTCACTGGGGCATATGATGCATAATATATTTTTAATGTGTTTCTTCAGTCAGGTTAAGCATATCCATTAATAAGATCATTCGTCATCATATCATTAATCAATAATAATCTGACCATTGACCTTATTCTGAATTGAACATTACTCCGTTTATGATGTTAACACAAATAAATAATAGATTATTTGGCTCATATTTAAGTTCACATGTCTTCAAGCAGTTATAGCTGCTGTTTGTTGATGTTGAAAAATGCTGTGATAACTCAAAGAGGATGTTTATCAATTATAGGATAATTGATTACGTGAACACGTCAACTTAATGCTACTACGGTCGGAATACTCCTCATAGGCTGTTCACATTCTGTTTACATGGTTTGCATGTAAATGTGTCTGATGAGGATTTTGTAATGTCGCAGTGCACTGTCAGTCAGTTTATCACTTACCTTTAAGTTCTGGGCATTCAGGGACCTGTGATGAAACTTCTTATCCCAACAACAACCTTGACTCATGTCTTGTGAAACACATTCAAGTTTCCCAATATTTTCCTTTGTGAATACACAACTATGTCCAAAACCACAAAACAATCTGTTAATCCTCAGAGAATTAAACTTTTGTCAGTTCACAATGTCTGTAAAAGTAATCAAATACAGAATATATCTGTGGATGAAATATCCCTGCACCAAGACTACAATGCAAATTAATTTTAAAAGGAAAAAATGCCTTCAATTAAAACCATGAAATCATTAATAAAAACAATGCCTGAAATATGCATGCATGCATATACATGAACAATAACAACTGAGCACGAGAGACATTTGAATAAATATTTCTGCTTCATATTTGTATTTTTCTAATCTTTTCTTTCCTCAAGACACATTTCAAAAACAAAGAAACCACTGACACGTTGCTAACACTACGATACCTGACAACACAAGCTGGATCCATTTAGCCATGAAAACGTTTTTGTACCAACTAATTTAAGCAGTTATTTGTTAAGTTAAGTCAAAAGACTGAAAAGATTTGGTTTACATACTCGGCTCTTTTTTAACACAATTGAAATCAAATAGACAACACTGCCTCCTTGTGAACAAACGTTATTGATGCAACAAGAAGAGGTTCATTGTTCTAGTGGTAAAGTCAGAGGGTTCATATGAAAAAACAGGATGTCATGTTTTGACTGTTCGAATGCAGCGTCTTTGCGATTTGACCTTTGTTTAAAAAGGAAAACCACAGATGGCTGCAGACATTTCCGGTTACCAAAAAACAATGAATGTTTGCCTTCCTGTGGCCTCATGAGGTGTTGTTCAGTGAGGCAGCAGTATTGCGACTGGTAGAGTTCAGGTGGTTTTCACTATCAGTCCCTGATGTTTGGTTGGTGATGTATGCATGTGGCTGGACATGGTGCAGTGGTGGTGTCGGAATGGTACAGATGGTGCATTTTGAGCCCATGAGATATTAAACAATATTCAGAAGAGCCCACGATGCTTCTCCTGCAGGATCATCTCTTCGTCACGGTCAGAAGAAGCAATGACACGTTTTCAGTGAGGTGAGGTAACCGTGACGACACAGTGGTCCTCACAAGGATATTGATAATTTGACCCTCGGTTTTTTGAGACGTGATTCCCATTCAGTCCTTGACATATCTGATCTCCATTCAGCTCAACCCACCCACTGATGACCCATGACCCTAACTGGAATTCATTAGTCTCACTTCAAAACAGAACCATATGTGTTCACACAATTGTTTTGTTTCTGTGATCCAATGCTATGACATTTAACGATTTAATACATTATAAAATAATGCAAAATCAAAGTCACTCCCAGACTGAAAGGTTTTTGTTTACATTACAGGAGAGAAAATGTGATTTGAGAGGTAATTGTAAGTGAAAATTTATGTGTTTCTATTGTGGGGGTGAGATTGTGGGGCTATATGTGTAAATTCACTTTTTTCTTTGCATATTTATGGAGGGCAGATTGATTTGATAAGAATAAAGGCAGGGAAATAAGAGCATTTTCCTCTGCCTGAACCTTTTCAGTCACTATAAATTGTAAAATATTTTTTTTGGTAGTTTCAATTTATTTAAATTATCTAAATTCACTCTGGGAGCATCTTTAGATTATCAATTAGTTTTATTTCAGAGTAATTCATCTAAAATATGAAGTTTAATCAACATAAAACACAAGAACTTTCAAGTTGGTTTCGTTGTCAGTCTGGTTGCTTGATTATTGCTTGCATGTTTGGTTGTATCTGTGTGTTTGGTGGAATTGGTTTCCTGGCACTGATGTATTCAAATCCATGTATTGGAATTTAGTCAAGTAAAATCAAATCAAGTCAATAGCCTGTTATCTGTCTGCCCCTGAAAGGCATCAGCATAATATATACATTTATAAATAGTGTTTGCTTTTCTAATATATCCATTCTACAAACTTTGTTTTTTATCATTTCAGCCTTGAAAACTTATATGTTCTTGTCTTAAATTTCTAATTTGCTTAAAGTTGGTGTAAAATCTGAAGTTTAAGTCTAGAATTTCTGCTAAACAGATGTTAGAGCTATTGTTTATATACACAATGTTATCCTCTCATTTACAAAATGTATATTAAACTTAGAAGAGATGAAATGAGAAAACTGGCTCCTCTTATTCTGTTTATACAATCTTTTTTAGTAAACCATTGCTCTCATTATCTCGAGACACCAGAATTAAAATCAATAAAAATACAACACTGCCACCTTGTGAACTAAACTTACTAATACAACAATAAGAAGCTTCATGTTCACTCATTGAAAGTCTCCCTCTAATTGATGCGTTCTAATTGTAATAACATCGACACAAACAGTGTCTGCTGTCACTTTTCAGTTATTCAAGCACATTTTGCTTCCAGTTTTGAGGTTGTTCAGATACGTTCAGGTATAAGATAACCTCACTTTGCTTTATTACTGGTCCAAATTCAACAAGAGCATTCTGAGCAAACCTAACACATTTAACATGATGCCGTGAAGAAATTATATATTCATTTTAATTTATCCTTTATTTAACCATGAAGGTCCCATTGAGAAACAATATATCTTCTTCACTTGGCCACTAGCACCACCATCAGGCAGTTCTCTTCTTTTCATGACAGTATCAGGGACTGCATGTGTATATATATAATAATTTTGAAGTGCTTTAAAAGTCAGTTCTTCCAGTGGTCACTGTGGCTCCACTGCCCTGAATAATAAAGATCAAGCTCCTGTCATAATGTGTAGTCACTGTGGCAGAGCTGTTGTTAAGCTGTTGACAGGGGCCTAACCTTTTCGCAGGGCTGCCTCCCCAAATTATACGTTCTATAATCAAGTAGTCAAAAATGGGACTCGCGTCTGTGAAGCCACTGCAGAGTAACGACCAGCTTCATCGAGTGGAGACTGTCTGGATGCTGCATGCATGGTAAAGGTTATCAGGCACTTTGACGGAACTTTCTCGAGGGAGAAAAATCCACATCGAGGACAAGCTGTCCTTGAAACTAAAAGACAAAAACAGAACAAATGTCTAGAGTAAATAAATGTGTTTTGAATAAACAGAAATAATATCAAAACGTAAAAATAACAAAGATGTTGCTTCAAATTGCAATGATCGTACTGTCATTGGTAAAAATATATTTAGATATAAATAAATACACAGTCACTTAACACTTGAGCGGAAACCAAAATGTTCTGTAATGCTGATATATTGATGGATACATGGATATAAGCCTGTTTCTAGCTGTAATGGTCATTTTAGATTGTGTACAGTCACATTAAATGTATACTGCAAAACCCTAATTCGTTGTTTTGCGATGGTAGATGGATTATTTAAGAGTTTGTAGGGTTTTCAGAACAGGAAGATCGAGGACTTTTTGTATAGCTGCACATTAACAGTGGAAACACTGGATGAAAACCTGCTTTAGTTGTTTTTTTATACAGTGAGTACAGTGTGTACAGTACAGTCGCTCTGTACTGCACCTCCGTCTCGTGACTCACTCCTGAAATGTCAGGGAAACAATGAACATACAGTATAGCAAAAGAAAACAGCCTTAAAAAACAATATAATGCTATGGTTTCCCTGTGGCCGATCCTCAAGAGTTTCCAACCATGGCCTCGATCTTTTGCCTCATTCCTTACTTTGCCATGAATCTTGGAACTAGGAAAGGTGTAGAGATACAAGGTTTTCTAAATATTTTGCAGCTGTCTTTAATTTATAATTGGTTTATACAAAGCGCTAAATACAGACAAATACAAGCATCTTAAGCTGCTCTCTTATTTGAGTTACAGCATTTTGTCATGTCTCAACAATAGAAGAATTGGGAATAATTTAGCAATATTATCTAACAAAGCAAATTCAATCAGCTACTGTACTTCAGTACATTTTGGACGACTTATTATTCCACAACACAACAACTACATGGTTTGGTTTGTAAATATGTTTTAGTAGATTAAACTGCCCTTTGGAAGGTAGAGATGCTGAAATGAGCTCCATCATGATATTATTAACTTGCTGCTTGCAGGTTAACGCATCTATAACAAATATTCTATTAATAAAAAGTGTGCGTATGATCAACACAACAACCTGAATGGGACCAGTTGGCATCATGGGTATATTTACCTTTGATACCTCAAGGATACTTTTCTGCCAATTGTAATGTATTTTTATTTATATTAACTGCATTATTATGTACTTTTTATACTGAGGTATTGCTACTTTAACATCTATTTCTTCCACCACTGGTTCTAACATATTTAAGTGGAATGCTCATGCACCATGTAATCATTGAATATCCACATCAAATGTTATTAAAGCAGCAAGAGGGTCCCTCATACTTTGATGATCTCAATACAGAGGTCACATATTCTTTTCGAGTTGTCTTGAACACATGCAGAAACATCTCCTCGAGGTTTAGTGTCAGCGTAATGATGATGCTGATGAAAGATCTGTATCTGCAGGGCCATAGAGAAGACTGAGGCTTGAGCAAAGCAGTGCTATGCTACTCACGTCCACTAGATGGTGACACAGAATCTTGACACGCGGACTTTGCAGCACAGCTGGGGCCACATTCAGGGTTCGACTGAGAGATGCTGGTTTAGTGGTAACAAAATCAAATGCTGGATTGACGATACTATCAATGGCATGCGGTATGAAATATGGCAGGGCAGGAAAATGCATGAATAATATATAGTATGAGTTTCACAAACAGGTTATAAGATTTGGCTTGCAAGTCTGACTAGTGGGTAAAAGCTAGTAAAAAGAGAGAAAAGCTAATAAAAACCAAAATATACACATATATTATAAAGTAGTTAGATTATGAGGCTTTATTGTTAACTACACTGAAAGCTGCAGACCACTGAGCAGAGGACAATCCGATTGGAAGTAGCTGTTTTAAAACGGGGATCCTGGACTGTCTCTAAACCAACTGGCCTTGCTGTAGGCAATTAAGATGATAAAGTTAACACCACAGTTGTGTTAAAAATAGAAGTAGAGACTGCTGCAGTAATCACTTTAACTTCTGAACTACCCTCAGCACCTCCTACACACAAGTGCACCTCATGGCTTCCTGCGCAGCACCACATTTTTCCACTGTGGTGAGCTTCACTCACAACAGCAGGCAGGTGCAAAAACCTGCAGCACTGACCTGCTGAGATATTTGATATGTTTCTATTTTTCTTTATCAAAAAGAACAAATGTGTTCTTGCCAAGGATACAAAAAAAGTGCAGAGTTGTTGATTTGACATATCAATATCTGGTGTTTTCCTTTCTGCCCTGTCATATATGTCATTTTAATTGCTATGACAGAAGGGGGCAGTGTAAACAAACCTATAGCGGGCTACCTACACGTGCACGTTGGAGTGTGGAGCAGCACATCTCCTCTGAGAGCTTCATTGACTGCAGCCTACAAGTGCTGTGTCCTACACTTGACTCTCTGTTTGATGTTGATTGCTATTCTGGAGCTGCAGCTTTGCAGAGGCTCAGTGCTGTGATGCTTCAGTGGCTCAACGTGACAGTGACGCCTGCTTTGCTTGTTCATTTACGACTATTTATTCTACTGCACAACACAATTAAATGCACATTAGATTACCCTATAACAATAGATCCCGGAGATAATAATTATACGCACGCACATGAGATGAATATATGAGTGGCTGTTTACTTTTGAATTCATTCTCCCCCCACGTCAGTGTTGTGAATATCACATAAATGTGGTAGCGCAGCCCTGAACTGAAAGATAATGATGCGAGGAGCTGCCTGTGTGCCTTTAAGAGGCAAGATCACATTGTTATTCTGGGTTTGTCCACAAGCCGACTGTGGAGGTGGACAGATAGTGGTTCTGAGGGGGTTTGTGTGTGGGGGGGGGAGTGTTTGAGGGGCGTGTGTAGGAGTCTCCTAGTATGAGTCTCCAGGGGCCAGTATGGATTAGGAAAAGAGGGGGAGAGAGAGCGAGAGAGAGAGAGAGGGAGAGACTGCGATGTGCATAAGATGTCCTTTGGATGCATCCCCCTGTTTTACAGCACGTCCAAGGATTCAGGGATTGATCCCGCGTTGCCCCTGTTCTCCCAGAATGGCGTTGCAGGCTGAACTCTCAAGGCTAAGCTCCCCATTAACGAGCCAATAATTTGTGGCATTATGTGAAGACTGCAGCTGGGGCCAGTGATGCACTGCTTCTCCCATGTCAGAGCTGAAGACTGAAAGGAGTCTGAGCACTGCTCATTATAAAAGCCGGCCTCTCATCCCTGCTTCCATCCTTTGTCTTGGCAGCGTTGCGTGGCAGACGAGGCTTGGCCTGGATTGCTTTATTTATTTCCTCCCCAGCTTCCCTTTTTTCCGAAACACAGCACGCTCAATATAAAATCAATGCATTAAGTGTTCTCGACTATGAAGAGTGACGTGCCGCCATTCCCACTCTGTGCCTTTGGCTGTGATTACTGCTCATTTGAATGATTGAAATGCTTCCATAGTGGAGCTGGAGTGAGTGAAGTGAAGGGCTCACACAGATGAAGGGGGAGGAGGCGAGAAAAGGCTTGGCTCTTCTCCAGGTGGAGGAGGTGAGTCATTCCCCGCACAGATAGACAGTCTATCAATGTGCATGTGTGTGTGCATGTGTGTGCGTGTGCATGTGTGTGTGTGTGTGTGCATGTGTGTGTGTGTGCATGTGTGTGTGTGTGTGCATGTGTGTGTGTGTGCATGTGTGTGTGTGTGTGCATGTGTGTGTGTGTGTGCATGTGTGTGTGTGTGCATGTGTGTGTGTGTGTGCATGTGTGTGTGTGTGTGCATGTGTGTGTGTGTGCATGTGTGTGTGTGTGTGCATGTGTGTGTGTGTGTGCATGTGTGTGTGCATGCAAGTCGCCCAAATTGATGTTGAGAGAATAACATAGTGCTGTGAGCAACAGAGGGCTGGAGAATTGAAGCCACTGTAGACATTGTGCATCTGTGTGTGTTTGTTTTTTGTGATTCTTCTGTGCCGATTACAGGGGATATCTCTGGTTAATCTGTGTGTTCTGCAGATGAATAGTGACTGTATCTCTGGTCTTTAGGCCATATGACTCCAATTCCCGAGGTGGGCGGAGGATTCACGTGGCTCGGCATCAAACAACCCGAAGGCAAGCAGGAGTTTCAGTACAATAAAAGAGTTATTTGAGAGCAAGTTGCACGTGTTCCATTTTACATGTGCATTGTTTGAGCTCTGGCTAAAACATTCAGTTGCTCACAAGGCATTCATATGAACGATTTGCACACTTTTTGTCATTTGTGCTCTGCTATGCGTGTATTACTAGTTCATTGGTGTTTGTTGCAGATGCATAGTGACTGTATTTTTAGGCCACCCTGACCCCACTGCCAAAGGTGGGTGTCACATTCATGTGATCTCAGCATCAAACTAAATGAGGCCAGTGAAATATTTAAGTAGCAGGTCCTGTATTCTCCAGATCTGGAAACCTGATAGTTTGGTAGCGTCCATGTCGGTGTCATATTTTAATCTCTTCTCTCATCAGGTCCGACCTCATGTTCGAGAGTTGTGGACAAAGTGGCAAAATACCTCAAGCACGAAATCATACGAGTGATTGTGCTAGCTACCTATCTACCTATCTATCTATCTATCTATCTATCTATCTACTTCTATCTATCTATCTATCTATCTATCTATCTATCTATCTATCTATCTATCTATCTATCTATCTATCTATCTATCTATCTATCTATCCATCTATCCATCTATCCATCTATCCATCTATCTATCTATCTATCTACCTATCTGTATTATTGAGGAAGCGCAAATTTAAAGCTGTTGTCATGGAAACGGGCCATGCCTTTCCTCCTCCTCCTCTTCCTCCTCCTCTCCCCCCCATCACCCCTCAGCACACTCAAACTTGTAGACAGACGTACGCGCACCTGCTCATACAAAGCTCTCTTGAATCTACTCCAGAAACAGTCGAGAGATCTGGACCACTTCAAGAGGCAACTCTCAGGAAAGACATCTAAGTCCTAGGGAGACAAAGGGAGAATGCAGGGAAACAAGATGGTATAATTGTGTAAACCACAACAGCAACACAAACAATGCATGGGGCTTTTTGGCTGTGAATATCCAACAATTAATTCCATGTCCTTATTTACGAGTTACTTACTTACTTACGAGTGTTCTCGTGTTTCAGGTAGGGGGGTAGTCTGGCACCGTGTGTATACTTTTTTTGCGTTGTGCGTAAGGGATGTAAATGTTGTAATGTTCAGCCCGGCGATCAAAGGCCTGTAGGTGTAAAGAAAGAAAGTAACTCTCCTCCTCCCTATATATGGTCGGATGGGATGATCTCAGGGTGGTAGTAACCAAAGCAGTTTCACTTTCCAATTCCATCTGACGAGTGAGTGCAGATGGAACCACACAATTGACAAAGATGAGAATATAATCATTGGTTTTTTTTGTGTTTGTGTTATTGTCTACAGACTCAAAGAGAACATGAATGGAGCTTTTTTTTCAAAGAAATTTCCAGTAAAGATGATTTTAGTCTCAATGACCTGTCTGTTCTAGTCAAATAGCAGATACATGATCGATACTGAACAATAACATACAATCATAGAAAAGCAGAACAGATAAGAGACCTCAACAACCAGATAAGGGCATCCTTACCAGCTGCGGCAGCATGGCAGGTATTGTTTTCCGTGTGTGTGTGTGAGTGTGTGAGTGTGTGAGTGTGTGAGTGTGTGAGTGTGTGTGTGTGTGTGTGTGTGTGTGTGTGTGTGTGTGTGTGTGTGTGTGTGTGTGTGTGTGTGCGCATGTAGTTTCTAGTTCATATTTTTTCCTGCAAAATTTGCACAGATGTACTGATACATACTGATTCCAGCTATGAGTTTATACACTCAAACCAGTTATGCTTCCATGTAGGCTGAGACTTGTGCTTCGACTTATTTAACCGAAAGCTGAAAAGGCTCCTTGGCGAGAGGAAGGACAGGATGGGTTCATCCTTGGCGGGCCGCCAAGTGAAGTGCAGTTTTCAGATGGAGGAGCAGCTGGTCGACTGATGCTGCTACTGCTGTTGCTGACGTCCCTGTGGTGACAACATGGTCCTAAGGAAGCCAGCTTTGCATGCCATCTCCTCAGACACATACCCATTAACATACACACACGTACACAAACTGTAATGCAGGTTGCCGTGGGTGTGTCCCCAGCTGCTCGTAAGGACTGACGCACTACGCCCCCCCGTGCACGCTCCTGGGGGAGGCCACATGTCCTGCAGGGCTCCATTCATTCAAGGTGAGACGCAGAAGACATGACAAGTTGCTGCCATGACAACGGTTGGTTGGGTAAAGCCGTGCGGCATGAGCATACATGTTGGCTGATAATGAAATCGCCCCTCCCCTTCTTGTCCGCTCCCTTTTCCACTGGAACAGAAGAAAGAGCGGCTACCTGTCATGGTGCTCCAGTGTTTTGTATCCTGCACCACCATGCTGTGTCTTTATGTGTTTGGTCTCCTTGGGTTGCACATGTGTTGATTTGTAATGAGGGAGTTGAGGATCTGCAGATTCTGGTCAGGTGTCAGGTAACCTCGCAATCAATATCTAATCAATTCACTGGGTGTAATTGTTCAGGTGCTGATTGCTTCTCGGAGCTGTTAGACCTGCCCATGCGGTTACTGTGGTGATTCTGGGGGCAGGGTCCGGTGTGTTGTTGCTCTCACGGCGCGTTGTGCCGACACGGTGCAATAAGGAACGTCAGCCTTGCACTTCCCAGCTCAGTGCTTGATGTGATGCACCGAGCGTGACTGGCATGTGGGGAGAGAGAATAAAACAAAAGAACACAGTAGAACAAAGTGTTTGTCAAATTAATCTCTCATCCCCCACAACGGCTCATGTATTTGATATGATAATTATGTTTATCTATTTTCCAGCTACTTGTTACACTAAAGGGACTTTAACAAGCTTATTAGGCAGAGGTCTGCATGGGAGAGAGGCTGCAGTTTGACTTTGGTTATTGGAAGGTTTTTCTTTTTTTGTAAAAGGTAGGGTTGGTAAGCTGTTTCTGAAACACTTTTCATCTTGTTTGTTAGAATCCTCTTCCTGGTAGCCGTCGATAAATAATATTGTTGGTTGATAAAAAGAACACAATCCGGTGTCTGTGGCCCTGGCAGGTCTGTAATACAGACTACATATCATTCTATTCGAACTGAAAGAATATTGGTCGGTGTAGCTGTCCGTCACTAATCGACCTGTGTGCACCCTGCCCATACTTTAAATATAAAAAAATTATGATAAATGGTGTATTTTCTTATAAACAAACTACAGTCCATATTCAAATTAGTGAGATTGATCTTAATCAAATTAGCTGACTCTAAGCAGGTGAGATGTCAGATCCCTTTAATATGGGTTTTAATCTAAAAGAAAATCAATATTGTAATGTGGTGATGGAGTGTCTGTGCCCCCTTCGTCTGCAAATCATTGTCTCGACTCCCTCTTCCATTTCACTTCATTCACCCTGCTCTAAATATTGTATTCAACTGGACGGCCACCGCAAACCGCCTGCAGATAAGGAGACACATTGCCGGTGACATTTAAAAGGAGTCACTACCCCCTCATCTGCCTGTCCATTGTCAGCGTCCTCCTGGCCCGTAATGAGAGTGTGCACGCCCAGGCCATTATAAATAGTCTGCGTCCTGGTTAAATGCAACACCTTTCTCTGGGTGCTACTTGGGCTGCATGTTTAATTGTGATTCCGGCCAGTGAGCGTTCTCCTCTCTGTTCTCCCACAGATGAGCTGGGTGACCGAGCGGAGGAGATAAGGATTTCAATGGGAGCATGGATTGTGTGCGTGTGCGTGTGTGTGTGCACGTGCATGTGTGTGTGTGGGGGCCGGGCCACGTGTGTAAGTGGCTAATTAAACAAAGAGAAAAAACTAATGGAGGGATTGAAAGTGCACAGCTCAAGTGCCAAATTCGTCCCACTTTCGAGCCCACTTTGAGAAAAATCAGGCCTACTTGAAGGAGGGAGGAGGAAAAAAATAACAAAACAGAAATGAGGAATAATTTCCTTCACAGCGAACTGCACCTCTGTGATGTGTGTGGCTGTGGTTGCGTGTGTGTTGTACACGTGACAACACACACACGTTTTTTTGTGCAGGTTCTACTTAAAGAATGGGAGAACCTTGTTATTGCGCTGCTTGTGTTTTCCTCCTGTGCATGCAGGCCACACAACACCCTGCGTTTGGCTGCGAGAGGCATTATGATGTGATGAGTGATGGACACCGATTCAACTGCACCCTGCCGTCTGTTATCTATACCGGTCAGGTAGGAGGGCGAGGCAAGAACGAATGGATTATGCGAGACGAGAGCCAGCCAGGCGGGGACATACCACTGGCTCTCTGTGCAACCTCGTACTCTGCCTGCGTGTTTGGCTGCTAATGATTTACTGATATCACTTGGCATCTGCTGCTGGGACAGTATGCATTGTTGTTTTTGTGCATGCATGCTCGTGTGCGTACATGTAGTGCACCGGCTCGCAGTGGCTATGTGGGTGTGTGGTGGATAGCTCAGAGTTACATTAATAGCCAAAGGGCAGGCAGGCAGGCAGGCAGGGAGGACATAGACAGGAAAGGGAAATACAGTTTGCTGGTCGCCCACCACTTCCTGTGTGTCTCCCACACTCGCGGCCCCCGGAGCAGAGCCGCCTCTCTAACCAGTTTGTTTGCTTGCAGCACAACAGAGATAAGATACACACTGTGACAAGAGAGCAAGGAATGCCACAAACAAAATAGTGTTGGAAGTTCTCGGAAATTACCTTCCCAAGATGCCCTACCCTTTCAATTCCTACTCGCCAAGTGTGTGAGGTTTGAACAACTTCACACTATTGGCAACAGCAACAGCGGTTACAATAGTGGTGTCGATTGTATTTGTTCTATCCCTTCATGATCTCAGTCAAATATTAACATTTATATTACACATAATTAAACAAAAGTTAGGTAAAGTTTTAGTGCACTGTATAAATGTAAACGTGAGTGACCAGCTGATTCTCTTCTTTAGGTATCAAGGATTGCAGTACCAAGATACATCCAGCAGGGGTCCCTCTCTCATTAAGTGTTGTCAGTGTCAGTAGCCCGTGTTGAAGTGGGGAGCAGCATCAAATAGGTGATGAAGGTGAACCATAACAAATCCAGTATTTCAGCTGTAACAATAAAACAGGTAGTGGTTCAGTTTCATCTTTTTCTCTTACATTTTTTGAATCTGAGTTTTTTTAGAGCAACTATTTAAGAACACTATTTTTGACCTTTGACCTTCTCAACAAGCTCCACACCACCAAGCAGCCACATTACACTGCTGACACTGTGTAGGAGCAAAGGGCTGCTGCTGAGTTGTGGCTATGCAGAGATTTGCCGATAAGAAGCCCCTGTTTTGCACACACACACTGGTAAGAGACCCCCCCCCCCTCTCTCCACACACACACACACTGCCCTTCTGGGATCCCACATCCCCATTGAACTTTCCACCCACTCACCAAGGAATGTGGAGAGAGGGAGGTGAAGGAGGGGGCTGCGAGAGGCAGAGACGGGGATGCAGAGGGAGGCGAGGGGCGTGCTGCAGAGAGAAAGAGAGAATGACTGGGATGAATGACGGAGCGAAACCAAAATTTGAGATGTAGTGAAAACAAATGGCCCTCGTGAGTCTCCTCATCGGACTTTTACAGTAACTGGATCATGTGAGAGGCAGGGTTCGGGAAATATAAGGACAAAGCCAGTGCTGATGACACATCGTGGAGGCCCAATATGCAGGGAGGGGGGGGGGGGTTACACTCACTGAACAGGTGGGGTCTGACATGGACAAGAAAGGGCATGGGAACAAAAACGCTGGGAGACACACATGGACACACACATGCAGACAAATTGCTCATGCATGCACACGTGATTAACTAATGAAAAGGTGTGATGTGTCAATATCTCCGTCGTCACCACAATGTGATCCAGTTAATAAATTTGCGCGTTTCCTTTTGGGTGCGTGCTTGTTTTTTTGTGTTGTCCCATCAGTGGAAACCTGTTTTCTGCCGAAAGCCTTTTTAGTGTCATTCTGTCTGTGTCACCCTACTCTTGTCAACATGTCGCCGGTGCCTCCCTCCGTCCCTTTCCTCTCTCTGCGCAGACCTTCTCAGAGGACCTTATCAGGTGCCTTCGGTACGCCTCCCGCTGTATTAGGAATTCCACAGCGTAAAGTGGCAGCATTGTTGATGAAAGGTTAGAGCTGTTTCAAATTCTCGTCCTAAATGAAAAGGCCCTCTCTCCAGCGGTTGTACAGAAAGAGGGATGACATTTTGGTTTCATCAGCTGTATATCTAAAGTGTCCGCAGCCAAATGCCAAAACGATCAAAGCCAAATGGGGAGGGGTAATACACACAGAGAGCACCTTGGCGCTCTTTGTTAGGTTATCTACCCACAGACCTCAGTCAGACCTAATAAAAAGTCATTACGCCCCTCAGCGATAATTCTGTGAATACCCCACGTTTAATGATAAACATTTACATGGTCGCAGTGAAAGGAGTTTATCAGGTCTTTACATTAGGGATTAGATTCGCTGGCTTATTTAGTTCAAGGGCAGAGAATGGAGGATCGGGAACTTAGTGGGTGGAACATGAAGGGATTTCACATGAGGAGGCAGGTGGTGGTGACACCAGACATTAAAGCTCTTTCTCTCTGTCACAGGATCCATCTCTGCATCTTGCTCTTTCAGCCTTTCATCCAAACACACGTGTGACATATCGCAGATGTGGGAAGGACGTTCGCTTTGAGGTGCAGAAAGGAAAAATCCTGCATTTGCAAAAGGGGGCCACAGGATGCGAGAGGGCTGGATCCTTGACCGTAATTTCCCTGTGTTCAGGTCAGCCACCTACACATCACGGCCTCTCTGTATTGTCCATTGTTATAAAGAGCGCACAGGCTATCTGCTCACCTCGCCAACCTGCCGCCGCTCTGTGTCGTACGGTGACTCATAGGGGCTGAAGCACCTTTTGTTTGCTCCTCTGTTCAGCCAGTGGCACCCCAGAAAAAAAACCAGTCATCAGGCTGTGGAGGTTCAGTCATATATAAGGATTATCAAAGGAACATGATGTCGAAAGGTAAACTTCAACTCTGCGCCCGCCCAGCAGGCAGACAGGGTTGGGAGGCAGCGCAAACAGAATGGATGTATTTGCTTTTCATGTGAAAATCAATGGGCCCAGACAGATGGCGGTTTGTTTCCTCACTATTTACTCCCTGGCTCCATGACAAATGTCCCCGCCGCCCCTCCTGGGCTGACAATGCAAAGGTAAGCAGAAAGCCATCCCTTCCCTGGATGACAGATGTGCCAGGTACCGCCCTATTTCTCTCTTTCTTTCTCTCTCTCTTAAAACCCAAACCTCTCCTCTGGTGTTGACCTAGCTACGGCAAAGAACCTTAAACTACTATGGTTTCAAAGCAAAAGCTTTATTTGCTTAATAAGCGACTCCACTTCATCAACATCTTCATTTCGTCTTTATCAGAAACATTGGCCACCCGACACTTTTCCAACTGGAAACGTTCTGCAGAGAGAAAAAGAAACATGAGGCTTTTATTCATACAGTATGGTTTGGTGACTCATATTCTGGAGCCGGAGACAAACCATGTCTACGGTCAGTTATCACCGGTGATAGATAGTGAAACATTTGTTGATGAGTTATTCATGCCAGTCATGCCTGGAGTGTCTGACCTCACTGGGAAGGTTGACTTGTGTAACAGGCTGAGCTGCTAAACGGAATGGAACGATGAAAGGTTTGTTATCATTCCGTCCAGAAACATATAGAGAAAATGTATGACTCAGAGGAACGATGACAGGGAATGTGTTCATGTTAGACGGGTATATCGCTTGTTTTTTTTAAAGCTAAAAAGTATAAAATCCTCACACGCCCACTCAGACTGTTTTCCCCGGACACAAATTTACACAAAGGGGTTTTACTGGAATCTGCGCCAATCGAGAGTCTGTTTGAATGTTTTTCCTGGTCTCAATCAGCACAAACTCCGGCTCCAGGGGCAGAAAGGATCCTCGCTGGAATCAGACTGAGGTCTGCACTGCTGAATCTGTGGGTTTTAATAGAGCCTTGTGTGGAATCAGACTTTCCTTCTGCTGCTCAGAGAGATATTTTTAGTCAGACTGGGGCACTTCTGCTCAAGTACACCAAGACAGCACAGAAGGACATTTTTTTTTTGTCTTATTTAGATTTTTTTTTTTTTACACAAGTGTGATTCACATTCGCAGGAAGACTGCTGGTCACGCAAAGCCACACGTCTTGTAACAGAGGACGCTGCTTCCCCTTTATTTCTCCCTACGTTGCACAACGAGGAGGGGTGAGAAACGGAGAGGGTGGTGGGTGGTGGGTGGGGGTGAAAGTCAGCATTCCAGCTCGACCACAGCGGGGCAGAGATCGCACGGGTAGAGAGAGAGAGAAAGAAAGAGCATGGGTGGAGGTGTGGGTGTTGTGGTGGCAGTAGTGCAGGGGCGTAGCAGAGTAAACAGCAGAGAGCAGTTCCTGATTCCACAGGCCTGAGCTCACCACCTTTGCGCCTGCCAGCCACTCCTTTTCTCCTTCACACCATCCTCGTCCCTATCCTCCCACTCCTCCCTCCACCATGTCTCTCCATCTGAGGTGTTAACTCCTTGTTGGGCAGCTGCAGAGCCGTTGGCATCAACGGCGGTTTCTTCGTGGAGGCTTGGGGTGGAAGATCCGGGCGTGCTGCTGCGGATCCTTACTGGAAGTGGAGGCGTGTGTGCCAGTAAAGTCAAAATGATTCACTGCACAAATGTTTTTATCCATTTGCAACACCTTATAATCCTGCTGGCAATTGGCTGTGACCTGACATGACAGATGTGTCAGCGCACACACACACACACACACACACACACACACACACACACACACACACACACACACACACACACACACACACACACACACACACACACACAGAGATGATCAATCAGTGATGGAAGGAACAACCCAAGATGAAACAGGGTAAACTAAGGAGGAGCCCAGGATTTGTCACGCCTTTGTTTAACCTCATAAACACTGGCTTTAGCAAAGATACATCATTCATGAACATCGTTATATGAGCGTTAAGAACAATAGCAGATTAGCGATAACTCAAGCTGTTTATGTGTGATCCCATTCTATATCTTAGGCTGGTCCACAATGGAGTATTATTTCAGCGAATAATCACACACATTAAGCCAGATTGACAGGTGAATGGAAGAATGGCACAGGACAGGAAACGGTGACACACATTTGACGCAGCGTGTCATGGCGGAATAATAACATCCTAATATGGACGAATTTAGGCGAGGAGCCGAGTGTGCTGGAGGCATCTTGCACAACAGGAGTATACCTGGAACTGACTGGGCAGGGCTGGGTGGGAAAGTACATGCGATCACTCTGTGCAACACTTTGTGTTTTTACACCACACACAAGCATCTGTGTGCGTGTGTTTGTGTGCGGTTGGATGAGCATGGCATTACACAATACAAGCAGCAGACAGTGACATTTGAATGTGCTGACTGTCCTTTGGTAAGCAGCACACAGGTGACGTGTACGCGGTGGAAAAAGATGACCTTATGATAGATCAACTGTTAATGCCCCCTCCCGTACCGCTCCCTGTCGATGTCCTTTGTCTCGGCGGCCCAACACACCTCCGGCCTTCTCTCTCTCTCACTCTTTTTAATAAAATAAACATTGCTCACGCGGCTACATATTGTCCTCTGGCTGCGGGAGCTATAAAAAGATCCCCTAGGCTGCATTTATTTATCAATGAATCTGGGCTGTGCCTCCCCTGCATTCACTTCACTTTGCAGGATCAGGTGGTTTATGATTAAGGGTGCTATTACAGTTTGGCAGCTCTTGACTTTACTCTGTAACCTCTGCTGGCATAATGCACTCTAATGTGTTTGAATTCCATTTGAACTTCTAACTATATCCCACCGTCCCTGGCATGTCAAGGAAAAATGTCCACGACCATGCGCGAGCGTAATTAGCAGAGAGAAAGTCAAGGGGTCCCGGAACGTATAGAAATAAAACGTGGCACATGTTTACTGTCTGATGCATTTCTCTTCTATTTCTACTCCAGATATATTTCATGCCATCTACTCTTACTTTCATTTGTTTTGTGTGCAGAGGGAGAGAGAATAGGGTTAATGAACACATAGAATAGAGGCTGTCAGTGTAAACACA